>NW_020955280.1:76958-445672 GCF_003031625.1 Empidonax traillii
GAACCCCCTGGGTTCCAGGCCTGCATACACTTCCCGTTGGCCTTTCCGGATCGGCTGTGGGACGGAAAAAGATGTTAGTCTGGGAATCTTTATCTTAGTCCACGCAACACACTGGGAAAAGCACAGCAGAGCAGGTGCAGTGCTGCTGTGTGGTGTGTGCAGAGCACAGGGAGCTGCAGTTCTGCTCCCAAATCCCTGTGGTAGCACCAGGAGCAGGGGCTCCACCCTCAACACCTTTTTCCCTCCATTCCTGGGGGAGCTTGGAGCTTGACTGGATGCTTCTTCAAAGGGTAAATGCTACCAATTGCCAGACCTGGCTCTCCCTCCTTAGCCAGCAGGGAGATGGAAAACACTCCATACCTCATAGTCCGGGTTTGGAACGGGGGGAGGACGCTGCATCTTCTGACCTGCAACAGAGGCACACAGAGGTGATCCCTGGGGTGACACAGCACGAGGGACTCCCACGATGATCCCAGGGCAATGCCATGAACCCACGGGCCAACTTGCATGGCTTTATTAAGAGCTTAGAGCTTTCAAAGAGCCAACTGCTGCCAGGAGCATCTGCCGTGCAGGGCTGGCTCCGGCACAGCAGGGAAAAGGGTTCTTATGGGCAGGAGATTTGGCAAAGCAGCTGCTCCCATGCCATGCACAGAGGCAGATGTGGGAAGCAGGAGGTTGTTTGGTGAGGTTTTGAAAGCTCAGGGAGAGCAGAGGATGCTCCCTCCCAGTGTGGGGGGATTGAGTGCCCAGTGGCCACCACAGAGAGCAGAGATGCCTGAGATGGCCCTTACCTCGTGGCCGAGGGGCAGGACCGGAGCTCGCTCGCCCCTTCCTGCCTTTGCTCAAGTAGTAGACCAGGATCAGCACCCCCAGGGTGATGAGGAGATCCGCAGCGATGATCCCTGTGACCGTCAGGACATCCAGCTCCTCGCAGTTGGCACACACTGCCAGGAGGAGAGAGGGAGGTGCTCAGAGCTGGGCTGCCTTCCCTCCCAGCAGGAACAGCCCAGGCCTCCCTCACCTGCTGACTGCCAGCAGAGACACACAGCTCTGGGTGGCAAGGAGAAAAGAGCAAGCAGAAAGGAAAGGGGAGATTCCTTTTGCCAAAAATGGGCTCTCAGACCCTCACAGATCGGGAAGGGCCTCAGCATCACCACATTCACCTTCAGTCTGTCAGAAGGAAGAACGGTCTTTCTGTAAAAGCACCAAGTGCTAAAGGATTTACTACGTTTTTACGTAATCTGTTCTGTTTTCCTCGTTGTTTGTACTCAGTTTTTACCTTGCTGGAACGTTTTCTCTCTTTGTTTTAAAGAGCCACATAATTCCCAGCACGAACTGCTGTGCAGTTTCTTTCCCTCCCAGCCTGCTGATGGGGAATTTCCCTTAGGAAAGCAGTGGTCCAGAAGACTCAAATATAGAGCGGAACCAGCAGATTTGGTTGTCTAAATGCAGGTATCTGGTGCCATTTGAGACGCCCCAAAGTATTTCCTCTGACCCACGCAGGCTTTAGCCCGTGGACTGAGGGAGCTACACTCACCTCTGGCATTCAGGTACAGGTGATGCCTCTTCCCATCGTTGACAAAACAGCTCAGGTTGGCAGGAGAGCTGTCGTGGTCCGTTATAATGTACTTTCTATCGTTGCTGGTACCTGCTTTTCCCCCATGTGACTCCCACTTTATGTCCCCTTCGATCAAGGGACACGTGATTGTCACCGTGGTGCCCGAAATCTCCACCAGGAATTCTTCACTGGCAGACAGGCCTGCGAGAAAGGAAACCAAACCAAGGGGAAAACTCAAATATCCCAATCTGGTTTTCAGCCCTCAGCAGTGTTAAGTAATTAAGTTTAGCTACTGATATCACACACCTTTCCTACTTCCAGGGTATCCTTTCTGAACTCAGCTGCTAGAAAGAGATGTTTATGGTCCTATATTCATGCTAAAGGCAGTAGAAATCTTCTGTCAGTGGGACAGGATGTTGTTTTGAAGTTAAGCCTTTTCCCTTGGAAGCCATTTTTAACACAGACTAACACAGAATGGAAACTTGAATCATTTTCTGACCCAGTTTAGAAAAAGGGTTCTCACAGCAAGTTGTACACCCCAAACCTGTGCTTTATTATCATGGAGAAAGACCCCTGGAAAATTCTCCCTGGTTTCTGCAGCAAGAACCCTGTGAACTCACTGGAGGATGAGACCCTGACCCTTGATTTTAACTGTAAAACAGTTTATCTACGTGATTTTTCTGTCCTGTATGAAACCACCAGCTCCATGGGAGCTTCCAGAGCTGGAATATTAAAGAAACCGTTTTTAGGAGGTGTGGATGAGACTTGTGATTTCCTTTAAAGACATTTGTCGATAGAAAGTTAGGTAAGTAAAAAATTGTAGATTTGAAATTCCAGACACACAGGACTTGGCTGGAGGGAAGGTGATCTGATGCTTTTTGCTTTATAGAGATGAATTTAAATTTGAAAAAAAAAGAGCAGGGCATTGCTAAACCAGATGTTTTCTACCTTCCCAAAGATTAGCAGTGGGCGTTTGCAGCACATTGTCAGAGTAGTTGTAGTTTTATTGCCCTATGGCTTAAGTAAATTACTTTTCAAACTTATCTCGTTGTTACCGGCTTTTTTTTTTAGAGTCTTTACAGATCCTCTGAACTTCATCCTAAACCAGCTGGTCCATTCAAAAGGGCAAGGTGGAAATTCCCACCACCCAGGGACACCCCACCGAGTCATGGTCACAAAATGGTTTAAGAAAAGTGCGTGGATAAAGCATAAAAACAAAACTAAGACCACAGGACCTCACAGATCTCACTGCATCAAGCTCCATCCCTGCTGCCTGAAGTTTGGAGACTCACCTGCACAGAGCAGGAGCCCCAGGAGAGGCCAGGACAGCTCCAGCCTCATCCTCGTGTTCCTCCTCGTCTTGCTCTTCTCTAGCACATCACAGGAGCATCACTGCGAGGGGGCACGGTGGCTTTTCGAGGCCCACTGCCAGGAAAGAGGCCCAGGATCCTTTCCCAGAAGTGTCACCGGCGGTGCTGGGGGGATCGCTGTTCCCACTGACACAGCGAGCAGCCGAGCAGCCCCGGGACACGTGCGGGGAAATGAGCCCAGGGCAGGAAGTGCAGGGGCTCTAAAGGTCTGCACGGGACGTCACTGAGAGCGAGGGGTGGCTGCTCTGCCAGAGCCTGTCCGAGCCCCGGGAGACATCCTGGAGCTGCCCTGGGAGCAGCAGGGGGAAGGGGATGGGATTGGGTTTGGAAGTGAGTGTTTTTTGGGAGTGTGTCTGAAGTTCAGACTGCTGCAGACAGCCTCACAAAGAATCATGGAATGGTCTGGGTTGGAAGGGGCTGTAAAGATCATCCAGTGCCACCCTCTGCCATGGGCAGGGACACCTTCCACCAGCCCAGGTTGCTCCCAGCGCCGTCCAACCTGGCCTTGGACACTTCCAGGGATGGGGCAGCCACAGCTTCTCTGGGCAACCTGTGCCAGGGCCTGCCCACCCTCACAGGGAGGAATTTCTTCCTAATATCTAATCTAAAGCGACTCTCTCTGTTTGGAGGAGATCCCGCGTGGAAGTGGCCGAGCCCCACTAGAGGGGGCTCCTGCCCCGGCCAGGACCGCTCGGAGGGAACGATCCCTCCAAACCCGGGCTTGGGGCAGGCACAGACCGCCCATGGGATCTCAAGAGTTCCTCTGCTGTGCTGGGAAGACTTTGAGAAACTCATCCTTCATCTCGTTATCGAGAACCTGAAGGAATTTCCATTTCCAGCAGGGATGCTGGCACGGGCACAGTGGGAACATGCTGCCTGGCCACGTCCCTCTGTCCCTCTGGGAAGGCAGCGCTGCTTCAGTGTGGTGAGAATCGTGGGGATTTGGGGGCACGGGTCCAGGGCAGACATTCCAAGTCACCCAAGTCTCTCTCCTTCCCCAGGGCTCCCCACGTCCTGCACCTGGCACACACCTCAGGGGACTCCTTCCCAGAGGCCTGAGGAATGGACCTGGCTTCTCACTCCTTCCCAGAAAGTCACCACTTACTGACTCGGCTGAGCCACCTACAAACACCTTCAGGCAAATTTCCTTTCAGGAGCACAACTACCTCCCCCAAGAGGGGAGTGGTTTCAGGTGGAAGCTGGGAGGAGGAAAGATTGCAACACAAAAGAGCAAAGGAATATGGGAGGGAGAAGAAGTTAATCTGACCATGAGAATCTCCCTGTTCTACACCCAGAAGTGACGGGTGCTGCCGCACCTTCCCACGGGGCCCGGGCAGGGAGTGCTGACTGCAGCACTAACAGCACTCAGCTTGCCTTGCGGGCCAAGCTGGGAGGAAGGAATTTGCCTTGCTGTGCCGGGAAGACTTCGAGAAACCCACCTTCCACCCGGTTTTCGAGAACCTGAAGGGGATTTCTGCCGGCACGTGTTGGACGGGCGTCCCCGATGCGCGGCCGCGCCTGGGCGGGTGCTGTGCTCGTCCTTGGGGCGCAGCTCCCAGGTAAGCAAAGGAATCCTGCCCCTGCCTGGCCCCGGTGCCACCCTGCCTCTCCTCTTCCGATCCCTGACGTTATCACGAAGGCAGAGACCTTTCCCCCCTACTTGTGCCGCGGTTCTTTCTGTCCGGGGTTCGCTGGCAGTGACACGAAACGGTTGAGCCTCTTCACCAACAGGTCTAGGCGTGTTCGAGCTCCTTCTGAGCTCAGGTTACAGCGTCTTTCTCTCTCCTGCCGGGAATCTGAACTTTAGATCAGGACTTTTTTTTTTTTTTTTTTTCCCTTTATTTTGCTACCTTTGTTCCTAAACAATCAGGGATTGTTCAGGAGCCCCGGGCTCGGATCCTTTACACAGCAACAATTCAGGCTGACAGTAAACTCGCTTGAATTTTCAGTGGTTTGTATAAAAACACTGGATTTTCAGATTACCACGTCCTCCTTTCCCAAATGCATCAGCTCACGGATGTAATCTGTCTTGAAAAAAGTACTTCAGATTTATTTCCCACAGTTTCTCTTTTTTTAAGGAGTTTAAAAGATTTGGCACTTAATCTTTGGATGAGAAACATGATCTCTGCCAGTGAAGCTTTTCAAAGCGAATACCGTCAATGTTTTCAAATATTTTCCCCTTTGAGATAAGCGATTATTTGGAAGGAAGTCTTTGGTTATAAATTACTTTCAAATACGTCTTTATTATAAAGCCAGATTTTACAACCTTAGATAGGCTTTCTTGGCTTTAATCGTACTGGGGCAAGTTAACTTCCTAAAGTGACAGGGAATGATTATTAACTTCATATACAATCATAATAATTCACCGGCAATCCTTTGGTTTTCCTATTTTTCATTTTTCTCCTTCCTGTGCCTCGCTGCTCCCCCTCCTGCTGGTTGTCCCTCTCTCAGGGCAGCATCGAGTCAGCGATGCTCACGTATTTTTGAAGCAGCAGCTGTGGTGGTTTGGTTAATAGAGAATGTTTCTTTGACACACTTACCTTGAGGATTTCCTCTAGAGTTCTTCAGCCTGACTATATTTGACTGCAGTTGTCCAGCTGGGCTATTAACCCTCTAACAGGCCCTTCCTACACCAGTAAGAGCAGTTTTCACCGTGCTGTTTATTGTGCTGAAAGTATGAAGAGTATAAAGAAAGTCCTAGCATGGGAAATAGTTGTTTATTGAGTCTCAGCAGTCCAGTTCTAATGGCAGGACTGATTTTCCCAAGAAATCTGCAGCATCGCCCATTCAGGAACTACCTTTGTGCCTGAGACAATTATTTCCAGGGCTAGATAAGGCTCAGACTAAACACTGATAAGGAGCAGTGATGAGTTCACTCCTCGAATCAGTGATCATTCCCTGTGTTTTCCCTGCAGCACTTTGGCTGGCAGCAGCAGTGGAAGTTTACACTTCCGAGGAGGTGGTTGCTGTGAACGGCACAAACCAGCGGCTGAAATGCACCTTCTCCAGCAGCAGCCCCGTCAGCCCCCAGCTCTCCGTGACCTGGAACTTCCAGCCCGAGGACCTGAGCTCCCACGAGCCGGTGAGTGACATCTTGGCTCTCCATTTCAAAAAAAACCCAACAAACCGGTCCCAAGGCCCAGCGCTGGGTGAGCCCGGTGACTGCAGCAGTTCCAGGCACTCACACCTGAGACCCCCAGCCATGGGCACTGGGGCCTTTTCTCTGTCACCCGTGACGATTGATCTGAGCAACGAGGTCTGTTTATAGACCCTGGCTGGAGAACATTCTCGTGCTTGGTTCTGGGTGATCAGGGTTGAAATATTTTGTGGCCTGCTGACACCACAGCCCTGTCTCAGCTGACACCCCGCAGCTGGCGGGACTTGCAGCACACAGGAATCTCCAAGGTCCGTCCCAGCCCAGGCCATTCCGTGTTCCTGTGATTCCTGCAGGTGTTTTACTACCTGAAGGAGCCCTATAACCCGCCCTCGGGGCGGTTCAAGGACCGGGTCACCTGGGATGGGAATGTGGAGCGTAACGACGTGTCCATCGTCATCTGGAACCTGCAGCCCAGCGACAACGGCACCTTCACCTGCCAGGTGACAAACTGGCCAGATGTTTATGGCTCCATTGGGCAGGTGCGGCTCCGGGTTGTGCAGAAAGGTGAGAGGCCAAGAACCACCCCCAGAGGTGTCGGGAACTCGACCAGTTCCCACGTTCGGGAATATTGTGGTAGAAAAAAGGGTTCTAAGTGTAAAGCGTGAGGGTGGTCAACGGATACAAGGGGGGAAAAGGAGCCTAAGGAAAGGTTCTATTCACAGATGGAGGTTCCCAGCTTCCTTCCTCCTACCACAGCACCCCGTGTGCCCCTCTGGTTCATTCCCCTGTCTCTCTCCACTCAGTGAGTTTCTCAGAAATCCATTTCCTGGCCGTGGCCATCGGATCCGCTTCTGTCCTGATGATCATCGTGGTGATGGTTGTGATCATCTGCCGACAGCGTCGCCAGAAAGCGCATCAGAAGAGGGCTGAGGTGTCAGACACTGAGCTGTAAGGACAGAGGAGGGAGGGAAGGGCTCCTGGGAAAGCTGGTCACTTGTGTCCCTGTGGCTCCTTGGAATTACGGGCTTGGCAGCTGCGCCGGGCATCTGCAATGCAAAGCTGCCAACACAATTAGCCATAACTGGCCGAGTGTTTGCAGGCAGAGCAGAGCCCCAGCACGAACCAGCTTTGCAGTCCTCACTTGGCTCTTGCCCTTCACAGTGGCTCCTCACTCCTGTGGTGGTACTTGGCAGGTGGTCACTGTCCCCTGGGCCTGGCACTGTGGTCACAATACATGTAACACACCTGTCTTACCGTGTAACTCCTCCTCTGTGCCATGTGTGACTCTGAGCATCCTGCTGCTCAGGGTATCTGACACTGAGCTGGGCTTTTTTTCTTTTTCCCCCCCCCCTTTCTTTTGCTAACAGTAAAGAAAAGGAGAGCCTGAAGATGAGAGAAGAAATGGAAGCCAGTCCATTAGAAGACTAAAGGTCTAATTGGTGTGTACAATGCAGGTACCCATCTCTAATTAGGGTCTCGGTGTTACTGGGGACTTTCTAAGACAGATTTCCTCAGGTATTTCACTGCTGTTCACAGTCAACAGGCCATGGGTGCCATAAGCAGAAAGAGCTGAGGCCACAAGACACTTCTCCCTAGGGCTGAGGATCATTTGTAGGAAAGCTGTTGTTGCTGCTTCCCACAACATTCCTGCTTTGTGGATAAAGAGGAATGAATTGATTTCCTCTTGCCAGTTTTGAATCTGCTTTTTTATTCATTTAATCTTTATTGTTTAAAAATTGCTGCAGGAAGACTGGAACTGTTTCAAAATTCGCTGGCTTGGCTTAAACGTTTCAGCACAACTTTCACCCGCTCGGTTTCTGAGGTCAGCAGTTGCCTCTGTTATTTTTGTTTTCAGCAATAACCCCTGAGTTAATGAGTGTTTGTTTCTCTTGTAACCTCTCTTCTTAGGTACTTCCAAAGCAGACGGTGAAAGCTTGTAATTTGGGATGTTGGAACAAAGCTGAGTTACAGCGTGGTACCTCTGCTCGACCTGAAATTCTGGCAGGGAAAGAGGGCGACACTGCACGGGGTTGTGAACTCCCTTCAGTAAAGCAAAGCAGGAGGAACTTGCCCCACGAACAAGGAACTTCACCTTCACGGCCTGCGGGACGTGGAGAAAGTGGCTCCGGAGGTGAAAAGACGCCAAAAGATTTGAACAAAGCGCCGGGACGTCTGACCGAGCTGAGGTTTTGGAAGTGTTTGAGCAGATGCACTCTTGCACCTTAAAAATCCCAACGTGCCTTTGTGTTGCCCTGTTTTTCCTCCCTGACATCACGAAAACAAAGACTGACCAGTGAGGGAGCAGAGGAGCAGCCGGTTGCTTCAACAGATGTACTTTAAAATCTCTTTTCTACTTTTTAAATGGACCTTGTTAGAGCTGGGCGATGTGTGCTGTTTGTTGTTAGGGATAACATTCACTGGTCAGTGTGGTTTTCATATCCGTCTCTCGCAGCTTTGGGGGCTTTTGTAACTCTGGGGGTTGAGGTCACTGCCTTCTATGGCTCCCCTCCTTTTCCTTCTCCCGCTCCCAGCACTGCCCCGTGTTCCCTTTGGCTCCAGCACCTTCACCCCTTCCCTCCAAGCTGGGATGCTTCTTTCCCCCTCTCAGCAGCCTTACACCCACTGTCACAGGCGCCCCAAAATTTTGTCTAGCAGTGTCTCTGAGTTCAGAGACATCCCTGAGCAAGTGATGCTTGGTGGTGTGAGGTCCATCTCCCGTCTGGTGCTGCACCAGCAGGGGATGGGCATTCCAACAACAGCAGCAATATCCCACTTCCTCCAGCTGCTGTTTATTGCCCAGGTGACCCCCCAGCACACCCCATACCTGCACTCAGCCCATGGCCTGTCCTCACACAGGCTTGATTTAAGGCAAAGGAGACCCCAGATAGTGGAATCTGTAGAGCTGTAGCGGTTTTTAACCAGCCCCAAATGAAAACTTGTCATATTTAACCAGCCCCAAATCAAAACAGAGCCCTGTTTGTTTGAAGAGTGTCTTTATGGCTTTATAACCTGTGATGTGCCAGCCACGTTACCTGCCTGTGTGTTTTTATTTTCAACCCCCTGTGTCATAAATAAAGACGCTTTTCTGAGAGCCTTGATGGTGAATAGGGGGGCTGTGACCCGGGGCGCCCCCCACAGCTCCAGGCACCTCAGATGAGCATCTTTACACCCAAAAAGCGCCGAAGAGGCGTTTAGGGGCCGACCCTGACACGGGGCCGGGCAGTTTGGGGTGTCTGGACCCTCTGCTCGGTCCCCGGCTCGGGCCCGCGGGTGTGCCCAGCGGGGGCGGCCATTTTGGGGCTGCCCCGCCCTCACCTGCGCCAGGTGAGCGCCATGTTCCGCGGCTGAGCCCGGCAGGGATGCGGCTCCCGGGGGCCGCCGGCTGCCTCCTCCCGCGGGGGGTCCTGCTGCTGCTGCTCGGTATCGGGGCGCTCCGGGGGCTGGGAGGGGTCGGCACGGGATGGATCAGGACGGCACGGGATGGATCGGGACGGCACGGAAGCGGCGCTGCCCGCGGTCTGGTCCGGGGTGGGGGGGATCACGCGTGGGAACCGGGCGGGGAGCGACCGGAATGCGGCTCCAAGGGCAGCGGATGGTCCGTGGGGCGGTGGGGGGCTCGGGAAGGACCGTCCCGGGGGTGGTGGATGGTCCATGGGGCGGTGTGGGGCTCGGGAAGGACCGTCCCAGGGTTGGTAGATGTTTCGTGGGGCGGTGGGGGGCTCGAGAAGGGCCGTCCCGTGGCGGGAGTGGCCGCGGGTCCCTCCGGCCGCGCCGTGCGGGGCGCTGGAAGCGGCGGGGAAACACAAACCCTCCTTCGGAGCCCACCCAGCAGCGGAATGAGGTGCGACCATCAGGGCAGAACTTCCTGGGCAGTGTTCCTGTCTCCTCCTTCCCAAGCCGGGAACGGCAGGTTCGGGAAAGGCGGGATGCGGGCGATGCTCCGGTGAGCGCTGTGCGGGAGAGCCGGGCAGGAGTGGCTGCACTTCATGGAAACTAAAGCTAAAAGCACTTATTGCTGCGGGGTGACTCTCGACCCCGGTACACGTGGAATTCAGGAGCTGTGGCGAGACACAAAGAGCCAAAATTGCCTTTAAAGTAAAGGCATCTTAAAGCACCTAAAGCCGGTACTTTGCAACTCGTCAGAGAGCCAGCTGATTCCATTTATCAGCTCTTTATCTCCACGTCTAAATGTAAGCAGGTCCCAGCCCTGGGACGTTGAGTACTTTCCTTCGAATTGCGTTGTGGAGGGTGTAATTATTACCCTGCTTTAGCCTTTGAATTATGGTTGACCTGCAGTTGTGTTGATACTTTTGGGACATCAACACTCCCGTGCCTCGCTGGTAACAAGAAATTAATCCTCGCCTTTTGTGCCTGTTCCATCAGGTGTCTGCAAGGCTCTTTCCCTGGAAATTAAAGCCAGTCCTAAAGTGAGAGCTGTGGTTGGTGAGCAAGCCCTGCTGAAATGCTCGTTCAAATCCAGTTCCCCCATCACTGAGAGCCTCGTGGTGTACTGGACATACCGACCCCTCGCTGGTGGCCAGATGGAGACAGTAAGTGGAGCAGGGAGGCTCTTTCTGGTGGAGTCTGACCAGGCCTCTGTGCTTGCTGAACATCTGGGTTTGCTGCATCACTTTGTGGTTTGGGACTCGTGGTCACCTTCTTTCCCGTTTGAAATTCCTTTGGCGTTCTTTGGGAGAAAAAAATATTCCATGTAAATGCAAAATAGCACAATGATGATAAAGCAGATAAATTTTGGGGGTTGCTACAGAGTGCTGCATTGTGCACTGTAGCCCTATACAGTATGACTGTAAAGATCTGATTGGCAGCTTTATTTCTCTTGCATGGGAATTATTCTTTCTGACCTCTTAACGTGTGTTCCTTCGTGGTTTCAACCCCGAAAAGCATTTCTCTTTGCTTTCTTGCACGAGTGTTTTATTGGACAATTATTGCCCTTGCCTCCCTTTAGGTTTTTCATTACCAGTCCATTCCATACCCAACAACAGTGGGAAAGTTCAAAGACAGGATATCCTGGGTCGGGAATGTTGCCACCGGTGACGCTTCCATCGCTCTCCAGAGCCCCGAGATGAGTGACAACGGGACGTTCTTCTGCAGTGTGAAGAATCCTCCAGACGTGTACCACAACATCCCCCAGACCGTGCTGGTGGTTACAGAGAGGGGTAAGGCTCCCTTTCCATGGCTTGGCCTCATCTGTGGGATGGAGCTGCACTGCAGCTTTGTCGGGATCCTGGAGGTCTGAGCATCACGTGGAAAATGTTCCCTGGAGTCCCACGTTAAAGTTCAGCAAGAGTTACCTCCCCCTTGCCTTCTCAGCTCAATACATTGAGAGATACTGAATTTATTTGGGGCAGGAGGGGACAGAGGGAGCTGTGGTGGTAACAGAAATCAAAAGTGCCCCCTCTGTTCAGCAGTTTCAGGCTCCCCATATTTCAGTGGAACAAGTTAAACGTGGAGGAAACAGAGGCCTAAAAATAACACCCACATCACAAGCACTGACTGTCAGTAATACTCAATTTCCTCATCTGCCCTGCGTGCCAGACCTGCCCCAAATCTGCTGCTCAGACGTGCTGATAGAACTGTGTCGTGACCTGCCTTCCTTTGTAGTTCCTTGCATCTAAAACGCCCGCCTGGGCTGGATTTGGGACAGGAATCCCATGGATTTGGTGGCAGGCTGTCTCCAATCTGCCAGCGCTGTGCTTCCCATGAGAAGGCCACCGAGCTGAGTCCTGGGTGAATGTTTGTCCCAGAGGCTTCTCAGAGCTCAGGCTCCCTCTGTTTCCCTGTATTTCACTGCTGGAATGGTGGTGTCTCCCCGCAGGCTTCTCCTTCCAGCTGACCTCGGCAGCACTGCTCTCCATCTCGGTGTTTCTGCCTTCCACCATCGTTGTCGTTCTGCTGCTGGTGAGGATGGGAAGGAAATTCCGAGTGCAAAAGGAGAAAAGCAAAGGTGGCTACAAGAAATCCTCCATCGAGGTGTCTGACGAGTGAGTTCTGGCTGCAGCCTAAAACCTGTATTTCCACTCTAGCCTGTTGGCACAGGATGGTTTGCCCAGTGTCCTTTGTCACACAGCGCTCAGTGTCTCAGTTCAGTCACTGATTCTGCTTCTCCACGAGCATCACTCAGCACTCTAGAAAGCTTTGGCAAACCCCAAAGCATGAATCAAGTGCTGTACATCCCCTTTTTCTGTCACTCGTGTGAGCCACGGAACAGAAGTAGTTTAGGGCTACCCAGTCTTTCACTTCTGTAATGGGATTTATTTCAGCCTGAGTCAACAAGATGTTTTGCCTGCGTGGGCTTTATGTGTTGCACTTTGGTATGAAGTATCCATGACATCAAAACAGGCCCAATAGTGCTACCTGGCTCCCCTGGGGTGGCCTGAGCAGAGATGCCCAGGTACTGAAGGAGCCTTGGAGAGTGAATTCCCCTCTGCCCTGGAGAGGATTCTGCGCTGGAAGGGTCAGTAGTGAGAACAGCCAGGAGCTGCACTTGGCTTTGCAGGGAATCCAGGACTGCAGTCCGTTGCAGAATGAGATTTTACTGCAGTGTTTCAGTGTTCTGATTGGTGTTTTGAGATCTGCCAGCCAAACAGCACCTCTTGTCTTCTTCTCCGTGGCATTTATGTGAAATACCTGCCTTCGGAATGAGGGGCCTGACAGTCTTTATTCTCTTTGGTTTTGCTGTGCAGAATCAAAGGCTTTTCATCACGATGAGAAACCTTTGATTCTGTGTGGTATAAATAGAATTCATAGGACTCACCAGTGTGTTTTGGGAGGAAAAGTCCACGTTAATCCTGTGCCTTTTCTGCAGGCCTGAGCACACAGAGAGCACCGGCTGCTCGGGGAAGCTCAGGGCGTGCTGTCTGAACTGTGTGGTAAGTGAAAGCTGGTGCTTTTGCCAACTGTGATGCTCACAGGAGGTGCCCAGAGCAGCAGGGAGAGCTTGTCATAACCCCTCTGGACGGCCAGGAGGTGTCCCAAATGGCTGGGCTCAGGCTCCTTGTTTCGTCTCGAGATCCACCAAATTGGTTTCTCACGTGACTTCATTGAAACCAAAGCTGTGGTTTTAAGATGAAAAAAAACCAGAATTTAAGTTCAAGCTGCTGTGTAGTGTCTCTGAAGGCTCTGCAGGACCAGTCTGGGGGCTGGCAGTGCCACGGTGGGGAAGGGAGGCAGGGACACCTCGATGCACTGGGCTCCTTGCAGAGGAGGTAACAGCCCTGCTTCTCTTTTGGAGAGCTTCCTCCTTCGACCCTGTTCTCATTGCAACAGAATGTTGCTAAACCCTCCTGCTTTGTTTGTTTGCTTGCTTGTGGCTTTTTGTTTGTTGTGCTTTTTTTGCGTGTGGTTGTCTTCTAATTCTGCTGGTTCCCTTCCTGCCCCATCAGCAGCTCCTGTTAATCAGGAGCCTTGTGCTGAGAGTACCGAGTGTTTTTGCCACCTGCTGCCCTTGTTTTGTGTGATTCCTGTGTGCTGGAACCAGCAGCTACAGCCGCAAGTGTGGCACATTCCAGAGTAATTTGAGTGTTTTCATTTTGTTTTCCACGGTGTCCTACAGAGCAAACTTACCTGAGGCACCTTGGCATCTCGTATACACAGTCAGGACATATGCTAAGGAGTATTTAAACATGTGTTGCTTGATTCATTATTCTAATGCCAGTGATTTAAAAATGTCCTAAACGCATGAGCCTTCAGACAGGTGTGTGCTGATGGTTTCTGTTAGATACAGAATGGAAAACAAGCAATTATGGAAGTTAAATATTAAATATTTACATTTCTACAGAAGACACAGCAGTGTTGGGAACAAGGGTTTGGAGAGGTGCAGAAAATAGGAAATGCTTTGTGCCAGAGGGGAGGTTGCCTTGGGAGGTGGAAAGGTGACATGCTGGGGAGCAGGGAGGGACCAGGTGGAGAGATGGGAAAGGATGGAGCCCCAGCTTGGTGAGAGAAATGCTGTCAGGCAGTGGGAGATCTCAAAACTTCTCGTCCTTTGAGAGGAGTCAAATTGGAATGATAAAATCCTGCTGCTTTCATGTTGAGTATTTTGTCAGGCTTGATTCTTTGCTCTGATATTGAAATACTTATCTGATCAGGTGTCTGAGAGTCCTGTCGCCCTCACCTTAATTGAGGTTTCTGTAATGTGCTTTTTCATGCTTAATACCTTAGCAAACAATTAAAATGGCAAAGCCGTTGAAAAAAAATCTCTTTGGACTCAAAGTGACTGGAGAGTCAGTGAGATTTCCCCTGCAGAGCTGAGGAGTTTGAGTGAGTTTAGAACTGGGAGCTGCAGATCTGGCTCGTGGGGACGCCAGCAAATGATTCCTGTGGTTGGAATTACAGACGACTGGGCTCTGAAAATAAGTGGTTGCTGTAGCCGAAAAAACAATAATTTGTGCTGCTCTCTGCAGGGATTGGTGGTGCTTTTGCTTTGTGCTGCGCTTTATGGCTCATCTTTGGTTTGAACTTGAGCTGCTGCCTCTCTTAAAAGGCTCTTCGTGTGCTGGTGTGTTGTGGTGTCTGTGAGAGGTCAAGCAGATTCAGCTGCAAGTGCTTATACATACATATATATACATTTGCATACATTTATACCAGTGTTTATGCAAGTCCTCTGTTGTGCTCAAGCACAGCAGCACTTTGGGAAGTGTTTGGGCTCTTGTCAGAAGCCCAGCAGGCTCAGCATTTTGCTGAACTCAGGGCTTGACTCATGTCTTCACACACAGTCTCAGTTTCTCTCCCCATGCTCCCTGTTTAGGACACGGATGAGGAAGACCCATACTGATGAAAGGCTAAATCTGTGGAGGAAGAACAAAATGACAGCACTGAAAATCATGGCTAGGTACTTCTGAAGGCTGCTGGATAACCAGTGCAGAAGGAAGGACATGCTCTGTTCTTGGTAGATTGGAAGAATGATGCTGCTGGCATAATTCACTTTTATTTAAGCACAAAGCTTAATGATTTTTTTTTTTAAAAAAATCCTTCTAATTTATTGGGGGAAAAGAAAATCTCTTCACCTGGCTTGTGCAGTGCCTACGGAAGCCTCAGTGCCTTGAGCTGTACAGGCTGTGTCCTCCCAGCCCTCTGCCAATGTGTTCACCTGCAAATTTGTGAGTTTTTGGTGACAGCCCTCCTTTCCTGAGCCCTTGAAACTGAATCTCCTGAAGAACAGGCTGCTCCAGAGCTCTCTAGGCTGGTCATCTTTGGGGACTGACAGTGTTTACTCTCAGGTTTTCTGGAATGGATTTGCTGGTGACACAAACCTGTTTGATGAAGGGGTATCTGCCGTCCTGGGAGCGAAGAGAACCTACTGCTTTTTGACTATTTCTTGGTTTAATCAGCTGCATCACTGGCTACATCTCCTTCTGCTTGTAGAGGTGAAGCACAATTCATAGAAAACAAATCATTTTTTTTAATCAGAAGTGCAAATGGGGACTCTGTACCTGGGGACACACAACCCCATCTACCTCAGCCATGGACTCAAGCACTGCCCAAACCAATGCTCTATTTGCAGTAGTTGTTTTCTTCCTCTCCTTGGTACCATTTTAGGGAGATGGCCAATCCTGCAGCATTGCTTCCCCCGAAGGAAGAGCATTTCCTCTTTCACCAACCTCGTCCCTTAATGAACGACAAAGAGCAGTGGAATCCATGTCAGCTGAATCCCTAAAGAGCTGCTGTTTGCTGCTTCCTTCCTCTGTGTGTGACAGCGGTCAAATATTCTCCTTTTTACAGAGGTGGTACAAGTTTACTGCTGATACTGATGTGCCATTGTGAATAAACTGCTTTATTTCATGTTGGCCTGTGGATAACTTTATTTGGTTAAATATAGCTGAACTGATAAAACTGCCACGCTGAGCTGCTGGTGACACAATGCCTCTGTGGGCCAAAGGTTTCCTGAGAAAGGCTGCTGGTGGGATTATGCAGCCTGGAGGGAAGTGGCTTTGTTGTTCCACTCTCAGGGGTCACACGTCACGCAAGTCCTTGGTGAAAATTGTGAACTTGTTTGCTGCAAAATGTTTGCTTCATCTGTGGCTGCTTTGCAAACAGCAGGCTGGATCCTGGGCACATCTCTGGGGCAGAGCTGAACTGCCAGGGGGGTACACTCTGCACTGTGGCTGGTGTGGAGCCCGAGTGAGGCTGAGCTTTCTCCTGCTTTGTTACCCATGTGGAAATCTCTTGGTGAACCATTAAAGCCACTGATACTGGAATAGAGAACAGGAGTTGCTTTTTGGTCTTTCAGAGAAAGAGGAAGGGTGAAAAGGGGCTTTCAGAGTGGCTGGTGGGGGGTGTGCAGCAGATGAGAGGGGTGGCTGGTGGGTGTTTCTGAAGGGAACATCTGGGACAGGGTGTTTACAGGGGTCCCTTAGCCCACGAGGTGCCTGCTGGGCTGTGCTCCTGGCAGCACCGGTAGTAAAGTCCAACAAAGTCACTCTGTTGCCTCATCAGGACAGGATCCTGCAGCAGGGATGGTTCCCTAACCAGCTCTGATCCCCAAAAACAAAACAGGGGGGAGCACAGGTTGTGTGCCAGGAATCTCTCCATCCTTGCCTTCCCACACAGTGACTGGTCAGGTTGCTGTGCCGTGATGGAAGGACTGGGACTGAGCCACAGTTTGTACCTGTGAGGTGTCTTTTCCTGAAGCTGCTGCATCCCCATCATCTCCTCTCGACAGGATGCTCCTTCTGGTGCTGTGACCTCTCTGTTGCAGCCCTTCCACATTCTGATTTGTCAATCTACTTCCTCTTGCTTGTGAAAGTGGTCACCGAGCTGGACCTGAGAGAAGGAACAAAGTCTGGCAGGAGAAATATCTTGCACATGCGACGTCAGGACGATTTAGCAACTGGTTCAGATAGTCTGAATTACTGACAACCACTTCAGATGCTCCAAATTTGCCACTGAAGAACCCTTCATGCAAGACAACTTGACTGCCCCAGGCCACACTGGGTGAGTTTTTTTTGCCATAATAATTTCCTTTTTTTTTTCTTGAAAAGAGAGCCAGGGAGTCAGAAGTGCTGGAGATTCAGATGCCACGTGAAAAAACAGGGAAACGTGAAGGCTGTATGGTATCTATGTCTTTTTTTTTTCCCCCCAGTCTGTTTGGTAAAGGTGATTTGGATGTGTCAGCACCACAAAATACATAACAGCAGGGTGAGTGGGTGCTGTCTCCAGCTGGTGCATCACAACACCCACAGAGTGGTGCGTGTCACGGGGGGGAGACCCTGCAAAGACGTGTTCCCAGGCAGGGCAGTTTATTCTCAGAAACAGGGTAATAAATCCTGGAAGGACTTGATGGCAAGTACGTTCCAGAGCCTCGGTAGCTCATCTGCAGGGAACTTGAGAGGTTCTGAGTGTGGAAATCCCAGGTTTCAGGATGCTGAGGACTGGTTTTTAAGCTGGCTGTTCTCCTGGGTGCTGCCTGGGGGTGGTCCTGGGAGGGTGCAGCTCTGCGTGAGTTTTTGGCGGTGTCTCTGGAAGGTAGGATGCTGTGGCCTCCTGCAGGGAGCTGTGCTGCCCCAGCTGAGCTCTGGAGCTGAGCAGGAGCGGTGCTGTGTTTGTAGGTCGTGTGTGCAGCAAACTGTGTCACGGCAGAGCTGCAAACAGCACAGCCAAACCACAGCAAACCCGACCCCCGGGGGGGGGCTCTGTGCTTTGAAAGGCAGGTTTGAGATAATTCCAGAAGGTGTGAAGCCACTTTGCAGGATTTTTGAGGGTGATCAAGGGCAGAGGGTTTTACATCTCTGACTGCAAAGCTGTAGTGACTTTCTCAGCCTGGAACAGACCCCTGGGTACTCAGTACCTCATTCTGGGCCTGTAATCCTTGCATGAGGCTGGTCTAAAGATCCTCTCACTTGCACCATGAAGCCACCAAGATGTCAGAGATGATTCATCTCTTGTCTTTCTGTTTCTGCAGTGAAAATGCCTGTGCTGGAAAACACGTGCTGGTAATGGCAACCTCAAATCCAACTGCCACGTGCAGGTTCTCCAGGCAGGAGAGCTTCCCTCAGTAACTTGGTGCCCTTAAATGTGTTTAGCATTTTTTGGATGGGCATATCTGGGAATCATGGGGCAGGGACACAGTGACTTTGCCTTCCTTTTAACACCAGTTGGCATATTCCTGACAATGACAGCCAGTCCTTCCTTGGGCTGCAGGATATATCCACGAGGTGTAGAAAGGAAATGTCAGCTTTATTTTGAGAGATGTGCAGCAGGTCAAGCTGAACCCAGTGACCAAACATGGCACTGTCTGAACAGAGCATGAGGGGCTCCAGCAGAACCTCTCTCCATGTGCAGCACCCTGGGGCAGGGGGGTTAGTCCTGGAGAGGAGGGGGGTCTGTGTTTTTAGAGCCAAACTTGTCTGATTCTGTAGTACTCAAAACATCCCACTGCTCTGGGAGCAGAGTTAACACCTGTGAACATCTCGGCTCAGATGTCAGAGGCTCGACCCCCAAACCACCGGAAAGATTCATGACTTCGGGGGAAAACAAAGGGGTTGAGGCTGAGCCCTTTCTTTTCCCCCACACTTGCTCTTCCTGTCCAGGGCTCAGAGCAATCTCATAAACCAGAGACCTGGTATCTGCCATGTGTGCTTGGCTGACTTTCAGGCTCCCAACCTGAGAGGCTGCACATCAGGCAGCAGAGCCTTTCTCTAACCTTCAGCTGGTGGCAAGTTGTTGGTGTCCTGCCCCAGGGGAGACTGATGCCTGTGTCACCTCTGCTGCTCTTTTCAGAATAAGATGAAGGTGTTGCTGAGCCTGACTCTGGTGCTGGCATGGCTGGGTAAGCTATATGTTTTATTTACCTTTCCTTCTTTCCCCTCTGCTTTTGCTTTAAGACCTGGGTATCGGGGACTCCTCTGGGCGCTGCATCTTCCCTTCCTGCAGACCTCACATTTATATAGGCTTTGAAATGCAATGGCATCCCTGGATGTGTCCTGTACCTAGCCAGGCTCCAAGGCTTTGAAAGAAGTAGAACAAGTCTAAATACAGGGAAAGGTTTCCAAGGTATTGATTTTGGCTTTGCTTGAGGCAGCTCAGCCCTTGGTCTTCTCTGCTGGCAAGTATTTGTCATTACGGCTCTGCAGCTGGTCAAGACCAAAAGAACCTGTTTGGGAAGCACTGTGCATTTATTATTTACAGGACATCAAACAAGCACTTGGTGCTTGGCCAGAGCCCAGCCCTCTGTGGCTTGTGGACAGGCTGAGCAGAGTGGCTCAGACACGAGGACAAGCCTGCCTGTCAGAGCAGCTCCAAGCTGAATCAGCTCCTCTAGTTCTCAAGAGACAACTGCCAGAGCCTCAGCCTCTTCTTTTAGTGCCAGTGCAGGCTCTGGAGCACACAGGGTGTCTCTCAACGAGCTCCAGAGTCGTTTTCTGGCCCACTTTTTTCACGGAATCGTTTAGTTTGGAAGAGACCTTTCCTGCCCTTCCTGCTGTGCCATCTGCAGCCTGGCGTGCCGGCAGCCACTGGTTGTGTCAGCTCTGTGCTCTTTGATCTTCCTCTCTTTTGGTTTTTTTTTCCCACTGTCCAGCTTCTCTAGAAACCCCAAACTGTAGTTACGTGGCCAGACAAGTACAAGCGCAGGTCTGGAGCCTGTGAGCAAAGGGGAAGGAAGCCAAATGGGCAGGTTGTGAAGGAGGAACTGAAATCCGTGTGAAGCGCTCCAATTGCCCCTGGCCTAGCACAGATGAGGGCGGCACAGGTTCTCCCGGCCCGTGACTCAGAGGGACAGCCCTGCAGGAGCTGCAGGCTCTGGCTCCAGGGCGCTGGAGGGCTGGGGTTGTGCCTCCCGACGTGCCTTGTGCGCGGCTTGTCCAGCGAGCGCGGCAGCCCCTGCTCTGGCGGCGGGAGGATGTGCTGCCCCGCATCCCAGGCACGCCAAGAGCAGGGCTCAGGGAGAGGCTTTGCCTCTGGACTGGTCAGTGCCGCGAGCCCCAGGCTCACCTGCGGAGGAAATACCGATGGGGACAGGCAGGCTGCCCCTGGCCGTGCTCCCCGGGCTCATCCTGCTGTCCTTGTCCCCGGCAGAGCGATGCGGAGGGTCTGGCTGGGTGGTCACAGAGCCGCAGCTCCGAGCTAGCGCTGGGGGCTCTGTGTTGCTGCAGTGCCGCTTCCTAGACCTGGAGAACAAGGACTGGACCATGACCAAGGTGGATTGGATACGCAAGGCAGGGGCCGGCACACAGGTGGGTCGGGGTCGGGGGGTGGGTGGTGGAGCGGGACACGGGGGCTGTGGCAGGGGAGGGTGAGTGAGGCAGCTGTGGGGAGGATGTGGGGAAGCCCGTCTGCCTGGCCCAGGCCACGACAGGGGGAAGGTTCCACGAGGGGAGGAAGGTTACCCGTGTGCTGGTGGGACAGCTCCAGCACTCCCCGTGGCTGCAGGGGAATCACCGCAGTGGGTGCTGCATCCTGGGGCTTTCCAGGAGAGCGGGAGTGAGCCGGGCTCTCTCAGAGTCCGTGGGGAGAGGGAGAGAGCAGAGACCTGAGGGCTCTTGAGGAGGGAAGGCTCACGGGGCAGTGCCCTTCCACTGGGCTCCCTTGACCTGACTGTCTGTGCCCCGGCAGGAGGAGATGGTGTTTTATTACTACAGCAGCCGCGAGGTCCCTGTGGGCCGCTTCAAGAACCGGGTGCGGTGGGAAGGGAACCTCTCCCGCTGGGACGGCTCCGTGCGGCTGCGGGACCTGCACGTGAACGACAGCGGCACCTACGAGTGCGAGATCCGGCTGCGCTGGAACAGCAGCGTCTTCAAGAACAGCACGGTGCTGCACGTCAGCCCCCCGGTGCGGAGAGGTGTGTGCTGTGCCCTGCCACTGCTCCTCTCGTCCCCTCGTGCTGAGGGGCTGCAGAGGCCCTGGAGGCTCTCAGACCTGCCCTGGTGCCATCCCTGCCCTGGTGTCTCCCCAGAGGGAGGAGGAGCAGCGGCTGCCCCGGAGGCTGCGCCCCTGAGAGACTCCGGGTTTTGGCCGGCGGTGGCGGGCTGTGGCTGCGTGGCCGTGGTGGTGGCGTTCCTGGCCGGACTCTGCGTGAGGAAGAGGTACCAACGCCGGCTCTGGGGTCATGGGGCTGAGCAAAGCACCTCCCTGTGCTGGTGTCCCCAGCCAAGCATCTCCCTGAGCTGCCCCATGCCGGGCAGGTTCCCAGGTGTGAGGGTTCAATCCCCCGGTGTGGGGTGCAGCCTCCTGCTGCCATCTAGTGTCACCCTGCCCTGGCCGGTCCCCCCCATGGCTCCCACGCCCTCTGGGCTGGGCCAGCAGCAAGGATGGCCTGGCTGAGGCACATGCAAAGAGATTCCAGAGTCCCAGGAGAGGGAGGGAGGGGCAGGAGGGGCGGGCAGTGCTCCTGACTGGAGATGATGACACTGCTGTTGCCTTCCCACAAGGTTTGCAGGCAACACGGCCCTGGAGAGGGTTGGAAACAGCAAGAGCAAAGCAGAGGTGAGAGCTGAGGCTGGAGGGGTCACTGAGGTCGGGTGGGTGGGGAGGCCGAGGGAGGGGATCCCACCCTGCCCAGACACAGCCATGGCTCTTGGTGCCTGCCCTGTGAGTGGGGTCAGGCAGCCCTTGTGTGTTTGGGGACCGCCCAGTTCCAAACATCCCCATCTCCCCCTTGCAGGAGGCGCTTTACTGCTCCATCCCTGGAGCTGAGATACCCAAGGCTGAACAGGATGCCAAGAAGAAGAGGAGAGCTGAGGACACCTACATAACCATGGTGAGGCAGCTGCCCTGATCCCCCACATCACTGCCCCCTCACCAGGGTCGTGGCGTCCAGGCCTGACCCCTCACTCCCTGTGCCAGGCAGCAGCATCCCCTAGCCCCTCCACACAGACCCTGGTACCTGTGGTGACACTCACACCCTGTCCCTTGCTCCTGCAGCACCCCTCCCACTGCCGGGAGAACGGCGTCTACGTGGAGCTGTCCAAGAGGATGATCCCGGCAGAATGGATGGGAGAGGGGAGACAAGGTGATGGACAGAGCCAGGAGCCCCACAGCAGACCAGAGGAGCCACTTCCCTGGGCTCCAGAGCAGGAGAAATAGCCGTGCTGGGGGATGAAGCCCCTTAGCCAGGTGTGTCCAAGACGTCTTTGTCCCTTTGGGTGGCCAGAACTGGTGACACTTCACTGTGCACTCCGTGCCAGGGCACTGCTGGGGCATGGCCCACCCCAGCTGTCTGCAGGGGACCAGGGGAGACCTGCCCCTCTTGCCTCCTGGTGTCTGGAGAGGGGCACAGAGGGCACAGCCTCCACGCTCTAGCTTTGAGCCTGGTCCCGAGACAAGGATCTCCAAGGGGGGGAATACAGCAGGGACCATTATGGTATTATTCTGAAGATAATAAAACTCAGGGACTCTTCCCTGTTCCTGTCTTCGTTTTACCTCTTGCTGAAGCATGTGATGTCCAGGTGTGCCAAAAGCTGCCTGGCCCAGGAGCCCCTGCACTCGCCTGCAACCTCGCCCAGGGCGCCTGCCCGGCTGGCCTGGGGATCAGTAAAGCCAAATGGGCACAGAGGGGGTCCCTTTGCAGCAGGACAGGGGTGGAGGGGAGCAGGACAGACCCCACAGGCAGTGTGTCTGCTCACATGTCTCCCTGCCCCAGCCCCTGGCCGTGGGTGAGCACCCCCCCTGTACCCAGGACAGGCAGCCCTGGCCGGGGGGAGCCCAGCACACCCTCCCAGGCCTCCAGGGCAGCATCTGAGAGGGTGCTGGCTCTGCTCCTGCTCTATATATAGATGTTTGACACCTCCAGGTGCGGAGGGAGCGCCGGGGACCCTCCACCTCCCACCACTGCTGAGACTGCAGCGCTGCTGCTGCCTCCTTGGTTCACGTTGACACCCTGCTCTCTTTTCCTGGAGGGAAGCAGAGGGATGGGATCACAGCAGGAGCCGGCAGCCCCAGCTGCTTTTGGGGTGTTGGAGGGTCTCATACGACCTCTGCTGCCGTTGTGGGAGCTGCTGTGGCAGAGCAGAGTGGGCTCTGCGTGCCTGGTGTGCAGGGGAGCTGCTGTGTGTGCAGGGAGGGTGTTTGCTGAGCAGGGTTGCTGTGTTAGTCCTGACATGATGCCTTATGATGCCTTCTCTCCCAGCTGTCCTGTTTCCCCTCCTGAAGCCGGTCAGGTAGCAGAGCCCCTCTGTGTCCCTCCTGCCTCCCTGTTGCCCCATCCCTTCCTCCCCAGGTGTGTAGGAAGCAAGATGTGCCAGCATCCAGGCTCCAGGGCATCCCTTGCCTTTCTGCCCACTGATGCTGTCTCAGCAAACCCCACCTCCCCATGTCCCAGGGCACGAGAACTGGGGGGCTGAGGCCATGTCATCCCCTTCCTGCACCCACCTGAGCAGCCTGAGGCCAGGCTTGGAGTCCAGGGCCCCAAGAGGGTCCCTGTCTGAGGGTACTAATGGGATCAAAGACTTTCTGTAGCTCTGGTACTGCTGGGCAGAGCTTCCTTGTCCCAAGGGCTGGGTGAGGAGGGGTGTTGCATGGGGAGAGCGTGCTGCTGGGGGGGTGGCAGAGCTTGGCACCCCTGGGAAGAGAGGGAGCTGCTCTTGCAGTGGCCTGGGAGAAGGTGGGTGAGCAGGAGAGCTTTTACCTGCTGCAGGTCACCTGCCCGTGGCAGTGCCTCCTCCTGGGCACGCTGACCAGGCTGCTGTGCAGTCTGTCTCCTTGGGACCCTCTGCTCTTCCCAGCCTGGATCAGCCCCTCTCTGTGGCTCCAGGAGGGCATTTCCAATGTTCCTGGGCCCAGCTGAACGGGAACAGCTGCTGAGGATGGTGTGAGCGGGGGCTGGTCACCAGCCTCCAGCAGAGCTAAGAGGGCACGTCTGCACGGCCCCACTGAAACCAGGGGGGCTGCAGGAGCCAGGGGAACCCACCCTGTGACACAGCCCACGAGGAGAGCACGGAGCTGGAGTTGCCAGGAGCTGTCGCCTGCAGTTCAGGGGAAAATTTTTCCGCCCTCCCACTCCGCCGGCTGCAATCCACCAACCACAGCATTTACTGCTTTTTTTCGCCCCAGCTCCGCTCCAGCCATATTGGGCTGTGGAAATAAAGCGGCTCTAATGTTATATGTCACCTGCAAATAACCCGGGCGTTCGAAAAAAACCCCTCCACCACCACCTCCAAAACCCACGCCAACACCACGTCCTCTCCACACACAAAAAATCCTCCAAAAATGAGCCCGGAAGCCTGGCTCCCGCAGCCCACCTTGTTCCTCACTGGCCTCACCTTGCTGCTCTCGCTGGGTAAGTGTCTGACTGGATGCCCTTGCATGCAGCCAGGTGGGGAGGCACCCCCCTACCTGGCCAGGAGCCCCCCTCCCCGCACCCCAGCCCGTGCCGGCGCGGTGAGCCGGCGCTGTGCCGCAGGGATGGGCACGGAGGTGGTCCGGCATGCACCCTGCGGAGAGCCACCAGCCAGGGTGACCTGCTTTTTGGGCAGGGTTGGGGGTTATGCTGTGACTGCATTTTCTCCTGAAGCCAGCCGTGCACCCCGCTCGCTGGACGAGGCTGTTTGCATGCTGGGCACAGGGGCAGGCTGCGTGGGGAGAGGGGCTGTGCCTCGCTGGGGGGGTGGTGGGTGGGCTGGGGTGGCTCGTGGCTGTCCTTGGGGTGGTGGCTGGCGGCTGGGGGAGCGGGCAGTGGGCTGGCAGTGCTGCATGGGCCGGGGGGGGGATGTGTGCCCTGCGTCCTGCCCCGCAGCCAGCAGCGTGTGTCAGCAGCTTTGGGGTCGGTATCGATCGCGAACAGGAACGCATCGCTTCTTTGAAGTGCTGCTCGCGCTGTCCTGGAGCTCCTGATGGGCTGCCTCATCCCTGAGGAAAGAGCCTGGGAAAGGAGGATACAAAACCTAGTGAGGTCTGCTTTAGAGGCTGCTGTAATTTTACCTCCCTGGGCGCAGCGTGACGGAGCGTTTGGGATCCTGCGCGGTGCCGAAGGACGCAGCCTGGACGGTCGGTCCCGGGGCCTTTAGGGGCTTCTTCCCCCACTTCTGCTGTTCCCCAGTGCTGGCCCGTGGCAGAGTTTGGACCCACACATGTGGGTGCTCCCAGGGCACGTGCCCACCGTGTGCTGGCTGCCCGTGAGGACCCTCTGGCTGCGGTGCAGTCCTGCCAGGCCATGGTGTCCCCGGCTGGGGCGATAGGATTGCTCCTGGTGGGATCTCACCCCTCTGTAGAGCCCTGGGGGCACCCTGAGGGCACAGAACAAAGCCAGGTCACCTGATTGCAGGCACACAGGGCGTTGTGTGAGTGGTGCTCAGCCAATGACTCCATGCAGGGACCCCCACCCCAACCAGGCCTGCTGGGACAGACCAGCTCCTGGCTCTTTTCTCCCGCTCCTGCAAGGTTTTCTTGGAAGCATCTAAAGCTGTGAAGGGGCAGCAGGGCTGTGACACTGGCTCAGGACACTTCTTCCTTCCTTGAGCACTGGGGCTCGACCCCATGTGCCAGCTGTGCCCATCCCTGTCTCCCTGAGCCCCGTTGGAACCCCCACTGTGCTGGGGTTGGATGGAGGGCGCTCGCCTTGGCTGCCAGCACAGCAAGGAGCCGTCTCCAGGGCTTGGCCATACCTGAGGGCACCCCCCTTGCCCCCAGAGAGCTTCAGGGTGCTGCAGGTTCACCCCGTGCAGCGAGAGCTGTGGCTCGGAACAGCCGTACCTGCGGCTTGGGAAAGGCAGATTTCCCTGGCTGCAGGGCCTGGCCCCTTTCCTGCCCTGCTTGCAGACGGAGCGGAGTGGCCAGCGGAGCAGCCTGGACAAGCCTCCAGCTTGGCCGCAGGGCTGGACTCGGGAGCACCTCGGGAAGAAGGTTTGAGAGCAAAGAGCAGCAGCCCGAGGGGAGAGGTGAGGTGATCCAAAAAGCACCTGCTGGTGGCAGTGTCACTGTCCCTGCCCTGTGGGATGCCACAGGCCCCCTTTATCGTCCCCTCCCTCCCAGGGCTCTCTGTCCCTGTGTGCCCCAGGGCTCAGCCTCGGTGTTTGCAGCCAGCTGGCTGCACAGGAGCCTGAACCCTTTCCAGGATGCAGGTGCTGGGTCTGGGGCAGGCAGCAGCCCAGGGGAGCTGCAGGGATGGAGTTGAGCAGGGAGCAGGTCACAGACACCCTGTCCCTGCCCATGTCCCAGCTGAGTCCTGCCCTGAGAGCTGCACCAGGTACAGCCCCTGTTTCTCTGCCACAGCGAGGCTGGGACTGGCCTCGTTCTCCCAGGAGCGACCCAGATCTCGCTCTGGTCATTCTCAGCTGGAGAACCCTTGCGTGGGCACTGCTGGGAGAGGGGAGCATCTGCATTCCCCCTGCAGCCCCTGGGGCCAGCCCTGGCAGATCCCAGCCCTCGCTGCCGTGCCGTGCCCTGCTGGGAATGGAATCTGATGAGCGCAGCCATAAATTTGAGGGCGGATGTGGCGCCGGGCCCCGTGTGCTGACGCTGCATCCAGCCCTGCACGGCGCTGTGGATCCTGCAGCAGGAAAGCCTCGGGAACCGGCAGGGAGCAGGGCTGGCCGCGAGCCAGCACGAGTCAGCACCGGGCACGGCACTGGGGGGTCATCGGCTCTTCCTGTCCAACCAAGGGACTGTGCCAGGCCTGGGGCTGCTCTCCTTGTTGTCTGTCACTGCTGTGTAAGGAAATCCCACTCCTGGCTGGCTGCAGTGTGCGTGGATGTGCCTGGAAGGTGATGCCAGGCCCCGGGGCGAGCTCTGTGCAGGCAGGTGGCTGCAGGATGTGCCCCCTTCCTAACTCCTCTGCATCCGGCAGCACCCCCAGGACTGGGCATGGAGGTGATGGCCCCCCCCATCATCAGTGCCTTGAACGGCACCTCCGTGAAGCTCTCCTGCACCTTCAACTCCTGCTACAAGGTGGAGAACAAGCAGTTTTCCCTCAACTGGACGTACCAGGAGTGCAGCAACTGCTCGGAGGAGCTGGTGAGTCTCACCGGGGCTGGGGATCAGCTCCCAGTGGTCATGTGTGTCCCTTGGGGTCCCTGGCAGGTGCAGGGAGGGGGGTGCCCATGGGGTGCCAAGCGCTGTCTCACCTCCTCTCCCGCTGGGCCGCCCAGTTCCTGCAGTTCCGCATGAAGATCATGAACAAGCAGCTGGACCGCTTCGGGAACCGGGTGGAGTTCACGGGGAACCCCGCCAAGTACGACGTGTCCTTCACCCTCAAAAACGTGCAGCTGGAGGACGAGGGCATCTACAACTGCTACGTCCTGAACCCCCCGGACCGGCACCGGGGCTACGCCAGCATCAGCCTGAAGGTGCTCACCAAAGGTCAGTGTCCCCTCTGCTGGTGCCTCATGCAGGGTTTGCTCCCTGGCCCTGCCCGCTCCCAGTTGCTCCCAGGGGCTGGCTCTGTGCCCTGAGCCCGTGCCCTGTGTCCCCAGAGCCCCCGAAGCACGACTCGACGGTGGCTGTCATCGTGGGTGCCTCCGTGGGCGGCTTCCTGGCCGTGGTGATCCTGGTGCTGATGGTGGTGAAATGCGTGCGCCGGAAAAAGCAGCAGAGGCTGAACACGGACGACCAGAAGACGGAGGAGGAAGGGAAGACAGACGGGGAAGGCAACCCGGATGAGGGCACCAAGTAGTGCCCCCCTGCCCGCCCCTCCCTCCTCACCCCTGTACAGCGTGACCCTCTCGATGTGCTTCCCAGAGCAAGGATTTCTGTCTCCCCAGAGCATCCCTCCTTCCATCCAAACACCCAACCCAGCCTGGAGCAGGGCAAGGAGAGAAGAAGGTCCCTGGAGCCTGGCCCCGGTGGGCAGGGCTAGGGAGGAGGGCTGAAGCTCATCAAGGCTGCCCTGAGGCTGAGCTGGGGCCAGCCTGTCCCTTGCTGAGTGCCAGAGTTGTGAGGAGGTGCTGGGGACAAGCTGGTGTGGGAGAGGGGGGACCAGTGTGGTCCCCACACACAGAGCAGGGGGTGCCAGGAGGGGCAGAAGGGTCTGGGCAGCCCCGTGCCCAGTTGTCTGCGCTCTGTCCCAGTAGAAAACATGAGCAGGGGCCAGTAGCCCTCTGCCCTCAGGGCCATGGCTCATCCCCGAGGTGTTCCTGCTGTGCCTGGGGCACAGGCACTGGTGTTCCCATCCCCAGGGATCCTGGGTAGCTGCCAGTCTTCTCCTTGCAAGTCCTGTGTGCCAGTGCTGAGGGTGCTGAGACAGAAAGCTCGTGCTCCTCAGGGACTGTCCCAGGCTGCTCGGAAGCCGAGGGCCGGGTAATGACCGTGAGCCCAGGTGGTGTTTCAGAGCTTTGCTGTGTTTGGGAACCACTAATGGCTCCTGGTCTGTCAGGGATGTACCCTTCTGCTTCCTGGGCTATTTTTGAGTCTGAGCATCTCAGCCAAAGGCACTGGGCTGACTTTTTTGCGGTCTCAGGGAGGGTAATTGTAATGGAAAATGTTCGGTTGACGTGTCAAACTGAGGTGGTGGGGAGTGGCAGGGTGAGGCTGCTCAGGTTTAAGAGCTGCTGGGAGGAAGAGGAGATTTTGGGCGCTTGCTGGGAAGGCACAACAGCAGGCCTGGAGTTAGGACATCTCTGTCACCCTCGAGCAGCCCTGCCATGCTGAGACTGCCTCCTCCAGCCTCCCTGCAGAGCACTGCACAACCCATAACTGCCATGGCAATGCACTGCCAGCGTGCCCAGTGCCACCTGCCTCACCTGGCAGGTGAGCTGTGGGGGCTGGATCACGCCAGGGTCAGGCAGGGAGGTGACCCAGGGCAGTGTCCCCTGCAGCACCACACCTGGGCTTTCCTTCTCCCGTGGCAGGCGGGACGTGGGGCAGAAGAAGAGCAGCGCACGGAGCCACAGGGGACACTGCCCGGGGGTCCTGTCACCCACGAGCAGCACTGCCAGGGGAGAAGGGAGATCTTTACTGTGTCCCCGGGTGGGTGCCATCCCGGCAGTGCCACAGGCAGTGCTGTCAGGCCCCGGGGGTGAAGCGACAGCCACGTGCTCCCTGCTCTGCCCCATCGCTTCCCGCCCCACGTGCCCTCCCCATCCCGCTCCACCTCGCTGGGCTCCCGCGCCGCTCCCCTTCCCATCTGCAGCAGGAATGTGCCGTGTCCCACACGTGGCTCCCCCTGTCCCGGGGAGGGCCGGGCTGAGCTGCCTGTCCCGCACACCCCACACCCCCAGCTCCCCGCACAGTGCCAGCGGTGTTCCCGCACCGCCCGCTGCTCGGAGCCTGCTGCTCCACGCGGGACTGAGCCCGCAGCTCGGCGGCCAGAGGCCTCTGAGCGTTGCACACGACCAGTCTTGCATCTGCCTTTCATCTTTTTCGTGCACTATATCCTTTGGATTGCAACTTGCCAATGCATCTGTATGTACATAGCTGTACACAGCAGAGAGAGTCTACAAATATATATCTCTACACACAGGAGGGGCTGCTGTGGGTCGTGGTGTGGCCTTGGGTTTGCGCCTTCCCATGGGCTCCTCTTGCCAAGTGCTCTGCCGAGTGTAGGATGTTTTTATTGCTCTTTGTACAGTCCAACGAACAAAAGAACAACAAAACACAGACTTTGCACTCGATACTTTTGTGCTGCTGCCTGGCGGGGCAGGGCGGGTCCCTCATCTGCTCTGCCTGTGGGGATGAGCAGGCTCCTGTGTGGAGCTGGTCCTGCTGGGGTGCTTTGGGTGCTGAGGGAGCCCAAGGCAGCCTGTGTGTCCACAGCTCCATCCCTGGGAGCTGCCACAGAGCTGGGGCAGGCGAGGCAGTGCTGGTGGTGGGAGAGTGGCCGGTGGTGCCCCAGCCTTCCCACACCGAGATTTCGGGGGTGCTCAGCACCCCCTGTGGGGACTCCAGCTGTGCCACAGGGACCTGTGCCCTGCCAGCTTCCCCACCTCTGCTCTGCAGAGAGCTGGGATTGGCAGCTGCTCAGGGCTTGGCAGGTAAGGCTCAGCAGGCTCCAGCAGTGCCTGGGGCATGTGCTGGGTGATGGACACTCGTAACTGGGCTGCTCTCCCACTCAGCAATCCAACAACACTGTGTGGATGCTCCTGCACAACTGGGGCACATTTAATAGGCACATCCATCAATTTGCCCACTGTGGAGACAGGAGGGGAGCTCTGACAGCCACCTTCTGTCATGCCTCTCCCTGCTGCCCTTCAACGCTGGCGCATCCCAATTCCACCCACAGGCAGGGTCTGCCAGTCGCCCCTTTACACCTGCCACCACCTCTTTCCCAGGCCAGTGCTGCCTTCCTGCCCTGCCTTACCCCCTCCCCAGCCCACCAGTGCCCCCAGCAGCAGGGTGACAGCCAGCAGTGCCAGCAGGATGGACTCTCCCAGTGTCCCTGCCTGCCCGGGCACTGCGCCCTCAACGCCTCTCCCTGTGCCCGGCAGAGGGGTCGGCACTGCGGAAAACTCCCACCTGCCCACAGCACCTCTCCCTCCCTTAGGAAGGGCACCCAAATCACCTCCACTGTCCTGCTGACACAGTCCTGCAGTGCTGGGCTGGTGCCGGGGGGTGCAGCCAATTGATCCCTGGCCCGCAGCAGGGAGCAACTTCTCTGTGCAGTGAGGAGCAGCTCTCTGGGGGACAGCAGGGGGTTGTCACCCCACCCAGCTCTGGGGGGTCAGCCACAGGCAAAGGGGATGGGGGACCCACAGCTCGGTGCTCTCAGGACACCTCTTGGAATGTTGCTGGCAAAAGAAACTCCTGGGGAAGGGGAGCACGGTGGGATCACGGAGGAGACCCCGTGGGACACAAGGGTGAGTTCTCATCACCACAGGGGACCAAAGGCAGTGACTGCAACCCCACCCTGTGCTTCTCCAGAGCCAGGGACAGTCCCTTCTACAGACCACTGAAATTTCCTTGGGCCAGGTGGGATTACAGGTGTTAAAGAGCAAGAGAAGGGTCAGGAGGTGATGGGGAACTCTGCCCGGTGCTGTGCAGAGTCATAGGGGACTGCTGGGGAGCCTCGGGGGGAGCCCAGAGCCCCTGTCCCTGGGATGCTGCCCTGCTCCTGGGGCTGGGAGAAGGGGACCTGGGCAGGGGACAGCCTGGGGCAGCGAGCTCCGGGGTGCTGAGGGGTGTGAAGGGCAGCCTGAAGAGATAGAGTGGGGAGAGTTCAGGGGAGGCGGCCTCAGGCTTTGTCGGGTCAGAAGAAACTTTCTCCTGGGACGAAGGAGTGTTGCCTCAGCCATTCTTGCAGATGCCTCTGCAGTGGCTGCCGGGGACACTGCTGCTCTTTCCCTGCTTGTTTAAAGGGCCCGTGGAAGGGGGTGAGGGACATGTGCACCTCCAGAGGCAGCCGGCTCTGCTGGCAGGGGCGAGGAGGCAGCGGGCAGCACAGCGCTGGCAGGGAGAAGGATGCAGGGAGAGGGGAAAGCATTGTTCCGAGGGAGAGCTGCAGGCAGGGGAGAGCTGGAATGACAAGGCAGCAGGTACTCACCCGCAGTCTGTTTGCCCGGGACCTCTCAGCTCCCAGCCCGGCATGTCCATCCCAGTCAGGACAGTCCTGCAGAGTCTGATCCCTGCGGGTGCCTCCTGCCCACTGCCAGCTCCCGGGCTGCCAGGCCACCTTGCCTTTTAAAGGTCACAGCCAGAGGACCTTGCAGTAAATATAAGGTGCTGATGGGAAGCTCTGTTCCAGCGTTGTCACCTCCTCCTCCTCCATCGGCAGGAGGGCTCTGCCTGCTCCAGGTCCGGGAGCTCAGCATCCTCTGGCTCGGGGAGCTCTGGGAGGGGGCTGGGACTGTCCTCCTGGGGCAGCCCCTGGCAGGATGCTCCAGGGCAGCCGGGGCCAGCGCTGCGCCTGCTGCATTGAGCTGGGAGGCTGCAGCCCAACTGCTCTGCTCAGCCCTACCTGGCCAGCACCCACGTGGAGGGAGGCAGGAACCCTCCTCAGAGAGCAGCAGCCTGGCATTTTAACCCTCCCAGCTCCGCCAGTGCAAGGTGAGAGGGAGTGAAGGTACGTGGACAGCCACTGTGACCCCCTCCCACAGGCTGTGAGCCAGCTGGCAGCTCCCCTGAGCCCTCCTTCCTGTCCCCCAGGGAGGTGACAGTGTCCTGGCAGAGGGTGCTCACCTTCCCTGAAAGCAGACACAGTATCCTGGTGCTGGGCTCAGCAGAACAAGTTTCTGCTGAGCCGCAGGAATGCCGGGTCCCACGCTGGACACCAGCACAGCTCCAGAATCCCGGGGCCAGCTGCTGCCAGTGCCCTTCCTTGCCATGGCACTGCTCGCCGGGGCCGGGCTGGGGGAGAGCAGAGCCCTTACCGGCCCGCGGCACTGACAGATGTCTCACGAGATCAGTGGGCCGGGGAGAGCAGCTGGAACTGCCAAATGTGACAGCTCCATCAGGCTCTGGTGACAGCCAGCATCCCGCTGCGAGCCCCGGGCCGTGTGGGCACGGCTGGCCCCGGGTGTGCAGGGCAGCGGGCAGTGGGGCACCAGGCTGCTGCCTCTGCACAGGTGCTCAGCAGGGAAGTGTGGCTGCAGGAGCGTGTCAGCATGGAATAACGGGGTACCCACCTCCCCAGCGTGCCCCCTTTGTGCCAGTGCTCACAGGAGCTCTTTTGTATTCAGTGGCCAACCCTTGCAGCCAGGCGGTGCTGCTATTCCCAGCCTTCCTGCCTGCAACAGGATTTAGGGCTCTGCTGGCGGCATTCCTAAATGACAGCTCGGCCAGATGCATCCTAACTTGACCCATCATTTTGGAAGCAAACTTTGCAGATAGGTGAGCATCCCAGGAGGGGGTTCTTCACACTTAGTGGCCTTTCCCTGCACCAGGGTAAGGGTGCTGCTGTTCCAGGCCCCCAGTGCTGCAGGTCTCCGTGGTCCTGCTCTCTGGATACTGGAGATTCCAGCCTCAGGCTCACCTGCACCTGTGACTCTGGCCCCAGCAGCCATCCCGACAGGCATCATTTGCAGGGGTGGCAGGCATCCCTTCACCCCTTTGGACCTCTCTGCCTCCCCTCTCACAATTAGTGATGCTCCGGCAAAGGCAGCTTGGCACAGTGCCTTCCTGCTCGCTGGTGCCTGCAGCTCCGCTCACCTCACTGCATCCATCCCCTCACTGCATCCATCCCCTCACTGCATCCATCCCCTCACTGCATCCATCCCCTCCCTGTGCCCATCCCAGCCGCCCGCCAAGGCACCTTCTGCTGCATCAGCAGTACCGCGCTCGCCGCTCCCGCAGCGCCGGCTGCCAGCGCTGCCCAGCCCCGCTCCCTCTGTACTTTTCCTGTCTCTCTTGCCAGCTCTGCAGCCCTTAATGCCTCAACCCACAGGCACTGCTGGCATCCTATCAGGCTCCCCTGGGACGTCCCCGTGCCCTGCAAAGCCTCCTGCTTTCCCTCTCCCCTCCTGCTTTGTGCTGCCGGCCGGCCGGGTGGGCAGGAGAGCGAGCCGCGAAGGGGCTGGAGTGGGGATGAGGAGACTCAGCGTGCCCTGAAGGTGACAGGTCGTGGCACCCCGGACACACAGGCAGCATCCCTGGCAGCTGAGCTGCTCTCACACCCGAAAAGAAGCAATGCAGTCTGAGGAGCCATGCTGCAGTGACTACCAGCAAGGGAGGTACAGCCCCAGCGGGTCCCTGGGACGAGCTCTGCCGGGACATGTGCCGTGTGTCACCCAGGACTGCAGCCCGGAGAAACGGTCAGTGCTGTTCCTGGTGCTGGCAGCACCTCCCCTGCTTCCCCCTGTGCCTGTTTTGGGATGCGTCACCTCCCGCAAACAGCTGCTCTGCACAGGGGTCGGTGTCTAATGGACCAGAGGTAAAGCTCTGCCTGAGCTCCTAATGGAGATCCCCCACCGCCACCTTTTAGGATGTGGGCGGCTCAGGGCAGGTCTAATGGATGTGGCGGCGAGGAAAAGGTTGCTGACACATGAACTTAAGTGCAGCCAATCACTCTGGAACGAGCTCACGGTGAGAAAAATAAGTTCTCAAAGTGTTCCCTTTGGCGCAGGGTGGGTCCCCTCTGTCCATCAGTGTCTGGCTCTGCATCCCCACCTGTGTCTGCTGCCTGCCTTGGGGCTGGGAGGTGCCTTGGGGATGGAGGGCAGAGACGTGTGTGCTGTGGCTCTGCTGAGATGTCCCAAATGAGAGCTGAGCCCCATTTGCCCTGTTTTGTTGTCCTGCTGGCAGCAGCAGGGAAGCCACCAGCCTAAGTGGCACTTTGTCCCCTTCCAAAGGTCGCCCAGGGCAGCACCAGCCTCGCATTCCCAGGCCATCAGAGAATTGTTAAGGCTGGAAAAGCCCTCTAAGGTCATCACATCCAACTCTGAAGCCAGTACTGCCAAGGCCGCCACCAAACCCTGTCCCCAGTTGCGACATCCACGTTTTTTGAACTCTTACAGGGTTGATGACTCCAACACTGCCCTGGGCAGCCTATGCCAGCACTGGACAACCCCTTCTGTCAAGAAATTTTCCCTATTATCCAACCTAAACCTCCCCTGGCAACTTGAACCCATTTCCTCTTGTCTTATTACCTGGGAGAGAGAACCCGACTCCCACCTGGCTCCACCCTCCTGTCAGGGAATTGCAGAGAGCGAGAAGGTTCCCTCTGAGCCTCCTTTTCTCCAGGCTGAGCCCCCCCAGCTCCCTCAGCCTCTCCTCATCAGACTTGAGCTGCAGCCCCTGCTCTGGACACGCTCCAGCACCTCAGTGTCCTTCTAGTGAGGGGCCCAAAACTGACTCCAGGATTCGGGGTGCGGCTTCATCACAGGGAGACCGTCACTGCCCCGGTCCAGGATCGCTCCCCGATTCCCCGGGCTGGGAGGACGCGCGGGGCGGGGGAGCGCGGGGATGCGCAGGGGGATGCGGAGAAGGGCGGAGGAAGGCTCAGCGCAGCCCCGCCCGGCGCGGCCCCGCCCGGCGCCGCTCGCCCTCCGCGGGGGCGGCCAGAGCCGGGCGCTGCGGGCAGCAGGGACCGCTCCGCTCCGCACAGCCACTCGCAGCCCCGCACCGCGCCGCAGCCATGGCCCCGGGCTCGCCCGCCGCTCACCGCCGCGCCGCGCCGCCCCTGCTGGCCGCGCTCCTGGGTAAGGGGCGCGGGGGGCTGCGGGGACCCGCTCCGCGCCCCGGGTACCGCCCGCGTCCTGCCCCCTCCCCCGGCTCTCCGGCGGGGACCTCGTCCCGGGGACCCGAGGCGGGGGGATCCCGCTCCGCGCCCCCCGCATCCCGCCCGCCGCGCCCGCGGGCAGTAACGCCGCTCTCCGCTCTGCAGACGGACGGTCCGGGGGATAAGTCACTTGGCCAAGGTGACTTCGCAGCCGAGCCCGAGCTCCGAAGTCCCGGCTCCGGCCCCTGCCCTGCCCGCACCAGCGCTCCCGTGGCCGGCGCTTCTCCTGCGAGCACTGCGGCTGCAACCCCGCTTTGCCCCGCTCCTGCGCTGCCCGTGACCGGGGGATGGCCCGGGGAGGCCATGCACTGCTTCAGCGCCAGCACGCCCGCCGACAGGTCATTGTCTCAACAGTTCATTTTGTACAACGACCATTCGCATGCGCTTGGCCCCCCGGCGCGGGGCCGGACCCCGCGCCGCAGGGGCCGCTGCTTCGGAGCATGATGCCCAGCCCTGTGCCCGGGGATGCCCGAGATTCCCCCGCCACAGGGTGCAGGGAGGTGCTCGCAGCCTTCCCTCCCCGCTGCACACCTGGGGCTGGCTCCAGCCCCCCGCATCAGCCTCACGCACCCGCTGCACTCCTGCTCCCGCGGGTCGTCCCCGTGCCAGCCTGGGAACGAGGGCTGGATGTGCAGCGCTTGCTACTGGGAAACTCCCTTGGGAGGCGTGTAAGAGGGCATAGTTCTTGAGTTTAAGGGAGCTGGAGACGCAAAAAAAGAGGCATGTAAGTACCTGACTCCCTGCAGGATTTGGGTGCCAGCGCCTGGTGCCTCCTCAGACAGGGGCAGTGCAAGCTGCTTTGGGCATGGGGCTGGCACTGCCTGGTAGGAGAAACTTGGAGATGCTGGAGACCACTTAGGGATCTGGGATTCCGGATGTGGAGGTGTGAACCTCATCCCACAGGTCACTCAGGTGGGCTGGGGGTTGATGAGGGAGGTGGGAAGGGGAGAGCTGGGCAGGTCTCTGTGTGTGTGTGCGTTTCAGGAATGTTGTGCTCCTCAGGGAGTGGCATCGAGCTCCTGGCTGTGCCAGAGAGCCCTGGCATGGCCCCTTCCATTGATCCCAGCCCCACGGGAAGGGTGAGGGCCACGTGTCCTGTCCCACAGCACGTCATACCTGGGCTCCAGCTGGCCTGGGAGCTCCTTCCTTGAACCCCTCTGGAGAGGAACCCGGCCAGCCTGCCAGGCACGGCTTGTGCCTGTGCCAGGAGGTCACGCTGGCTGTTCTGGGCAGTGAAAGTTTTTGCAGAGCAGCTTTCCCGCAGATGGTGGCCCTGGGTGAGCACATTGCTCAGTGGCTCTGGGACCCCTCGCCAGGCCCCAGCCCCTACAAGAGCAAAGAGCAGGTGGCCAAGGCTCTGGCTCAAGGCAGGGGTGGCTGCTCCCTCTTCCCTTTGGCTCTCTCTTAGGGAATGCTGGTGCCTGCAGGCATGGAGGAACCTGGAGCCCCCGAGGGTGGGAGGTGTGGCCCTGTGCTCTGAAGGCTGGGGCTCTGGTGGTGCAAAGTGCAGCAGCTTTGGGCATATGGAAAAGTAATGCTGACAGCTGGTGTGTGGCAGGTTCAGTCAGTGATCTCCCAACGTGTTTTCCTTTGTGCTTTATTTAGTGGTAACATATCAATTTTGTCTTCCTGAGACCACAGCGTGACAGGAACAAGGTCAGCCTCGATTTACCCCACACATTCAATTCAGATTATGTTCATGACATTCTAACAGTGGCAGACAGGATTAGAAGTGTTACAAGCTGCAAGGAATCATCTTTCCTGGAAGTAAGTGTCCGCTTGCAGCACCCTGCCAGCTCAGACGTACCTGCAGAGCCAGGCATCCCTCTGCCAACTCCTACTCCAGGTAGCAGCACGATTCGCCTGGGGCACTCCTGCCTGTGCAGTCCCCTCTGTAGCATCCTCCAGGGCTGGCCTTTGAGCCTGGCAGCTGCAGGAGATTCCATCTGGTGGGGAGCCACTCCCTGACGTTTGCCACTGCCTCTGGAGCACGACGAGGAGTGCTTGTGTGTAAAGTTAAATAACTCCTTCCCTGCAGTGCTTGCAATGCAGCACTGCAGCAGGGCCCGGAGCCCAGGATGCAGGGCTCTCGGGCTTGGCTCCGGCTGCGACGTGCCTGGGGAGCTGTTAGCACCAGCATGTGTGGGAGAATAAATCAGCAGCCGGGGCGGCTGCAGAGAGATGTGAATCTGAGACTGAGGGCGGTGTGTCCGAGTTAAGGTGTTGGAGGAGCCAGGGATGGGCTCGTAGCTGTGGGAAGGGCTGTGTCCCCCCTGGCTTTGGTGTCAGAGTGCCCAGGGAAAGCTCTGCAGGGGTGGCTGAGGTCTGGGCAAGGGGAGGACGGTGCCTCGCTGGGCTGTGTCACGTCTTAGCCGTGCCACATCATACGAACGGGATGGGGCCGTGTTGTGCTGGGGATGGGGAGCAGGGCTGTTCCTCTGGCCAGGAACAAAGCATCCCTGTGTCCCCTGGGAGGATCTGTGTGGACACTGCCCGATGCACAGGGGTGCGGTGCCAGTCCCCGTGTGCCACCCTGCGAGCTTGGAGCTGCAGCCGGGCTCGTACCTGCTCCTTGGTGCCTCTCTCTGCTCTCGGGGAGGCGAGGAGCAGGAGAGCTGCATTCTGCAGTTTGAAGGTCATCTGCCAGCTCCGGAGGGAGCCGAGGCTCCCGGCTCCTGGGAGTGAGGGTGCTGCTCCAGAGGGTCACCCAGAGCTGTGCCGAGCTGCACTGGCTGCGGGAGGGACGGCGGGTGGCAGGCGGCCAGGACAGCAGCGCTAATTACTGCTCCAGCTCCTGCCTGAAGAACAGAGCTCTGCTTTGCTTTGGCTTTTTTTTTTCTCCCCCTTTAAGGTTTAGCTGAAAGCCTGTGGATAACATGCAAATCAGGGCTTTCATTTGTGCGCTTCACTCGCCGTGGTATTGTGGTTCCCTTCGAGCCCGCGCTGCCCCTGTGGGTGCCAGCCAGCCCCAGGTCCTCCAGGAGCAGGTCCCCTCTCTCCCCGAGCCACACGAGGGCTGGGGACAGGCACCTTTGCTCCTGCCCTGCCCTGCCCGAGGGGACAAGCCCGTGCCCTCACTCTCTCCTCCCCTCTCCCTGCCAGGTTTGCACGTCTTGGCCATCGTCTTCGCCTTGGAGGTGTCGGTGGGGAAGACCAACACTGTGACGGCTCTGAATAACACCGATGTCCTGCTGCCCTGCATCTTCAGCACCTGCATAGGCTTCCAGGACCTGGTCTTCACGTGGTATTTCAACTCGACAGAGCTGGTGGGTGGCTGTCCTGGCTTTGCCTCTGCTTTTCTGGCAGGTCCTTTTGTGCTTCCCCGGTTCAGACCAGCACTGCAGTTCTCACAGCTCCCTTTCTCCTCGTGCAGGATGCCCATCTCTCCGAATGTCACCAGCTCTAGGGGGGACAAGGCTGTGCAAACAGGGTGACTCAAATCCCCCAGCATATCTGTGCTTTTGGCAGAAAGCTGTTTCAGATTTGCTGCTGCCCACAGGCTCATTTATTTTCATAAATTAGCTGTTCAGGTGCAGGTTTGCAGTTTGGGCAAAGTGTAGTTAATTTTCTCCTCCTTCACTTGCTCTCTAATACTAAAGCTTCTGTATAGATTTGCTTCCTGCTGGGAGTATTCAGCTCCTCAACTCCCTAGCAGGAGGGCTAGTTTGGAGCAGCTCTGGCCAGCAAAGGGGCCATCTCTGCCAGGGTTTCCCCCATGTTTTAGTTGGTCTGTACCATCACCACAGAGCAGGTCAGATTAATCTGCTGTTTCCTGGTAAGATGTGCAGCAGGTCCCCCTCCTGCTTTAATGGGGTGTGCTGGGACTGTGCCTGTCTGTGCGTGCAGAGCTGGGGCAGGGCACCCTCAGGAGAACTCACGTGGGAATGCTGGGAGCCCAGCTGACCCCACACCCTGCACCCCTGCAGATCTACCAGGGCAAGATAAAGAACAAGGCCACGGAGCCCACCCTGGTGTCGCGCAACCCGCGGGTCGAATTCGTGGGCTCGACCACCAGCAAGGAGAACAACATCTCCATCGTCCTGAGCAGCGTGGAGTTCAGCGACGCCGGGAAGTACACCTGCCACGTCAAGAACCCCCTGGAGAGGAACGCGCAGCACAATGCCACCATCACCCTCACCGTGGTGCACAAGAGTGAGTGCTGGCCAGGGCTGCCCTGAGCGGCACTGGGGTGGTGGAGATGCCAACCCGTGCCGACCTCCCCCTTGGCTCACCCTTGTGGGGTGTCCTGGAGGTGGCTGGCATCCCTGACGGGCAGGGCTCGTGCCCCTCTGTGCTGCCGTGGGAGGGGTAGCTGCCTTTCTGGGGTGGGATGTGCAGCCGGGAGCTCCCCGCTCCCCTCCCGAGCCCCCTCAGCACCTTCTCTCCCGCAGTGGTGGAGACAGACAACACCGTGACGCTCATCATCGTGGGCGTTGTGGGGGGGCTCATCGGCCTCCTCATCCTCTTCATGCTCATCAAGAGGGTCGTGCTGTTCATCATCAAGAAGACCCAGGACGGGAAGTGAGTGTGGGGGGCGCTGCCACGAGCCGGGGCTGTGGGGAGAGGGGTCAGGAGGGGCTGTCAGCTGGCCCACGGTGCGCTCTTCCCACAGGAAGGAATGCCTGGTGAGCTCGTCAGGGAACGACAACACCGAGAACGGCCTGGCCGGCTCCAAGGCGGAACAAAAAGCACCACCAAAGGCATGAAGCGGCGGCGCCCCGAGCCCACCCCGCAGGGGGAGCCTGGGCAGGGGACGAGCCTTTCCCTTTTGTTTTCTTTCCGAACTGCCAACGCTTGAGACATGTTTCTATTACACACGTGCCTGCAACCTGCACTGCTTCTCGGAGAAGGCTTCGGCTGCCACGGGGACTGGGAGCTTCTCGCGCGCTCGGACTGGGAGGCTGCTGGGGCAGAGGGAGCCGCCTGCTCCGCTCTGAGCCAAGGCAAGAGGGTGCCGGGCAGGCAGGGAAGGGCCCGGGGGCTGGGGGTGCCCTGGCGTGCAGCTGGGCAGGCGCTGTGCCTGGGGGTGCTGGGAGGTGGGCGAGCGGGGGTCCCGCTGTGCCTGCAGGGTGGAGGCAGCGAGGAGCGCGGGGTGTGTCGCTGGAGGCTGGGGTGGCTGGGAGCTGCCTGCTTCATCCCCAAGGTTTCTGGAGCAGAGCAAGGGTGCACAGAGCCGGCTGTGGAGATGGAGTCTCCTGCCGCTGCTGCATCTCCCATGGGTGCGGCGCAGGATGGGAGGAAACAGGGCTGTTGTGGTGGGGCTTGGCTTCAGCTCCCCCGTTAAGCGTTTGAGAACCAAATCAGTGAGAGGCCCCTTGCTGTGCCTCAGTTCCTCTCACAGCAGGGCTGGGGGGAGCAGTGGTGGGGTCTGGCTGTGTCCTGGGGTCACTACTGGCCCGTGGTGGGGTGAAGTGTCACATTTCACACTGGCTTTGCCCCCGTGCAGGGCCATCCCCGGGGGCAGCAGGGGCTTCTCCCCGGGCAGCCGCACTGGGAGCACTCCCTGGGTTTGTGCTGCCCCCCTCCCCTCTTTCTGGAACTCGGCACTCAGAGCAGCGATGCTTTTGATGCTGATGCCAAGGCTGAACTCGTTACGTGGATATTTTTATATCAGACTCCAGTGGGAAAGCAGCCAATTGTGTTGCCCTTTCACCCAAGGAAAACTGTGGCATCCATCTGCCACGCAGGGAGGGGGCATGGCCGGGCCCTGGCGAGGGGGGCCGGGCCAGGGCTGTGCCACTGGCCCGCTGGGCGACCTTGGGCAAGTTGCTCTGCCTCTCCATGCCTCAGTTTCCCCATCTGTAAAATGGGGATAATAATACTGCTCTACCTCACGGGGTGGTTGTGAGGCTTCCGTGGCTAATGTTGAGACCCTGGGATGAGGGGTGCCACAGAAAGCCAGAGGGTCTTTGTGAGTGGACTCAGGCAACCCAGCCCCCTTCCCAAGCATGTGAGACACGAAGTGAAAGAGCTGATTCTACAGCTGAGGTTGACAATGTCCTTTACATTGTGACTTCTTCCCCATTTCTCCTATTTGTGGGTGTCTGACAGTGAAGCTGCAGGACAGGCAGCTCCCCATCCCCACTCTAGTTTGGGAATCACAGCTGAGCCAGGACTTCCCTGGCTGCAGGGGCTTGTGCCCTGACAGAGGTGCCAGAGTGGGAGGCAGGCGAGGATGTGGTGGGCCAGGAGAGCAAGGAAAGGCTGGGTGCTGCCTTCTCTGGAGACACTGGTGTGGAAGGCAACTCGGAGCCTTTGCCAGGTGCACAGCAGGCTGATCACCCCAGGCTGGGCTCAGTGGCACCCACTCGAGCAGGGCTGTGTGCTGGGACAGGGGACAGGTACCGGCACCTGGCCCCGGGCAGGTTCCCTTGGCTGCTGATCAGACGTGGGAGTCGGGATCCTGGTCCCCTCCCTGAGGGTCTGTGGGACCCTCAGGCAAGTCACTTCTCTGTGCTTCATTTTCCCCATGTGTGAAGCGGGGGCAGGGAGGCTGAGCTCCCTCCCAGGAGGTGTGAGGTGCCCTGCATGGCTGTGCCGTGACCCCGGGGCGGAGGTGCTCCGGTGCCTGGTGCTGTGCCTGGTGCTGTGACCTGCCACATGTGCGAGCCCAGGAGGAGGCCTGAGACCTCCCAGTCACCCCGAGAGAACCCCCGGCCCGTCCTTGGAGGAGCCCTCCCGTGGGAGAGGACAGCGAGGGGAGGGAGGGAGGGAGTTTTTTTAAAGAACTATTTTTAGCTGTCCTAACCTGTTGGCCTTTTTTTAGCCGGTGTGTGTGGACGCAGTTCCACTTCCTGCCGGATATGCAATGCTGCACTATGCATGGATTACTCCTCTGGCTTGATGGAAAAAGTCCACATAAGCAGTTTTTTGGAATGTAACTCCGTAGGCACACGGGTGCTGCACGCAGGGCAGGGACTCCGGGGGAGCGGGCTGCCTCGGGGGCTTGTGCCAGCACCAGCAGAGTCCCTGCTGTCCCTGGGGCTTTGGGGGGTCTGCAGAGGCTTTCCAGGGCACACCGGGGGGGTTGTGCTGCCACAGACATGGATGTGTATGAGCATTTATAAATCTGCGTGGGAGACACCTGCGTGTAAACACAGGATGTGTGTGCGACAGGCTGCGTGATGACTTACAGCACATTTTTGCACTGTAGAGGTTTAGTTAGCTTTGCCCTGAATGAAATAAAGTTTATGTTTACTAGAGAAGCTCGCTGTGGTTTGGGTTGCTGTGGGTGTCTTGTTTAGGTCTGTGAGGGGACTGGACAAAGCCAGCCCTGGGAGCGAGAAGGACAAAGCGTTCGGAGGCCGCGTGAAAAAACAAACCCTTTCCTTTAATGGGGACGTGGGGATACTCTACAACACAAACATCATCTCTCTCTGTATAACAGGAGTGAGCTGACAGCAGCTTCGCCCCCCAGGAGCCATCCTGCCACAGCGGGGTCAGCACAGGGCAATAAATTAATCTTTCTCCGGAAGGGAGTTCGAGCCGGTCAGATTCCTTTGTGGTATCGGTGGCCGTCGCTCCGAGGCTTTTCCTCCTTGGCTGGGCTCTGGCGCCCTAAACCACAGCTGCCAGCGAGGGTTTGGGAGGCTCAGCTCACCTCCCACGGCTGGAGATCCGTGTCTTGGAGCCGAGACAGCCAAGGGTAAAAGGATGGGGAGGGAGGTTTGGGGGGAGAAGCGACCTGTTCCGGCAGGTCTCAGAGCTCCGACTGCAAGGAGAGAGAGGGAGGGAAGAGACTGAAAGCTCTGAAAGGGCAGCCAAAACCAGGAGGAAAACAGCTGTGTCCTTAAGGAGACAGCTCAGCTGAAGGGGGCTGCCTTTCCCCCCAAAAGCTGTGCCCAGAGCAGTGGAGGCGGCAGAAGGACTGACCCTGCGGACGGTGTAGATCCAGTCGAGGTAGGCACGGACGCTGGTGTAGACGCCAGGCGTGCTGGGGGTGCCGCAGCCCTGGCCCCAGCTGACGATGCCCACCACCTGCCAGTGCCCACCCGAGTACAGGAGGGGCCCGCCGCTGTCCCCCTGCCAAGGACAGACCCTCTGAGGGGGGCTCAGGAGGCCCCTCCATCCCCAGCACCCGTTTCCCACCACAGCTTTCCCCTCCAAGGGGCCGTGTCATGGGTGGGTGCAGACCCACCCCCCCCTCTTCCCAGCCCAGGCCCCCCACCTGGCAGGTGTCCACCCCGCCCTGGGGCAGGCCGGCACACAGCATCCTGTCGGTCACCTCCCCGTGGTAGGCGGCCAGGTTACAGCTCTGCTCGTCTATGAGCTCCACCTCCGCCTGCTGCAGGCGCTCCGACAGCTTCCCTGCGGGACAAGGGGCTGCTCAGGGGGACCCCGGGGGAGGAGAGAGCCCACCGGCAGTGCCCCCATCATCCCGTGCAGTCCAGCTCACCGTGCTCCTCCGTGTAGCCCCAGCCTATCACCCACAGGGGCGTGCCCGGCACCAGCTCCTCGTCGAAATAGGGCAGGCAGATGGGCCTGGTGCTGTCTGGAAGGGAGATGGCTGGGGGTGCTCGCAGGGAAGGGGCCCAGACTGGCTGGGGCCACCCACCCTCCAGGCACTCCACTCCCAGCCCTGCTGCTCGGTGCCAACAGAGGACCCTCGGGCCTCCTGCCCCGAGCAGGGCTCACCTGAGACGTGCAGGGGAGAGCGCAGCTTCACCAGGGCGATGTCGTTGTCCTTGGGGGATGCGGGGGTCACCTCGGCCAGGAACACCTTCTCCACGGCGGAGGTGGCGGTGCTGGAGAGGAGGTCGGAGCCGGCCTTCACGCGCCAGCTCTGGACGATGGGGTTGTTCCTGAGCACAGACAGCTCTGTCACTGCTCATCCCTCTGCGGGGACAGGCAGCAGAGCCCTGCCTGCACGCTGCCCAGCCCGGCATCACACCGAGGGCGCAGATGTGTTAATTACACGTGTGTTCATTGACATTTAATCAACACGCGGCCCAAACCCGGCGGGACTCAGCCTGGGGAGGTGCCGACTCACTTGAAGCAGTGCGCGGCCGTCAGGACCCAGCCGGGGTCGATGATGCTGCCCCCGCAGATGTGCTCCTTCCTGTACTGCAGACTGACCTGCCACGGCCACGCCTCGATGGCAGCCGGGCTCCCGCCCAGCACTCGGGGCGTGCGGATGCTCTGCCCGCAGTCTGAGGGCGTGGGGGGCAAAGGGACACGTTAGGAGGGACAGGGGGGCAAAGGGACACGTTAGGAGGGACAGGGTGAGCAGGGGACGAGGGTCTGGCACCTCCCAGGGAGGGAAGCGTGGCTGGGGTGCCTCACCCCACGACACTGCCATCGCCCCTCGTCCCCAGGCTTGCTGGAAGCCATCCCCTGCCTGCTCCAGCCCACCAGGGGGATTGGTTTATTCATCAGCAGAAGTAGACCCATCCAGGCAAGCTGGGTAAGTCTCCCTCAGGTGTTCCATTTCTGGGAGGTTTGCACTTGGCTTAACGAGGTTAGCGGTAATTAAATCCAACTTTCCTCGTGCAAACGCTGCGGGAAGTGGGGAGGGAGAGGGCCGGGAGCAAGTCATGGTACTTACTGGAACAAAAGAGCGAAACAACCAATCCAGAGAGGCATTTCCTGGAAGAAGGAGGGAAAGGGCTGGATTGGGTGGGGGACAAGCCCAGGTTGCACTCCCCCTCGGGGCTCAGCGGCCACTCCCCACACGGTGCGCACTCACCCGCCCGGCTCCAGCACCTGGAGGCTCCCGTTGTTCAGCACGACCTCGCGGGGGGGCAGGGGCTGCCCTGTGCCCACCTCCACCCCCTGGAAAGTGGGGGTGCTGAAAGACACGGAGGGCACGGGTCAGCAAAGGCAGCCAGGTGTGCTACCAGTGGGACACAGGGATTGGGAGGGGGCAGGCACTGGTGCCTGAGCATCTCAGGAGCCTGGATCCCATGGGAGAAATGGGTTCCTTGGGATGGAGCTTCGTGACATCTGCAAGGATGCAACTGTGCAGCACCCACAGCCCCAGCCAAGAGCTGCTGTCCCAGGCTACAAAGGGGCCCTGTGCCCACCCCTGCCCAGGTGAGTTATGTTGGCTGCTCTGGTGAGGGCAGTGGTGCTGGAGGGTGAGGAGGAGGTGAGGGACAAGAGCAGGGCAGGGTGCCCATGGGCTGGGAGCAGAGCAGGGCACACTGAGCACAACACTCTGCTTCCATGGGAGGCTGCCAGGGCTCTGAGCCAGCTCCTGTGTGGTGAGGATGGACTGTAAGCACTAGTGCAGAGCTCTGAGTGCTCTACAGGTGACCAGAGCCCCACTCCAACAGAGCTTTTATGGGAGAGGCACAGATAAAGCAGTGGGGTGAGGCGTGGGGAAAGCAGCCTGTACCTCCTGTAGCCCATCTGCTCACAGGCTGCCTTGGCCAGCACCAGGTCGAAGTGGTCGTGGCAGACACAGGACCAGGCTCTGGTGTTCCTGTTGAGCACCTGCAGGATGGATCTGTCTTTGGAAACGCGGGCTGGAGGCAGACACAAAGTCAGCTTCTGGCTGGCTTTAGCAGGAGAGCACTCCAGAGTTCTCACGGGGTGTCCTGCACTCACCCCCCGCCGGTGGCCCCTCAGGGACCCACTGGGGACAGTTGGCCTCGTCCTCGCCCTGCAGACAGTCCACCTGCCCGTCACACACCCGCTGCAGCGGCACCAGCTTCAGGGGCTGCTTGCAGAACAGGTAGTGGTGATCCAGGTAAACCTTGACTGGAGGGAAAGGGGGGCTCAGCACAGAGCTCCGGCTGCTGGGCGGGCTCAGGGCTGGCACAGGGGGTGCCCAGCAAAGAGCTGGGCCCAGAGATGTGTTTGCTGAGCTGTGGCCATGCGAGAGGAGAGGGAGGGGGCACCGGGAGCCGTACCCAGGAAGCCGATGGCCACCAGGCAGGCGAGGGTGAGCACCGCGGCCAGGACCAGGACGCCGACCAGCTTGAAGGACTCCAGCCTCCTCGAGGATTTGTGTCTCGTGCTGGGCCCTGCAAGGCAGAGGAGCGTGGCCCTGCATGGCCGGGCTCAGCCCGGCACCCCTCACCCCCAGCCCCCCCAGGAGTTACCTCTGCCGTTCAGCCGCTCCGAGGCTGAGTCCTGCAAAGCAGAGGGGAGAACCAGTCACTGCAGGCAGGAGGGATGAGCAGGGAAACTGCCCCAGCCTCCATCCAGCTTCAGAGCTGCTGGGGATGCGTCCTGGTGTGACAACCAACTGGTGTCACAACCAACTGGTGTCACCCGGGGTCACCTGCAGTGTTGTTCCCACAGACACCACCTGTGCAATTCCAGTAAGTGGCTGTTAATGTTACAGGCTTAAAAATGTCACAGGTGTTACAAAAGAGGCACTTTCTGATGTGCCAAGAAACCCTGAGTCAAAATACACATGCCTGCAGGGCTGTGGCAGGCAGGCAGGCATGTCACGACAGGGGGGTTATATCCTCAGTAGGGTCAGATGGCAGGAGACAAAGCCTGAGCGCTCCCCGACAGGCCCCTGGAGCACTGCAGGAACCATCCCATGGGAGCCAGCGCTCCCAGGGCGGGCAGGGAGGGAGTGCAGGCTGTGCTGCTGCTAGGACACGCAGTAAACACAGCCCAGCAGCAGCCAGGGCTGGAGCCCTGATGAATCAGGCATTGATCCACTTGATCTCCTCACAATTACCCTCCCGCACCAGCTTCTCGTGGGAGACCTGCAGGAGGGCACGTCCTGTGACCCTGTCCTCAGTCAGAGGGCTGGTGCTGGGCAAAGCCCAGAGCCCCTTTGGGGGGCTCCAGGTGGGCATGGTGTGAGCCTGTTGCCCTGTTTTGCAGCAGTATTGGTGCTGTGCTATTGAACAGCAGCGTGTGGAATGGTGTTCCTGCTCTGCTGAGGCTGGTCCCTTCCAGTGAGCCAGCCCCAGTAAGCTCTTGTCCTTTGCTGTTGCTTCTGGACTCTGCCACGACAGGTAAGAGAAGTTTTTTGCATGGACAGAGGTAAGGAAGATTAAATCCGCTGTGATAAACCCACAGATCCAGGAGGGTTTGGGGTTTTGGAAGCCTTTGCTCCCTGTGCCATCTCAGGGCTTGGAGGCTGGGACTTAGAAGAGCGTTACAGTGGGACTGGGCAGGTGGGTGAGGGTCTGTCCTCCATCTCAGGGCAGGTTAGAGCAGAGGTGAGCCCTCCCTCCCTGGGTCACTGCAGCAGGGCATGCTTAGCCATGCACACAGCATCTGCCAGCAGGATTTTGCAGGCGAGTGCCAAGCCATTATTGCTGGGCTAACGTGCACAGGCAGCTTGGGTTGATGTGCTGCTCGCTTGGCTCAGCCAGGACATGTCTCCTCCCCAACATGTCCCTGCTCCGTGGCTTGGGCTGCCGATTTTGGGAACAAGAAGTGACCTTTGCAGGTGAGGATCCCTCCTGGTGCTGTGGGCATGTGGCTGTGCCCCAGCATGCCAACGTCTGGCTCCTTTGAGGAAATGCCAGCGGCTTTTCTCCAAACAGCTGAGCTCAGCTGGCACCCCTGCCAGGTCTAGGAAGGTTGTGCCAAATTCCCCACCCCTGGGTGGGCTCTGATCAGCTCCCCGGGGAGCAGGGCCTGGCTCCTGGTGGCAGGGAGTGGGAGGGCAGGGTAGGAAGGGGAACATGCATCCTGCACCTCCCATCCGTGCTGCCCTTCCAGAGCTGCTCCTCTGCAGCTCCTGGTGCCTGCAGGAGCCCCGGGGGTTCTGTGGTGCTGCAGGTACACCCTGCAGTGCAGCCAGCCCAGGGCATGTGGGGCTGGTCCTTCCTTCCTCATGCTGACCTCCTGTGTCACCGAGGGCCCGGGCTGGGCAGGACCTGGATAATGGCATCCTAACGGTTCCCAGTGGGAATGCTCCCAGGCCTCGATGGATCCTCCAGCCTCCCCAGCTGAGGGGCACTGCAGTGGCAGTGCTGCCCCTGCCTGTCCCCAGGCTGCCCATACTTGTCCCCATCACGTCATCCAGGCTCCTTTCTGAGGCAGCTGTGCAGGTCTGGGGCAGATGCAGTTGGGATAAGAGATTATTGTTTTGTTTTGTTTTGTTGCATTTTCTTCAGTCCACAAACCTCCTCTGTTTCAAAGGGTTTCACATCTTGGAGCTGCTCAGAGCTGTCTCTCCATGACTCCTCTAAAGCCCATGCTATGGGCAAGAGCTGTGCTGGTTAAATCCAAAGCAAGGCAAGAGCTGAGCCCACTCCTGCGTGGAGTGCAGGCACATGATTTCCTGGAGAACCCAAGGCTACCGTAACTAATTGAGCTCCCTTGCCGTGTTCTCTCAAAGCACTTAATGTCACTGTGGCCATTTTGTGCTCCAGCTGTGCAAATGCCAGCCCAGGAGCTGTGGAGTGCTGATGAACCTCTTCACCCACACCATCCAGGGGGCTGCAGGGTGTGCTGAGCCGAGCTTCTTCCCTCCCTCAGGAGCAGGTGGGATGTTCCTCCACAAAGCCAAGCTTCCCAGGGTGATTGGATTCCGAGGCTGACTCCTTGGCTGTGGGGATGTAACCCGTGGGTGTGTGTAGCTGTTGCTGCCGTGCAGGGGGCGAGCTGCCCACCCTGGAGGGGAGGATGTCCTGGTGTGTTGCTGGTGGAGGGTTTGAAGGTGCTCAGCGAGCTGGGTTGTACCTGTCTGCCCTCTTGGGGAAGCCTTTCCCTCCTAGGGAGGGACTGCATGCCAGGTTGGGGTTTGGTGGCCGTGGCTTTGCTGGCAAAGGGCACTGCAGGCAGCGAGAGTGTCCCCAAACAGAGGGACCTGCAGTGCCACAGTGGGAGCGGAACTGCAGGACAGGGGGGCCTGGCTCTCATCCAGGTGGTGCACAAGAACCAGAACATTCTCGGGAGGGGTGAGACTCCAGAAGGGCCTGTTCCCCTTGTCATGCAGACTGCAAGGCACACTGCCCTGTCCGTCTGCTTCCCGGGCTGGGAGAGGGCCAAGGCACGCCAGAGAAACGTGGGAGTGAGAGCTCGGGGGGTACCAAGGACCCATATCCACCAGCCACAGTGGTGTGCTGAGAGATGCAGGTAAAACCCTGCCTTGCCTGGATGCTGCTGGGGCTGGGGAGCAGCAGCTTTTTGAGTTTGGGCTGCCCCTTCACCGGTGAATCTCTCCTGGCACTGCCAGGCTGGGAGCGCGGTGGGACACGGGCTGTGCGGGGAACCAGGGGCTGGGGGCAGAGCTGTCAGTGACTCACCATGTTCATGCAGCTCCAGCGTGGTCCTTCTGCCTGCAGAAACCCAGCCAATTCCAGAGAATCCCAGAATATCCTCCCGTGCAGGGTGCAGGTGCCCCGATGTGCCGGAGCCGGGGCCGGCGATGCTCCCGCACCCCTGTGCCTGCTCCCTGTGCCCGCCCTGCGCTCACACTGGGGCAGGACCGCCCCAGCACTCCTTAAAACCCACAAGGGGAGTTGTGAAACAGGAATTATGGTTTGTATTGTAATACAACACCGGTCTATCAGCACACCATCACCTGCTGTAATCTCCTGAGCATCTGCCACTGGGGGGTGACTCACCCGCAGGGCTGCTGTCACCAAATAGCTTATCAGAAGTGAACGGACTGATTTTTCCTGCTCCTCCTGACGATAAGGGGATCCGCGGCCATCCCGCTCTTTGTCTGACTCTTCCGCGTTGCACGGGGTTGTTTTTGCACCGAGGGTTTGGTAGGTGGAGGAGGAAAGGAGGAGAGTTTGTGCACGAGGTCACCTGGCTCTGGGGTCACTCGGTCTGTGTGTCCCCAGGTGACGGCTGGCACTGCTGGGGGGAAGGTAAAGGTGAAGAAAGTGGGTGTTCGAGGAAGGTTATCCTGAGGCTGAGGATCCAGCCCCCTCAGGAGGGGTGGGGACCTGGGCTGGCTGTGCCCACAGCTCCCGTCCCCGTGGTCCATGTGATGCCCAGAGACTGTGGGATGGAGGGTGGGCAGTGGCACTGGCAGGTCCAGCTGGGGGGTGGCTGTGTTGCTGTGAGAGATTTCAGCTTGAAAACCACCCTCCCTGGGTTTAGGGGCTGCATCAGTGGGCAGCTGGGCAGAGCTTGGGTCTCTGGTGTTCCACGGTGGGTCCTGAGAGCCTTCCCAGAGCATCCCAGTGCCAGCCCCGCTGCCCTGGAAGGGAGAGCAGCCCAGGAGCATCCGTGGGGAGGGAAGTGGCATGGCAGGAGCGGCCCTTCCTCCTTTGAGGTTAGCAAGGCTTTGAGGAAGCAGCTGAGGTTTGCAGATGTTATGTCACAGCTCTGGGCACCTTCGGGGCTTTGCTTCCTGGAGTGCGGCTGCATTTCCAGCCCTTCCCTGGCCTCCTGCACCCAGAGCCCTGCCATGACGCAGATTTCTGGGCATCCTGGCCCTGTTGGGGTCAGGCAGGGGTCAAGGCAGGGCTGGCCCAGGGCTCTGTGTGGCCATCAGTGTCCCCAAGCCACTCGTGCACACACATCATCCCTGTCCTCTCCTGTCCGGCAAGGAGTGGTCCCATCCTCTCCCTGTGAGCTGGGCACTGCCAGGACCTGGGGGTCTGCAGTGACCACTGTCCCCTCTGCATCCTGCTGGCTCTGCATCCCTGCAGGCCCCAGGCATTGCCCCTGCTCTTGCCACTGAGATGCTCACCCTGGGGAGGGCTCTGGGGCTCGACTCTGCCCTGGCCACCCTATGCCACTGGCAATGGGGTATGGTAGAGGCTGGGCCTGGCAAGGTGGCACAAACCGGGAAGGAATTCTGTCTCTGGCTGCCCAGTTTCCAGCTGTTAATTGTTATCCCTGTTTGTCACTTCTCCCTGCAGCCACAGGAGGTGTTTTCCCTCTTTCCACCAGCAGGAGTTGACTTCCCACCTGACCCTGTGGTTCGGGACTTTGAGAAGATGATCTCATACAGCTGTAAGTGCATCATCTTGGGCATCTGACTGGGGGCAGCTTCTGGGGGACGCCCTGCCCCCCTGGGGTCCTGCACAGGGCCATAACCTTTGTGGGTATCCCCAAGTGCCCAAGCCCCTGCTGCCCTCCTGGCTACTGGTCTTTGCCAGGAGGTGTTTGCCAAAGGACAGGGCCACTCAGGCACCTTGCTACCTGTGTACAGGGTGTCCTTGTCCCTCAGGCTCCCAGTGCTCCCAGTTCAGCCTCTTGCAGCAGTGGGAGGGCAGAGCTGCCCACACAGGCGGGCATCATGCCCACCCCAGGGGGTGGGGAGGCTGGGCTGGGCACCGGGATGTGCCGTCTGCCGTGTCTGCCGGAGCTCCTCTGCTTTCTCCCCGGGAACCAGTTGGACCAGTGGGCGAGGACCGGTGCCTGGGCTGGCTGCAGTGGGGGCGGTGAGGCAGCTGTGTCACCGGGACAGGAGGGCAGGGGCAGGACGTGCCAGGCTCCAGCGCACACGGGGCTCTGCTGTGACAGCTCCAGCCCGGGACAGCCACGAGCAGCTCCTGCGCCTGACACCGGGAGATGGACCCCCGGAGAGGTGAGTGGGGGGCCTTTTTCTCCCCTCACGGGGCAGCGGTGGGATGGTTCATGGCATGGGCAGTGTTTTGGTGACCTTCCTCCCCTCTGCTGTCCGGGAGCTGGGGCTGGGGCTCACCTGCTGTAGTGGCTCTGCCTCCAGCAGCGCTGCTCAGAGCCATCCCTCTGGGATGTGGGGATGTGTGTGAGGGTGTCTGCTCCCCAGGGTGAGGGCAGGGATGCCTCCCACACACGGCACGGGGCAGGGCCTGGGCACGAAGCCATCATCCTCCCACTGGCAGTGGGCGTGGGGACAGGGCAGTTTCGGCAGCCACCTGATTCAGGGAGGCTGTTGCACCACGTCCCTCCTGCCCTGCAGCTCCTGCACATGAGTCACGGCTGTAGCAGCTCCTCACCTCACCCCTGCCGGGACCTGGGGCTCCAGCTCATCCCTGCCCCAGCTGGAGCAGGAGGCACTGGCTGCCCGTGTACCCCTCTCCAGGCAGGAGGGCCTGGTGGAAAGGAGGGCAGGGCATGTTGCTCCTGCTGCTCTGCCGTGGAACCCGGGTGCTCACACGTCTGTGGCTCCCGGATCCCATCAGGTGGAGCAAGTGCTGCGGGTTGCAGGATGACCCGGGACCTTGCTCACTATGCAAACACTGTGACCACAGGGGAAATGTGCTCACTCCACTGGCATCTGCCTAAATTTAGCTGCTGTTAGGTCATCCCTTTCCGCTGCCTCCTCTCTGCAGGCTCTGCAAGGCGCAGGATCCGTCCCCGTGCCCTGCACTGCGGGGCTGGCCGTGCTGAGGGGCAGTGCCCAAACCCCCTGTGCCCTCCTGGGCAACCATCACCCAGAGCTGTCAGCAGAGAAGTGGATTCTCAGCAGCTCTGCTGTGCTGGGCACCTCGATGACAATCCTGGGATCGTTGGCTGGTGCTGGACTTCGCCAGCCCCTGTGACATGGAAGGGAGGGATGGAGTGGTGCAGAGCCCCAGAGTGGTCCTGCACAGCCCCTTCCATGTCCCCGCACAGCCCCTTCCGTGCCCCGTCCCAGCCCAGCCCTGGCAGCAGGAGGCTGCTCGCCCTGACAAGTGCATCCTCTAGAGGGAACTGCCAGCCCAGAAATGGGTCTGCGCGGCTGTGCAGGGCTGGCTGAGGGGATGGATGGCTCCCGGGGCAGCTGGACGAGGTGCTTCACCCCACGAGGGTGTGAGTGGGACCAGAAGTGGGGATACAGCGTTGTCAGGGTGGCCAGCTCCCTCCCCAGTCACCATCCCGCCTGCCAGCTCTCCTGGGGACAGCAGAGGTGGTGGCTGTGTGACCAAGTCTCCATCACAGGGCTTTGGGGGTGGCAGAAATCTCGGTGCCACAGCCCTCAAGAGCCTCGTGGTGTGTAGCCCTTCCCTGCTGTAGGGACAGCACAGGGTGGAAGGTCACATCCCAGCTGGGGATGATCAGAACCCCCAGCCTCCCAGAGGTGTTTGTCTGCAGAGCCCTTTCTCCCTCTGCTTTGCAGGGCAAGAGCCCGTCAGCGTGATCGGGGCTGTGCTGGGCATCGGGCTGGCCTTGCTGATCCTGGTGGTTTTCAGCTACACCTTCATCCGCTGGTACCAGAGGGGCCAGCGCTGGCACCGTGAGTGTGGGGGGACAGGTGGTGACAGGGCAGGGAGGGCTCAAAGGACAGGCCTGCAGGGTCTGGGGAGCACCCCTGACCTTTGCTGGCCCCTGGGCAGTTGGGGAAGCCTACGTGCAGGGAGCTCTGGGGTGAGCTGGGGACATGCAGAGGCGAGGAGGGGGATGCACACTGATGTCCTGGTGCTGTCCCACTGCCTGTCCTGCCTGTCCCCGTGCTGCCACACAGGCTCACAGCGAGGTAAAGGTGGTTTTGTGGCACCACGTGGCTCTGACACCTCTCCCTCCTCCTCCTCCTGCCTCTCCAGGGCCTGACTTTGTCTTCAACCTCTACCACACGCGGTGAGTGGTGCCGTGGGGGGACCTGGGGTGTGCTGGCTGCTCCCTTTGCACGGTGCTGAGGTGTCACAAGCCCTCACCAGTCCCCAATCCACCACGTCCTGCAGTTTGCAGGCGCTGCCTCCCCAGGATGGCTGTTCTGGGGGTCTCCACGGGGATAGTCCCCACCCTGTAGGTGGCAGGGGCTGGAGGGGGACGGGCAGCTTGCTGACATCTCTGCTTTCCCCACAGTGGGGTGGGGTCACTGGCAGTGGAGCTGCTGCCCCCGTTCAGCATCAGTGGCTCTCTGGACACCACAGGCAGTGGCTACGAGCCCTTCCACACCCGGGGGCTGTGAGGAGGGGGCTGGGCTGCTGAGCAGGTAGGACATCACTCTGTGGTGGGTGTGGGGTCCCCAGCAATGGGTGTCCCCCAGCACAGCCTGTGGGTGCCTCTGTGAGGAGCCCAGGGGGGGTGAGAATGCTGTGCCCCAAAGCCTCCCTGCTGCCTCGTAGCCCCTGGGCATCGCAGCTTTCCCTGGGACAGTCCCAAAGATTTTCCAGCAGAAATCCTGTGGCTGTGGGGCCAAAGGGGCTTTCCTCAGGCTCTGTTTTTTGTTCCCCCTGGAAAGGCTTTGGTTTGTGTTTCCTTCCCCACTGTCCTTGGGCTGGGCTGGAACACGTGGGGAGGGACAAAGGGGGCTGGGGCTGGAGCCCTGGTGCTCCTGCACCGCTTCCTCTCGCTGCCCCTCACACCCCCCGTCCAGCACCAACCAAAAAAAGCAACCAAAACCAGCCGGGGGGAACTCCTCTGTTTTCACTTCTGTAAAAAACAGCCCCTGACTGTGCTGCATTTCTACTGAAATGGAAATGGTACAGTTTCTGCTTTTAAAAAAAGCTTCACAGGATCACACGACAGCTGGGGTTGGAAGGGACCTCTGGAGACCACCTGGTCCAAACTGCCACCTGGAAGTACAACACAGGAGTGCATCCAGGAGGATTTTGAATGCCTCCAGAGAGGGAGACTCCAGACTCTCCCTGGGCAGCTCCTCCCTCTGCTCCACAGCCACAGCTCTCTTGCTGTCCTTCCCTGGCCATGGGCAGCACAGGAGGTGCCTGGGACTGGCACTGGCACAGCCTCCCCTTGCTTGGGATGGAGGAATAGGAATCCCAGGCTCCCTCAGCACTCATCCCCGAGAAAACAGCCACCTTCCCCACGGCTCAGAGACCCTCCAGCCCTCGGGACCAGCCACCTGCATGCCCAGGAGACCTGGGACTGTGAGTGCAGGGCACTAGTTAAGGAGGACAGCCAGGAGCCCCAGAACTGGGGGGGCTGGGTTTGTGCAACTGTGGAAAATGCTGTGAAGAAATGGGAAGTCTGCTCCAGGCCCCCCTCCTCACTCCAGTATCTGGACCAATGTGGGAGTTTGTCCCCAGTAGTGCAAACAAACATCTCAGAAAGCCCCTGTGAGGTTTGTCTTGATTTTTTTGTACCAGTTGCCTTCAGTCTCAGCAGAGCAAGTGGCTGTGGAAGTGCCCAGAGCATGAGAGCAGCCGTGGGGAAGGTGCTGTGGCCACAGAGAGGGGCCCTGTGGGGCTGGCAGGGACTGGGGGCTTTGGGAGCATTTCTTTGCAAACTTTTCTCATAAGGAAAATGAAGAGAAACTCGTGAGTCCCCGTGGCTGTGTGTTGGGAAACCAGTGAAGACAGAGTGGGATTTCCAGGCAGTCGGAGGGACTCTCGGCTACCAAAGGCAAGCCCTGTGGTCTGCAGCTTTCTGGCCAACTCCTGGGTTTGATTGAGAGGAGAGCTCTGGCTGCTCATGGAGCCCCAGGTGCTGGGAGCTGGAGCCCTTGGTGGTGAGCAGGAACTGCCAGTGCTCAGCACGGCGCAGGATCCGCCCGCGGAGCTTGACGTCAGCGGCGATTAAAAGAAAAACCAAAAAAAATCATGCTTAGTTTTGATGACTCCGTTTTCCAGAGGAAGTTGAAAAAAAAAAAAAAAAGAAAAAGAAAGCAAGCAGAAAGCTCCAGCCCCCAAAATACACAGAGGCAGAAGAGCTGGGGTCGGTGGAGGGGCAGGAGGGGGTGCACAGTGCCCTCCACGGCTGGGCCCCCGCGGGACGCAGGGACTGAGCTCACGGGTGAGTAGCGCAACTTCAGATGTAACAAAAGGCAACCTGGCGATGATCAGCCCCCTCCTCCTGCCTGCAGTGACTCATGCTTTCACCTGAAAAACATGCTCCCCGAGGAAGGTTTCCACCAGCAGTTTTCATGGGACTATCCCACCGTGAAGGTTCTTGGAAACTGAGTGACTCTCTGGAAAAACTTCCCTGCGATCTGGCAGCAAAGTGTGTAGCCCATGGTGAGTTTTTCCATCTCTTGCTGTTTCCATTCTGACAGTAACTATTCACAGAATCAATTACGTTGGAAAAGACCTCTGAGGTCATCAGATCTAACCTATGACCAAACACCACCATGTCAACAAGCCCGTGGCACTAAGTGCCACATTCAGTCTTGCCTGGTTTCCCCAGCCCCTGGGTTTGATTTGTTCTGCTCTGCCCTGAGGTTCTCCTGTCCTTCCCCACGTGAGGTGAAGGCACGTTGCCCTTTGCTGCCGGGGAATGTCCGTATGGGAGAACGGAAAGCGCAGCTTGACCTTAGGAGAGGATGAACAGACAAACAGCCCAAATAAATAACACCACATCTTTGTATTTACAAATTAAATAGAATAAATAATGTCTGTGTACAGCAGGGGCAGAACATGGCCCATAGTGTGAGCAGGGCTGGCCTGGCTCGTTCTGTATCCCGTAACCCATCAGAGGCAGCCAGCACCCCGGGGCTCTGCCAGAGGGGCTGGATACCACAGGGTCTCTGTAGGGTCAGGGAAGTCCCTCGCTCCCTCCACGTGAGGTCAGCCAGGGAGGGAGCCCTGTGCTCCCAGCAGCAGGGTGGCTGATGTCAGCTGCCCTCTGCTCCCAGTGTCTGTGTTGTGAAAGGTCTGGATGTCATCGGAGGATGTCACCGGAGCTGTGGACGTCAGCTGGAGGAGCCCAGTGCTGGCCAGAGGAAGGGGGAAGTGGAATCACAGAGCTGGCCCCAGCCCCAAGGGTGGCCCTGTGCCTCATGCTGGGCTGCTGAGGAGGGCAGACAAGACAGGATCATCCTTGGGAAGCATCCTGGTGCGTATCCTTGAGCCTCTCCAGCGCGGTCCATCCCTGTCTCTCGTTAGCTGCACACCAGAGACCAGCTGGAGGGACACACTGGGGGCTGTCCACACAGTCCTGGGGCCAAAGCAGCCCCAGCAGTAGCTGAGCGGGAGCTCCTGGGATGTGTCTCGGCCCGGCACCGCTTGGTTTGGTGTGTTAACATTCAGGGGGTGGCAGTAGCTTATTAAGTGGCTGCTCCCCACGGGCAGTGGGTAGAAGAGGTAGTAGTGTCAGCGTGCAGGGCTGGCAGTACCTGCCCCCCAGCCTGGGGACAGCTCACAGGCGGCTGTCCTTGCTGTCCCCACTGAGCAGGCTCAGGGGGTTCACTGGCAGCGTGAGCCAGTCCGTGCTGAGGCTGGAGCTGAGGGGCAGCGTTCCCAGGACGTCAGTGTTGAAGATGCTCAGGTCGAAGGGAGCTTTCAGGAGCTCAGGGCCAGCTTTGGAGACCAAAGGAACACTTGGAGCCCCCCAGCTCAGCAGAGTGGGGGCTAGGGGTGCCACCTGGCTGGAAAAGTCCAAGGAAGGGGCTCCCCATGGAGCAAGGTCCTGTGTGTGGCCACGGGGACGCTCTGGAGAGGACTGCTTCAAATACCCTTTGGACACAGCCAGCTGGGAGCACTCAACATCCAGCACGAGGTCAGTGCCCTGCCCAGGCCCTTCACAGCCCGAGAGGGGCATTCCCTGGGCCGGGCCCTGCCTTGGCTCCACCGAGCCCTTGCACTGCTGCAGGTACCCGTGGAACTGCACGTCCTCCTGCCCGCTGGCAGGGCAGAGGGCTGGCCCCCCCTGGCTGCTGTTCCCGCTGCTGGAGGAGCACGTGGGACCAGGGCAGGTGCTCTCCAAGCCCACACCACTGTCATCTCCAGTGGGCAGCTGCCGCCTGTAGCCCTGGGGCTCGGGGCCCACGGAGCAGCTCAGTGAGGAGGAGGAGGAGGGGACGTGCAGGCAGATGCCGCTGTCGGTGCTTCTGCCGCTGTTGTCTCTGCTCTCCACGGGTCCCTGCAGGCACAGCCGGTCCTCGGGCCACACTGGGAGCCTCCAGCCCTGCTCCAGGGGCACCTGGGCTGTGCTGGTGCTGCTGTCCAGCTGGGGCTCCTTCTGGCACAGGAAGAGCTGCTGGATGGGGTCGGTGTTCAGGCTGCCCAAGGACGGGGGCTCATGCTCCACCCAGAGCGAGCTCTGCTTCATGAAGGACTTCTGAGAGGGAGGGAAAGAAGGGAGTGAGCCATGCTTTGTCCCTTTTGTCGCTGGCCACTCCCAGCGCTCCCTAAGCTTGTGCCTGCACCTCCGTGCCAGCCACAAAAGGTGCCTTACCAGGACAGATGGTTTCCTCATGGGTTTCTTTATGTAGGTGTGCACCAGCAGAGCCCCCAGGATCCCCAACAGCACAATGAAGCAGGGGCTGAGGATGCTCGGGAGAAGCTCCAGAGCTCCTGCAAGAGAGGACGTGTCCAGGTGAGGGGGACAGGCAGTGTCCAAAGTGCACAGAGCGGCTGTCCTGGCATGGACCCCCATGTTCCCAGGGCAAGGAGGCTGAGGAGGGTCTGCATCCCTCCCTCCCCAGGGTCCCCACTCACTGTCTCTCTGGGCGGTGGTGACACACTGCTCGTCGGTGCGCGTGGCGGGGACGGGCCGGTTGGTCACACTGGGCTCCACGCTCAGGCAGTACTCGGTGTCCCAGAGCAGGTCCCTGAGGGTGAACTCTGCCCTGGTCTCCACCACTTCAAACTGCAACAAGGAGAGCACAGGCTGGTACCTGAGAGCCCCCAGCTCCTGCAGCAGGGCTGGTTCCCCTTCTTTTCTCTCCCCTCCTCCCCTGTCCCCTGGGGATGGAACATCTTCCCTCCCCGGCTGATGGCAGCTAGGCCCAAAATCCCAAGAGCTGGGGAAGCTGCTGCAATAAAACATGCAGAGAAACCTCTCTGCTGTGTCGTGGCTCTGAGAAGCCTCAAAATTTAGTTTTACAGAAGACTGTGCTTTAACAATGTGTTTTTTCCACTCGAGCAGCACTGCGTGGGACAGGTGGGGAGCGCACGGGAGCAGCAACTCATCTCACCGTCTTGTTGTCCTTCGTCCTCCTGGCGTACACCCGGTACTGCCTCATGTGCTCGTGGATGTCCTCGTACCTCACAGTGAGGTTCCCAGTCTGGAAGAGCAGCTGCAGCTGCACGTGGATGGTGTTGCCCCTCACGGACAGGCTCTGGCCCGACAGGCGCAGGCTGGCTGGAAGCAAGCCAGTCGGAAGAGCACGTTAGGGCTGTCCCTCGCAGCCCGTGCCACCCATCCTCGTTTTGTGCCATCCTATCCCGCAGCCTGCCTGCCCTCCAGGAAGGTACAGAGGGAAATATCCCCGCTCTCATTCATCCCACAGTTCTTCCCAAGCCGTTTGGCACCCTAACCTCACCATCCTCAGAGCCTCCTGCCCCCGGTCGAGGTGAAGGCAGACCCCAACCTACCGTCCTGTGGGGAGAAGACGTTGGTCCTTTGCCACGAGGACGTGTGGTTCCCAGACACGGCCCTGACGCGGGCGTAGTAGCGCCTGTTGGGATCCAGGGTGTAGTAGGTGAGGTCGCAGGATTGCCCCGAGGACTTGGTGCACTCCGGGACGGCCGTCCAGGGGATTTTCGTGCCGTAGCTGCAGGAGAAGCACGGGGGGGTGGTGAGAGCCGTGTGGGCAGCGCAGGGACTCAGCTGTCCCTGCTGCTGGAGTCGGATGGCAGGCAGGGATCAATCAGCCCACTGTGCCCCCGTGGCTGCACTCACACTTTGTACTCCACGTCGTAGCAGACGTCGCCAGGGTGGCCGTGTCCCGGCTCCCACCGCAGCACGTGCCACGCGGTCTCGGCAGCGAAGCGCACGCGCCGGGGGCTCGCCAGCCCCTCACCTGCGGGACCCACGGTGGGTGTTGGGTGAGGCTGCACGGCCCCCATCCCGCTGGTGCCCACGGGATGTCCTCCTGGAGCCTCGCCCCGCGTTAAGTGCTGACCGCCCGAAATGTGTAAGGACTTTCCTGGATTTCTTTGTCCAGATTTCAGCGTTTGCTCATCCCCATCTTCCCCTTCCGCTGTCTTTGGGCAGAGCCCAGCTCAGCCCAGCCAGGAGGCTCCCCGAGCTTTTCTGCCCCAAGCAAGGAGCTGTGTTTGCATCCCCAACCCCCTGCCATTGGCCATGGGGGCTCCGTCTGGACTCAGCTTTCTCGCAGCTGTGTTTGGACTCTGCTTTCCTGTTTTGCTCATCTCCTGCCTGCATGAAAGAGGCTGTTTTCACACCTTCTGCCTGATTTCGGTACTGTCACCTGGCAGCAAAGCCTCGGTTCGATAACATCTGCCCCCACCACCCCCCCTCACACAGGTTTCCCTGGTAGCCGCTGTCTGCCGGCGAACACCGAGCCCAGCAGCGGCCGAGGTCCCTCATCCCCCATCACAGCGATGGGGACAAGCGAGGCTGGGGACTCAAGAGCCTTTGGACCCCGACCAGCAACGAAAGGCAAGTGGCAAGCGGGGAGCCCTGGCCGTGTCTTGCTCCAAAGCGCCGGTCTGAGCACCCAGTGATGGTGTTCAAGCTGTGGCTCCGACCTGCTCCCTGCCTGCCTCCCCCATCCCGGTGTGAGCAGCCCCCCCGGAGCCGTGCAGATGAGCAGGGAGGTTATCACCGGGGGGCCGGGGTAAGAGACTCACCGTGCGTGTGCCGGGCGAGGAGCAGGGCCAGGCACAGCGCCAGGGCGGTGGCGGAGGGGCCCATGGCAGCTCAGCATCCTCCGTGGCAGCAGGATGAGTGCGCTGCCGAGCTCTGCCCCGGCGGGTGCCGAGCGCCTGTTTTTCCCCGGGGCTTGGCTCAGTGACGTCTCGGAGGCGTTCACAGAGCGGGAGGAAAGTCGCTGTGCAGATACTTCCACTTTTTTTTTTTTTTTTTTTTTTTCGCTGTCCGCCCACTCACCCCCAGCCAATGCCTCAGCCCCGCGCTGGGCATTTCCAACAGCAGACTTAAAGGAAGAATTTTGGGGGCTTTTCTGAGCAAAATGGTGCAGTGCTGAGAAAGGCACATACAAGTACAAGATGTTTCTGCCTTTACTGCTTTGTTATGAAATGAGATGTTAAAGGCACAGCATAGGTGAGTGTTAGCACTGAGGGTGACCTGTCTCAGGGATTTCACAGAGCACAGCACCGTGTCCTGTCCTGCCAGCAGCTAAATCCAGCCAGGTTCCATCCAGCCCTGGAGCCCCAGGAGAGGGTTCTGGCTCTCCCTTCCTTCGGGCTCAGCCTGTGCCCTCCTGTTTCTTTCCCTGTGTATGGGGCTGAGTGACAATTTCTGGGCTATTCTGTGTGCTGCAAACACCTACACACACCTGAGGTCCAGTGTGGCAGAGGGGCTGTCACTGTCCCCGGGGCTCTGGGAGTCTCCAGGTATGGCCATGACTCACGTGGCTGTGGGATCTGGCCCCACAGTGGTGTCCTGCCTGTCTGGTGATGCTGGGACCTGAATTACCCCCCAGAGGGCTGTGAGTCCTCTGCTTTGCCTCCTGGCAGGTGGGATAACAGGAGAGCTTGCTTGAGGGTTTTCCTGGGTTCCTCATGTGATGGGGAGTGATTCACCACGAGAAGAGGAATTTCCCGCCAGGGAATAAGTGGAAAGGACGCAGATGAAAAGAGTAAGGGAAACCAAAAGTGCTCTGGACAGGCTCAGAGAGCATCGTGTCAGGCCTGGCTTGGTGGGCACAGAGGTGCAGGACCTCAGGTTCCTCCTTGAAGAATCATCTTAAGTGCCTTAAGTGGAAGATCTGTGCTGTTTTCCCTGACTTGTCCTCCCTGCTAAAGGCCAAGGGTTTCCACAAACCCACAGCCTGGCCAGAGCACCAGCAGCAGATCCCCTCCCTGCCCTGGGTTTATTCCCCAGTCCTTGGCAGATCAACTGCTGTCCTGTCACTCTGCTATCAGCTGCTGAGTCAGATCTGGCAGCCACTGAACTTAGGAGTCCTGAGATGAAGCACAGCCCATCCCACACAAAGCCACAGCTTGTGTTTTGTGTAAAATAATGACAATGAAAAGCAACAGGACCAAAAACGAGGGAAGAGGGAGCTTTGTGGAAAAGATAACCTGGGGCTGGTCCTGGGGGTGAGGCAGTTCAGAGCCTTGGGAGAAGGGGTTGGCGATTTAGGGGAAAATGAAACAGGCTGAGGAGAAGTGAAAGTTCTGCAGAAGACAGGGATGGTGAGTGACGCAGGACTCGGGCTGGCACCTGAGCTGCTGCACGGTGGGCAGTATGACCTGTGGCTGACCATGAAATACCTCCTGGTGGACACATGGCAGAGAAACCCAGGCCAGGGACAGCTGGGTCTGAGCTTCCTTAGCCCGTGTGCCTCGGGAAGTTTTCCCAGGCTGACAGAGGGGTCAGGCAGTGATGCTGCCCTGTTCAGAGCAGGGCTGGGGCCGGAGGGCTGGGTCTGCACAGCCCTGCTGCAGGACAGGAGCAGAGCAATCCTCTTGCCTTCCCAATTGCCTCGTGCCTGGAGGTTGGAGCGGAGCGCGGAGGAGCCGCCGGGCTCTGCCGGGCTGGTGGAGCCGGCCCTGGCCGTGTGTGCCATTATCACCTCTGTGCTAGCTGGGAGGCCAGGAGGGTGCTGCAGGGCTCACAGGAGCAGTTACCAGCAGGCAAGGGTGAGGATTTCACCCGGGAGGTGTTGTGCTGGCTGACATTTACCATCAGGCTGCCGGGGTCAGGCCAGACACGCTGTTCTCTGTAGGTGGCTTTGTAGAAACACCGGCAAGCAGTGAATGATTCCTGGAGTTGTCACCTGGAGCTGCTTTCTGAAAATCCCTTTTTGAAGAGGGTATGTCAGCTCCTGGGGACATGGCTGGCTGGCTCAGGGCTGTCTGGGGATGCAGCTCAGTGCTTGGCCAGCCCCAGCACCCAGCAGGCACAGCCTGCACAGGCACAGAGGAACCACAAAAGGCAAAGAAGAAACCCCCAAACCCACTTCTGCCTGTGAAAACTGCAGAGGAGTGTGCTGTGGAGAGAGGGCTGCCTCAGAAACCCCCCTGGAAGACAGGATTCCCAGAATAGGAGGGCATAGTGGGATCCAGCACAGGCTTTTCAGCCTTGAAAGGAAGGGGCTTTGCAGCAGGTATTCTCCAAGCTTGGATGTCCCTGCTTGTCTCCTGCCCTGCCAATGAGCAGGTGTGGGTGGGGAGCTGGATGAATAAGGGACCTACTCTATGAATAATGCCAGGAGAAATGTGTGGCAGTGAGGGTCATGGGTCTGGATATGAGAGCACACAATGGAGCTGGGCCTTTTTCTTTTAATCTGGATGTTTTTATCTGTTTCTTCCTGAGTCCTTGGTTAAGCAAAGCATCCCCAGCTTGTGCCTGAAGAGGAGGCAGGAGGCTGCTGCTGGCTGCTGGCAAAAGCATCACTTCATTAGTAAAGGAGTGAAAAGGCCTCTAGAGAAACTGGAGGGAAACTACATTTCATTTCCCTTGGAACAGGGAATTCTTGGCTTCTGGGTCACACCAGAGAGGTTTTTCCTGGGGCTGGGCATGGCTGTGCACCCCCTCTTCTCCCATCCTCAGCTGGCACGCTTAGCCCTTGGCTGGACTGGAGAGGTTGGGGGTGAATGTGTGGTGGGCACAGAGTGAAGAAGAGGGGAATTGGGTGGGCAGGCAGCCAGGAGAGCAGCGAGGAACTCCCGGAGACCGGGATGCCACCATCCCCTGGGGCCAGGGTATATCTCACCTGCTCCCAAACTCCCATCCCTCTGGCCACGGCCAGGCTCCCACTGCCCCTGCCCCGCGTCCCTGAGCGCCCGGCCGGCACAGGGGCAGGTGTTTTGCATGCTGTGCCTGGAGCAGTTGGGAAACAGGCAGCGGTGGAGCCGGGCGGCAGGTCGGACTGGTTTCCCTCGGCGCTGGCACTGACGTACGAGCCGCTCTCCAAACAGATTCTGCCCCGTCCGCGGCACCCGGCTGTGCTCGGCCCCGCGCTGCGCAGGATGGCCGTGCCGGAGCTGTGAGCCCAGCCCAGCCCGCAGCGGCCCATGGACGGCAAAACCTCTCAGGTAAGGTGCGGGCAGCTCCCCGGCTCGGACCCGCTGGTCCTGGGCTGGAGGGACCTGCTCTCCTCAGGGTTTGGTGGAGAGCCCAGTCTCTCCTCCCTGCTCTCCAGGGTGTTGCCTTCGAAGCAGGCAGTGGGGAGAGGGAGCCAGGGTGAGCTGCCTGAAGGGCTGTTGCCTCCAGCACCCCTTGGCACATGGAGGGGGGGGGGACAGTCCCAACATCCCTGGTGTCAGCTCCGTGCTGGCAAAGGAGGTGTCAGGGCCCCCAGCATCCTTCCTTGCCATGTTGGAGTTGTGAACTGAGGGGACCAGCTGGTGCTGTCAGTGGGATCTGGTGCCTCTTGGCACCTGTGGGAGCCGCATTGAGTTCCTGAGCCCTCCGGCGCTTTCCGCCAGCGCTCTGGCGGAAAGCACTGGTGGGCTCAGTCCTGCTGCTCTCCTTCACCGTCTCTCCGGGCAGTTTTTTGGGCTGGGCTGACTGGGACCTGCTCAGCCTTGGATGTGGGACTTTGCTGAGCATCCTGTCATGAGGAAAACATCCATCCCGGCTGGGCACCGGGCGAGGCCGTGGGTAATTACCGTGCCGAGCGCTGCTGGCTGTGCCAGCACCGGCCAGGACGTGCAAAGCTGGCGGTGACGGGGTGGATGGGGCTCGAGGGGAGGCAGGGCTGGCTGTAACACCATCCTCCTCCTGCCCCTTGTCGTGGGGGTGCCAGCCAGGAGCAGGGTCAGAGTGGGCTCGTGCTGGATGCTGGCTGGGTCTGCGGAGCAGCCTGACCCCAGCACTGCTCTGCAGAGGGGTCCCGGCTCTGGGTGGCCCCAGAACAGGTGGCACCACTGCATCTTGGTGACAGCAGGGCAGGAACTGGGATGCCCACGTATAGAGACAGTTGCCCAATACTGGACATCCCCACTGGGCCACCTTGGCTTTGTCACTTGGATTAAATGGGCCACCAGGAGTCCCTTGGCTCTGCCAAGGGGGAGAGTCACTTTGTCTTTCCGTACCTTGTTTTGCCCATCTGTGGAATGGGGTGAGCAGACACTGAGCAGTGTCTGCTCACCCCCTGGAACATTTTCGGGTCTCTGCCCAAAGGGCTGCTCACACTGGCACAGGGCAACCTGTCCCTGGCCACATCAGGCTGACTCAATTAATGTGGCTTGTCGCCTGCACTTGCAAAATGGCCCTGGTGTGCTTTGGGATTTCACTTCCCCGTGTGCTGCCCCTTCACAGCATCAGGGCCTTGGCAGCGTCCTCTTGCAGCCCTTGCCCTGTTCTGGGGCTGGGGTCTGTCCCTTCCCAGGGAGGCCCCGCTCAGCTGTGACACTTGAGCAGGACTGTGTCACCAGGAGGGATCGGGGCTCTCACAGGCTGGGCAGGGCTTTGTCCCTGGCAAGGACAATGTCTCTGTTGTGTGCTGGCTGAGCTGGTCTGCACAGACAATCGGTGCTCACAGGCAGGTGAAGGAGCTGGTTCCCAGCCTGGACACGGGCCTGTGGGCACCTGGGAGCAATGCTGAGGGTGGGCAGCTGAGCTCAGCTGGAAGGGATGTTCAGCTACTGAGGCAGCTCCTTCTAGCTTATTTAAGGCAGGCTGCCTCCCTCCCCTCTTGATGCTCCAGGTTCTGAGTAGCTGCCCGTGTCCTTGTGCTCCTCCGAGCATGGCTGGGACCCGGTCCGGTTGCAACACCCAGGTGTTACCCGGCTTCCGCTCTCCCTCCCACTCCGAAACTGCGGGTGACTGCTGGCTGGTTTCCCTGCTTCCCTCCCCATTGCCCAGGGATCCTGAGCCTCCAGCCCAGCCAGGATCACCTTTCCCCTGGTGATTGTCCTCTGCTGCCATGGATCTGGGGGCCTTCCCTCTGCAGCAGGGAGCTGAGCTGCGGGTCAGTGCACATGGCAGCTCACGGTGCAGAGGGGATGGGCATCTCAGTGCTGCTGTCTGTGGTTTAGGTGCTTTGCCCAGCTCTTCTCAGAGCCTCAGAGCAGGGAGTGAGGTGCTGGTTACACTCCTGACAGGCTTAGCAAAGGGCTTGTGTTGCAGATGGGCACCACCCACTCGTCCCCCAGTGTGAGGTGAGCAGAGCTGGCCAGAAGTCCCCACGTGTGTCCCCAGAATCCCTCTTCACTGTTCTCTAAAATCCATCCCTGCCACAAACAGGGGCTGGCTGTGCTCCCCCTCCCCACAGCTGCCTTTGGCACGTACCAGTCTCAGGGCTGGTGGTGGAACGTTTGCAGAGAGGGCGTCAGGGAACGGCCTCAAACCGCAGCGGCGCGTGCGAAACGGGCTCGGCTCTGCCTCTGACTTTTACTCAAAAGCCAGCAAAGGATGAGTAAAGGTTTTGTGGGCAGGAGCTGTCACTCCCTCGCTGGGGTTATGCGCTCTCCTTAACAGAAGCAGCTTTGTAAAACCGCTGCTATTTTCTCTCTGCTACAGTGGCCTTACCATAGGTTTGCTGGTTACCTGGAGCCCGTGGCAAAAGCTTTGTTAGCTTCTCTGGTAGGGCTACAAAATTATTTGGACTTTGAACTTTTGAGGAAATGAGTAGCTAAAAGTTCACCTAAATGTAAAAGGGCACATTCTTCCTGCTGAGGAGCGTTCAGAGCAGTTTGACCTACGGTGTACTTCGGTGTTAATGTGATATATTTGCAGACTGAAGGTGGAAGTGTTGTAGCGTCCTTGGCTCCCTGGGGAAGCTGGGCTGTGTTTTCTGGTGTGATGGAGAGGTTTGTCCTTTGGAGGATTGTAATTCTGCTGGTCTGACAAGTGAAGGATTGTGCTTGCTGCAGGGTGAGACGTGAAATACCAGACAGCGTGCAGATAGCACACAAATGCCAGTGTAAAAGGGTATTTTAAAAAGCTTCATTTATACGTAGACAGGAGAAATTCTTTTCCCAGGAAGGATTCCTGGCATCCACACATCTCTTGGTTTCTGCAAATCAGCAGTTCAGGAGCTGCCACAGCCCTGGCTCTCTGTGTTTGCTGTCTAACAGCGGGCACTGAGGGTACCCGGGGATGCCCCGCCGTGTGGGTGTGTGAGAACTTGAATCCCATCTATGTGACTGCTCAGGCTCATTAGGGAAGGGCAGCGTGGGGCACTCCCCAGCCCTCCCAGCTCCCAGCAGAGGGGTTCTCCTGGGCTCCCCAGCACCTCTGGGAGAAAGCCAGGCCGCAGCACATGGGAAACAGAGGTGTAGGGAAAGCTCAGCCTGCAGGCTGGGCAGATCCAGGCGTGTTCTGGGGAAGGGGTGAGTGGGCTGGTGCTGTGAAACACAAGGTGCCTCTGCTCCTCCTCACGTGCAGGAGCCCGGGGAGCCTGACACGAGTGGGGACGAGGCTCCCCGCGGCCAGGAGATGTTAGTGCTGCCTTGCCCAGGGCCCCGCGGGCGGCAGTGCCGGGGGCTGGCCCTGCACATCCCGCTGCTGGCCAGGGCGGGTGGCCAGGCAGCCTCCCCGGAGCCCGGGGTGCTGTGCCCGCCGGCCCTGCAGGTGATGAGCCCCCCAGGCACAGTGCAGGGGGTGTGTGTGTGTGTGTGTGTGTGTCCCTGGTGTGATGAGCCCCCTGAGCCCCCCAGGCACAGTGCAGGGGGTATCTGTGTGTGTCCCTGGTGTGATGAGCCCCCCAGGCACAGTGCAGGGGGTGTGTGTGTGTCCCTGGTGTGCAGACGGGGGCTGAGCTGAGTGCGTGGCCACGCCGGGGCTGTGACTCACGGATAATGCCCAGGAAGTTACACCACCGCATTGCAAGGCAGGGCACAGCCGTATTTACAGAGCGTGAGCCTGAGCGGCTTCGAGACCTGCCCATTAGGGGTCCTGATTCCCATGTGGCAGGAAACGCGAGGGGAGAGAAAATCCAGCTTGGAAGGGCAGCGACGGCTCCCAGCACTGCCCCTCCTCTGCCCGTGTCCCCTCCTCTGCCCGTGTCCCCTCCTCTGCCCGTGTCCCCTCCTCTGCCCGTGTCCCATCCTCTGCCTGTCCCAGAGCCGTGATCCACCCCGGGGGCTGCCTGCTGGCTTGTCAGGGAAAGGGATGTCTTCTGGTCCTGGGGAAAGGGATGTCTTCTGGTCCTAGGTGATCTCTAGCAGCTGCAGTGCCAAAAATCAGAGAGAGGCTTCCAGAGGGATGTGTTAGAGCCCACCTCTGGCTGGTAAGTGATGCTGGGGGGGTGATGGCTCCAATTCTCCTGGGTGTCCCTTCTGTGGGACATCAGTGGCGTTATAGAATCCTATAATGGTTTGGGTTGGAAGGGGCTTAAAGCTCATCCAGTTCCAACTCCCTGCCAGGGGCAGGGACACCTCCCAGTAGACCAGGTTTCTCCAAGCTCCATCCATCCTACAGAGATTTTAGAAAAAGCAGAGTAAACAGCACTTATTTGGGGATTTGAAAGCAGGTCCTCTCTGAAGGAAAATGAGAGGCTCTGGCTTCTGTAGCTTGGAAGAGTGCATCTTGAGGAAAGGAAACAGATACATTTTCTTCTGCGAATTCATGGATTAGGAGTGACACAACTGCAGAGCAGCATTCCAGGGTACAGGACGTTTCAGGGCTTGGAAAACACCGATTATTAAGTATTACTAAATAACAGCTGGAAATTACACTGTATTTTTCAAATGGCTAATTAAGGATAGATGCATAAATTGGGGCACTAGCCCTGTGGAACTGGGCCACGGAGTGACTGACCTGGTGCCAAATACCCGTCTGATTGCCCCGATCACAGCGATGGGTCTGGGGAATTCACCCACCTGGAGGGGGAAAGCTCCGTGACAACGAGGTTTGGGGCCAGCCTGGATGGGATATGGCTCAGAGAGGGGCACCAGAGTGGTGACTCTCCACAAGGTCCGTGGCACAGGGAGGAACAGCCCCAGCTGGTGATGCCGGGGGGCTCAGCTCTGCATCGCCCTCGCCTTCACAGCTGGCAGGGTGGCAGCTGGGGGGCTCTCCAGTGGGCATCAGTCACTGCCAGTGACAGTCTCCTCTGCTCCCAGACCGCTGCATCACCTGGCAGTGTCCCTCCCAGCCTCCATGCCTCCACGGTCAGCAGCATCTTCGGCGCCCGACCTCCACAGCCCCGGGAGAGTGTCCTGGGCATCAGCTTCAAACCCTACAGCCCCGAGGCCAGCCCGGCCCCGACGCCCTGCACGGCCTGTGAGAGCACACGTAAGGATGGGGCCCAGGCTGGCCTCTGGCAGCCCTGGCCCTGGTCCCCCCCGGGGTGGAGAGGGATGGAGGGAGGCAGGGATGGGTGTCTGTACCCATTGCTGGTACAGGGAGAGGCAAGGGAGAGGACTGTGACCACGGGGCACTGTGGGGTGTGCATGGCCCCGCTCTCCCACATCCCAGGGGTCCTCTGGGGAGCTGGTGAGTAGCAGGGTCTGGGTGTCCTGGGGAGTCAGCTGCTCCCCCTGACCCTGCCTCCACCCTGCTGCCAGGATCCTCCATGTTCAGAGCTCCCTGCATGAACCAGCGGCGGCTTGCACTCATCTTCTGCGTCTCCGTCCTCATCGTGCTGCTCATCGCCCTCATCCTGCTGTGTGAGTGGGGCCCCAGCCCAGGGTGGCTCCTAGAGGGGTCCTCAGAGGGGTTGGGGGTCAGTAGGGACTGGGGATATCTATGCTGGGAAGTGCCAGAGGGAAACCCCTGGACCCAGAGGCAGCAATGTGCTCTTGCCATTCCCTGAGTGTTCCTGACATCTGGTGGAGAGATGGGAGCCTGGGAAAGGAGATCTGCTGCCTGGGCTGACAGCGGTGTTTGGGGAGCTTGGGGATGCAATGTTCTTTCCTTCTGCTGGGCTGGCTTTGGTGGGCAGCAGGGCCCCCCCAGCAGCACCCACAGTCGCCCTCCCCTGGGCAGGATCTGCCAAACAAATTGTGGTTGGCAGGAGGAACACACACGGACACCAGGGAATCCCTTTAATCCCGGTAACCTCCAGCTGCCATTCTCCAGCTGGTGGGCTTGAAACACTCGCAGGCAGAGTGCATGTTTCTGTGGGTGAAGGGAGAGGGACTTGCAGCACAGGGGGGTGCTCAGGGTGGCCAGTCCTTCCTCAGCCCTGTGTCCAGCAGCTTCTCGCTCTTGGCTCAAACTCAGCTCACGTTCACACCTGGTAATTGGGAGCGCCCCCCTGCCTGGCGTACCTTCTGATGCCCATCCAGGTGGGTCACAGCCCCATCACCCACAGCCGGCCCTGGCCTCACCACGGCATTTTCTTGCTTCCAGTTATGTTCTGGCGGTCACAGACGGGCATCGTGTACAAGGAGCCCGCCGAGAGCTGCAAGGACAGCGCCGTGCGCTGCGACGGCATCGTCGACTGCTCCCAGCGCAGCGACGAGCTGGGCTGTGGTGAGGCTCTGGGAGCTGGGGCAGTGGGAGTGAGGGGAGCCCCGGGGTGCTGGAGATGCCCCTGATTCACCTGCTCTGTCCCACAGTGCGCTTCACGTCTGAGGAGTCCTTGCTCCACGTCTACTCCAGCACCGAGAGCCAGTGGCTGCCAGTGTGCAGCAGCGCCTGGAACGAGTCCTTCTCCAGAAAGACCTGCCAGCAGCTGGGGTTTCAGAAGTAATTCCTGAGGATGGGTGGTTCTGCTTGGGCGCTGGGGCTCTGCCAGCCCCCTGGGCGCTGTGCTCTTTCTGCCAGCATTGTGTTTTTGTGCTGGAAGGTGGCATGGCCAGCGCTGCTCAGAAGGCAGGGAGCAGATGGTCACTGCCTCTCCTCTTCCCTCCCAGTGTCTCTCAGACCGAATACATCCCCCTGCGTGTCTCTGGCAAGAGCCTCACGGTGACTGACGAGCGAGACACCATCCAGCAGAGCCTCAACAGGTACCAGGCAGCGTCACCTCCTGCCTGCCCCTGCCCTGGTGCCGCAGGAACGGGGCTGAGGCCGTGTCTCCCTCCTCTCTCCTGCAGCTCACAGTGTCTCACGGGAAAATACGTCTCCCTCCGATGCACAAGTAAGGGCCTGGCTGGCACATGGCCAAGGGCAGGCAGGGAGCCTTTCCACAGGCTTGGGAGTGCTTTCCTCCCTTCTCTGTGCAGGGTTGGGCCAATGGGGTGTTTTCCAGCAGACTGGGTAATAGAAAACTACAAAGATTGCATTCCCTGGTCCCCACTGCCCCTACGAGTGGTGCCTGCGGGTGGTTGGGGATGTTGTGTGCGTGTCTCCCCTCCAAGACTACCTTCCCTCCCAGCCCTCCCCTCATCCCTGCTCTCCCCTCTCCAGCCTGTGGGCAGAGGATCTCTGGCCGGATCATCGGGGGAAAGGAAACCTCTGTGAACAAATGGCCGTGGCAGGTCAGCGTGCAGTACGGGCCGATCCACATCTGCGGCGGCACCATCATCGACGCGCAGTGGGTGCTCACGGCAGCCCACTGCTTCTTCATGTGAGTGCTGCTGCCAGCCCCACTCAGCCCAGCCCCACACCCTCCTGCCTTACCCCTCCCTGCCCCATCTCGCCCTGCCAGGAACAGCATGAAGATCCTGGATGACTGGAAGGTGTATGGGGGGGTGTCGGACCTGAAGCAGCCCATGGAGGGCGTCCCTGTCTCCCAGGTCATCATCAACTCCAACTACAGCGACGACCACGACGACTACGACATCGCCCTCATGAAGCTCTCCAGGCCGCTGACGCTCTCAGGTGAGGCCTCACAGCTTACCTGGACCTGGCTGGGGGTGGTGTTTGGGGGGACAGGGAGACACTGAGGATGGGCAGGAGTAAGAGGCAGCTTGGGCCCCCCTGGAACCACACCCTGGGGTGTGTGGGGCTGCTGCCACCTGGAGCATCCAACTCTGCTGTGGCTTTCCCTGGCCTGTCCCATGGCCAGGAAGGGGCTGGCACACACAGCCATGAGGTCAGCTGTGCCACCAGCATTGTGTCTCACATGGGGCCAGCGAGACCTTCTGGGGTGGGCAGAGAGGGGACCATTCCTGCCCCCCACGCTCCTCCCTGGCTGCAGGGCTCATGACTACAGCGGCTATTTTGCTCCCGGGTGACTCATCCCTCCCCCCTCGCCTGGCTTTCATCATGTCTCCCTCCAGCCCAGGTTCGCCCAGCCTGCCTCCCCATGTACGGCCAGCGATTCCAGACCGGCAGGTCCTGCTTCATCACGGGCTTTGGGAAGACCAGGGAGAATGAAGGTGAGGGAGGGCACGGGCTCCCCACAGGCAGCTCCTGCCCACGGGCACAGCTCTGCTGTGCTGCCCAAGGACCGTTCCCACTGGGATAACTCTCAGGCGTTGCCCTCCCCAGCCGTGAGGCTTTGCAGAAATAAGACCCACGAGAAACACGAGCTTCCTCCCTCGCTGCTGCAGAGAGGCCCGGGGGCCGTGGGGGGCCGAGGCCCCCCCTGCCCCACAGCTCTTCCTGCCTTGCAGACAACACATCCCCGAAGCTGCGGGAGGCCGAGGTGAAGCTCATCGACTACAAGATCTGCAACAGCGACAAGGTGTACGAGGGCTACCTGACCCCTAGGATGATGTGCGCCGGCTACCTGCAGGGAGGCAAAGACGCCTGTCAGGTGAGCTGGGGGCACGTGGCAACACCAGGAGAGGGCTGCCCGCTTTTGGGTACCCACAGAGGGCCATCTCCCATCTCCCCTCCTCACTGCTCTGCCCCTCTGAGCCAGGGGGACAGCGGAGGGCCCCTGGTCTGCGAGGACAACGGCCGCTGGTACGTGGCCGGGGTGACGAGCTGGGGAACAGGATGTGGCCAGAAGAACAAGCCTGGAGTTTACACACGTGTGACAAAGCTCCTCAGCTGGATATACAGCAAAATGGAGGTGAGGAGGCAGGGCTGTGCTCGGGCAGGAAGGCCCTGGTGCGTGGAGAGGGGCTGTACCCCCCCAGCCCAGCCCCTGGCACCTCACCCTTGCTCTCCCCTCTCTCTCTTGCAGAGCGAGAACGACTAAAACCGGCGTGGACACTTGCCTGGGCTGTACCTCTCCAGGTGGCACAGGCACTGCCCTGGGCTGCTGCCAGGGCACGATGCTACCAGCCCATGCCACACCTCTCTCTGGACTGTCCGTGCAGCCAGGGAGCTGTCGCTGCCCCCGAACTCTGAAAACACGGCGCCTGTGAAGTGACTCTGCCCTCTCCTGGTGCTGGGGGGGTGACCTGGTGGCCGCTGGGCACAGCACCCAGCCAGCCCCAGGGGGACACAGCCCACGCTGGCAGCTGGCCGTGCTGGCTGTGGGGGCACCTCCTCACCCCGTGTCTGTGGTTCTTCTCCTGTAAATAGACCTGTCTGGACGGGGTGTCACGAGTGCTTCCTGGCAGGACTGTGGCACCCTCAGCGGGCAGGGTGCCTGTCAGTGGCAGTGGGGTGCCCATGTTGAGGGGACACTCCTCTTGCCAGATCACAGCTGTGCCACCTTGGGGTGTGGGGATGGGGCAGCTGTGCCCACTCTGCCCACACCTACGGCTTTCCCAGGAAGGGGAGCCCCGAGGTGCAGTTATCCCACCCTCCGGGAGGAGCGGCCGGTGCTCTCACGTTTGGGGATAGATTTAGGAAGTGCCTTTTACACGGTGTTCCTCCCCGGGAGAGAAACAGCTGTTTGTTTATTTTTCCATGCCCTGGGTCTGGTCTGAGCCAGAGCTGCCCCCGGGAGCACAGCCGGCCTCGGTCCCCGCCCTGCTCGGGGCAGGATTTGGGAGCAGCGTGGGGCAGGTCTGCGCTCCGGGGGTGGCTGCAGGAGGTGTGACCGAAGCCAGCAGCAGCAGCCAAAGGCCAATTTGGAGTGTGATGCAGAGCAGCCACCCTCTCGGGTATCACCCAGCATGAGCCAGCCCTGGATGCCCCTGCTGCGAGCTCAGTGGCAGTGCTGGATTGCTGCCTCTGCTCTCCAGCTGCCCCAGCCAGCCTCACCTCCCTGGCCACGCTGGAGCAGGGACACCTTTCCCTCGAGGAAGCAAGCGCCTGCATCTCCTTGTGAGTGCTGGGGGCACACGAGGTGCCGTGGGAGATCCCCATGGCGAGCAGGGGCTGGCTGCTCCCATCCCCAGTTCAGCTGCAGAAGGGTCCTGGATTGCCTGGCCACCCTGCACTCTTCTAATAAACATTTTAGTAGTGTTCCACTTGGAGATGGCTCTTCTGAACGGGCTGGAGAGCAAAGGGTGAGTCCCCAGCTGTCACTGTTCCTGTGGGTACGTGTGAATGGAGTGGCCCTTCCTGCCCTTCACCCTCTGGGTCACTGCTTGTGGCTGGGAGAAAAGGGGGTGTCGCGGGTCCCTCAGCTCCTGGGAGCATCCCCCGGGTTCCCAGCACTGCCTGCTTCCCATGGAAAAGGCTCTGGGCAGGCAGAGAGCTGTGGCTTGTGTTTGAAGTTTGGGATAGCAGGTCTAGCCTGGCTCTAGGTGTGCAGAAAGCACCCACCTCTCCTGGGAGTGGGGCAGTCCCTGCCTGCTGACGGGGAGGGGTGAGTGAAACCCTTGTGTTGTTTCACTGGTGGATTTGGAGCGAGCTGGGCGGCTGCTCCAGACCTGAACTGTAACAAAGCGAGTGGCTGCCTTTTGGGAAGCACTGAGTCAGCCTGACCTCAAATCCCTCTCCAGAGCAGCAGCCCAGAAACCTCCCACGGACGCAGGAGCCGCCCGTGAAGAACAGGGTGTGCAGAGCCCAGGGGACTGTTTGCACTTTAGAAGATGTGAAAAGGGCCTGGGCAAACCTGCTGAGTTCAAGGAGCAAGGGGGGGTTCTTGCTCCCCACACACAGAGGCTGGACATGCTACCAAGACCACCCTGCAAGTGCAGTGGTGACAGCAACAGATTTTTCCATGAGCAGAAGCAGCTGACCTTTAGTAAGAGTAGGGGCCCCATGTGCCTTCCCCATTTTATGTTGGTCTGATTAAATTGGGAAATCAGAGGGTTTTAAGTCACAGAGCCAGATTACATTTGTCCACAGGCTCTCCGGGATCCCGGGGTTTCTGCTGGTAAGTCCTAATGTGCTCATTCACTGCTGGAGAAATCGATCTTTTGAGAAAGAATAACCAAAAAACGGGAACCCAGTAAGAGCTGATCTTTCTGGAGCTGTGTTCTTGGGCACAGTGACGGTAACTCCATTTCAGGGTGTTGGGGACCTGCTCCTCCACTGTGGATTTCACCTCCACAGGGGTTTTCTCCTCTGAAATAGTCTCTCACAGCAGAGAAACACTTTCAGCCCTTAATACAAATTGAATTTATTCCTTCTAAACCTGCCACCCAGTGGTGCCTCCTCCCAGGCCTGGGGGAAGGTGTGCTGTGTTTCCCCAGGGCTGAAGTTTTCTAAGCAGATTAGAAGTGATTAGTTTCTGGAGCCGCCTGGCCACGGCTGTCGTGCTGTTCCCAAAGACAACCCCGTGCAGATGGAGCCTTGGACACTGCTTTGCTTCCACTCCTGGAGCGCTGTCCATACCCAGGGGGAGCACAGGTGTGGTGGGTGCCAGCCCAGCCCTGAGGAGCCTCCTGGGACAGCCCCAGCCCTCACCTGTGGCTCTTGTAAAGCCCCTTTTCCTGCTCGATAGGAGCTCTGGAGCACCTTCCGAGACGAGGGGGGCTGAGCGTGGCCCCACATGTTGCTGGGCTGTTCCCATGTTCCTCTGTGCTTTGGAAACCATAGGCCAGTGTCCCCAGGGGATGTGATTTACAAAAATACAGCCTGGCGGGCACCACGTGGATTAACAGCCATTAGTGGTGGTTTTCCCCGATCTCTCCTTTTATAGCTCTTCGTTCTTCTGTGTCAAAACAGATTTGTTTATAGGGTTTCAGCGATGATGTTTCTCTACAAAAATGTTTTTCCTCTGGTTTGGTTCCCATCCATGGTCAGTAACATCATCACTTGGCACGGAGTCGCTGGACTTCATCTTGTGCAATACCAGCTCTGGCTGTGCTCCATGGGGGAATGCAGGAGCTTCAGTGCAGCCCCTGCTTGGTCCTCGCTCCTGGAGGGATTCAGGGCATTGGGAATGACTTGGGCCTGATGGAAAACGATGTCATTTAGGTGCACACAGCCGTATGGCTACACAGAGCTTCTGTCAGTGCTTGGTTCTGCCGTGTTCCTGAGCAGTCTGGGGGCTGCAGTGCCACCCAACAGGCAGTTTGCAAGCTTGGCATGACAGGGTGAGACCTTAAAATTGGAGGTGAAAGCTCTGAAGAGGAAGTGGCTCTGTCCCTGCTCCGAGTGCACAGGGAGGAGGTGCCTGCTCCAGGGTAAGGGACACGCTCAGATGAAATCATGCCCTGTTGAGGTCACTGGCAGTGCTCCTGTTAACTTAGATAGCTGAGGAGATGAGCCCAGCCCCTTCATTAGCATAAATCAGCATCTCCTGCCTGGCCTCCACATTACTTTTGGCCCAGTTTGCCCAGAAAAGAAGTTGTAGATCAGTACAGTCTCCCCAGCAGCAGGGCCCTGGGGACATGTTTACCACTAGTGACCGATGGAGCTGCTTCTCTCCAATGGGAGCAGCACAGCAGACCCTTCCCTTCCCACCTTCACAGTGGGGGTCTCTATTTTACCTGAGTTTGCAGGGGGGAAAAAAAAAATCTATGCTGCCAATTTTTTCGATTCTAATCACTTTGGGCAGCGCCTTGGAAATTTTAAATAAGGAGCCAAGGGATGGAGAGCACAGAGCACACCCAGCTGCATCCAGCCCTGTGTCCTGGCTGCTGCTGCTGCAGGGGGGATGTGGCTCTACAGAAACCTCCCCATGCTTCCTGCAGTCCCCAGGCCGTGGTCACACCTCAGTGTTTTACTGTGTGCTGGGGATAATGACAGCTGAGAGGCAGATGAGGTCGGAGAAGCCCAAAACTCGATTATAGCAGCTGGATCCCAGCTCCCCTCTCTGCAGGGTAAGTGACAGCCTTATCATGTTATCCCGATGCATTAAAGAGACTTGATGTTGTCCAGCTCCTCCGTGTCGGTCTGTATCTCCTCCCTTGGAATAATTGCCTTGAAATGCCAGTGCTGCTTTATTTTCTTTTTTTATGTTTTACTGGAACCTGGGAAATGGCTGTAGAAAGCTCTGTGTGCCGTCACTGCCTGATTTCCATCTAAGATGCATTTGAGTTATTATGGGATGAGCCAGCACGGTGGTAACAGCATTGCTGAGGTGTTTTGTCGAGAAGGAATGGTTCTCCAGAGCAGCAGCAGGAGATGGGCAGACGTGGGTGTGCCAGTCCGGCCTGGAAGGGAGTGGTGCCCACAGTTCCTGGCAGTTGATTACTGCCTGGCAGTGCCCCCAGCCCCCTGTTCCCATTTCATATCCTATATTAAACACATATCTCCCTCCCAGTCTTGCTCCTCCCTACATTCCCAGCTGTCTGATGGGAATAAACTGGTCGCTTGCCACAAAACTCTGTGACAGGGCATTCACAGCCGCGGTTTGTGCAGCCCTTCTCCTGTCAGGCAGCGTTTTGCTGTGGCTGCCTGAAGTGTGTGCCGGTTCCTGACCCGCTCTGGGTGAGACCCAAAGGCTCTGTCTTTCTGCAGCTGCTAAATGCTGGTGGATCTGGGGGAGCCAGTGCAGGCAGCAGGTCCTGAGCCTGCCTGAAACCAAACCAGGTGCTGCCACGACTGAGCCAGGCTGGGCTGGAAGCGCCCCCGCTGCCCACCCTGGCCTGGGTGGCCCCTGAGATCTGTTTGAGTGATGTGGCTGAAGCCCTGTGAACTGGGCCACCTGGGCTGGCAGCGTGGCAGCCCCTTTGCCTGCTCTGCCTTCCCGCCCTCGAGAGGCAGCAAGAAAAAAAAGCTTCTGCGCCGTGTTTACCAATTCATCTGAGCGTGGTTTCTGTTGGCCCCAGAGGAGCTCCAGCATCTGTTCCTTGCTTGCTGCTTTCCCTGCTCGCTCCACGGCAGGTGCAGAGCACAGGGCAGAGTCCACCACTGCTCTCCGGTGTGCGAAGGGATGTTCCAAAGCCAGGTAAGCCTTTCACCCCCCCCACACACCGTGACTTTTGTAGGACCACAGAATCACAGAATGGCTTGGGTTGGAAGGGATCTTAAAGCTCATCTCATTCCAACCCCCTGCCGTGGGCAGGGACACCTTCCACTATCCCAGGTCGCCCCAAGCCCCATCCAACCTGGCCTTGGACACTTCCAGGGATGGGGCAGCCACAGCTTCTTGGGGCAACCTGTGCCAGGGCCTCCCCACCCTCCCAGGGAAGAATTCCTTCCTAATATCTAATCTAACCCTGCCCTGGCAGCGGGAAGCCATTCCCCCTTGTCCAACCACTCTTTATCCAGAGTCCCTCTCCAGCCCTCTTGGAGCCCCTTTAGGCACTGGAAGGGGCTCTGAGGTCTCCCCGGAGCCCTCTCTTCTCCCGGCCCGTGTTCACAGCGGAGATGCTCCATCCCCCCTGAGCATCCCCGTGCCCTCCTCTGGGGGGATCTGGGAGCCGCCGAGGGCCGGGCCGTGCTGGCCGCGCCCCCCGCCGCTGCCCGCGCCCCCCGCCCCGCAAGCACCGCCCCCGCCCCGCCCGCCCGCTCCCCTTTGTGCGGCAGCCCCGCTCCGCGCTCCGCTCCGCTCCCCCGGCACCGCCCGGAGCCGCGGGGCCAGCCCGGCTCCGCACGGCTCCTCACGGCCAGCGAAGGTGGGTCCGGCCGTCGGGGGGCTTCGCGGGGCCGCTGGGGGGAGAGAGGGAGGAAGGGAGGGAGGGAGGGAGGGAGGGAGGGAGGGAGGGTGGGTGGTCTGTCGGTCGAGGTACTCGGGGTCCCCCCGGCAGCGCTGGGGTCGGCCGTGCCCCCATGCTCGGGGGTCCCGTGTCCCGGTGCCGGAGTGAGGTACCGCGCCTCACCCCGCTCCTGCCGGGGAGGCGGCCGGGACCCCGCCCCGGTGCCCCCGGGGCATCGCCCCGCGCCCCGACCCGCCCGCATCCCGGCCCCGGCGGCTGCCATGGCAACGCCGGGTACCGCGGTTTCGCCTTATCCCACCGTTGCCTGGTTACCAGCCCCCCCCTCCCCGGCACTGGGGAGGATGCCCACCCGAGACCACCGTGGGTAGGGCTGGTTCACAGCCAGTGCTCCCCAGGCTGGCAGGGCTCTGCAGAGCAGGGGTGTCCCGGGGAGCGGGGGGGATCCCTCCTCTCGCAGCCCTTGGCAGCGCTCTGGCTCCTGTTGTTCAATATTGTAGTAACACCGTGTGTAAACAGCCGAGCGCCTTATCCCGGGAAGGCGTCTGGAGGAAGGGAAGAGCGTGTCTCTCAGGGTGTGTAATTAATGCTTCCAAAGAGACGGATCTTGGAGTCCATGTGGTGGAACTCGGATCTTGCAGGGATATTTCTGTGGGAGGGAAAGTGACAGGTGGTTTGTGTGGATGTGAATAAGCAGCGTGAAAGAGCAGCCTCTCGGGAAAAGCCGTGTGTGGATTAGGATGAAGCACCCATTTTGGCAAGCCCGCAGTGCTCCACGGTGCTGTGGGATTTTCAGCGCTGCTGGGTGGCTTTGCTCCCAGTTTGAAGCAAAGACAAGCCTGGGGAACCCCTACCCGTGCGCAGCCGGACTGTGGTTCTGAGGGGGACTGAGGTGGAACGTGCGAGGGAGAGATGCCAGTGTGAAGTGCTGTGGCTGCCGAGCCAGGCCACCTGTTAGAGCGTGTTTGGGACCTGCTGGAGAATATGCTGTGCCTGCCAGGTGTGAGGCTGGCTGTGCCTTCCTCTCATCACCCTACTGTCTCGCTCCCACCCTGGAATTTTACCTGCCGGCTCACAGCGTACCCATTCGGGTAAAACATGGTGGAGAGCCCTGGCTTTGCCAGGTGTTGAGGACAAGGCAGCAGCTCTGTGTCCGGCTGTTCCTCCACGTTTGCCTTTTGGGCTCTCTGTGTGTTTCCAAGGTGTAAAGAGGCTGCCAAGCTCCACAGCTGTCACGGCCCTGGCATGGAGAAGGCACTGCTGGCACCGTGGACGTGCCCTGCCCTGCCCTGCCCTGGCTGGGGGCTGTGCCAGCTGCTTATCTCTCCATGCAGTGTGTGGCAGTGGTGGTGGGGACACCGGCCGTGCTGCTGGGGACTGGTGTCTGCCTCGTGCTCGTGGCTGATGGTGACAGCAGGGGAGGGAGCGGAGAAAATGTCCGCTCTGATGTGCTGCTGAGCGTGGCAGTGCTGTGGTACCGGCACACACGGGAGCCTGGAACAGCTTCTCCCACGCGCTGCTCTGTCAGCGTGTGCTGCTGATCTGGGTTTCTCTCGGCGCCAGGACCTGCAGGGTGACCTCTGCTCTACCTCACCTGCGTGATTCCCGTGTGCTGATGCTCTGCTCAGCATGCAGAGCCCGGGCTTGCTCAGCCACTGTGCAGCCAAATGAGGGCTGGGTGTGGCGGGAGGATGGGACAGTCCAGGCAGGTGCATGGTGAGGTTTACAGCACCTGGTTATCTCCTAAGCAAATAAGAAGGGATCAGGAGCAGCAGATTCCTGATGGGAGGTGGAGGTGGTGATGTTTGCTGCCTCCCGGAGCCCAGGGCTGGGTTCCCTGGCCTGGCAGCCATTACCTCAGCAGTGCTTGCACTGGAGATTTGGCTCAGTGGAGGGTTGGCCTCGCTGCTTTGTGCCTGCCCCTGCTTGTTGGGGTGTTGTCATGGTGGGCCAGGGACTGTGCCGAGCCAGACACGGCCAGGCAGCTTTGGCTGAGGCCCCTTGATGGGTTAGGGCCAATTCCATGAGGCTGGAAGAAGCCCTGCAAGTGGAATGCTGGGGTACAGGTGAGGGATGCAGCACAGGGTGTGCCTAGAGACACCCCAAACCCATAAGAGGCAATTAGATTGCAGTAGGGTCAGTTTTGTGTCTTCCATGCAGTCAGCCTCTGAATCAGCACCGGATTTGGGAAGTGCCGTCCATGTCGGAATGGCGAGGGCTGGAAATCTCTCCTTCTCTCTCATTTAGAAGCACGAGGCACAACAACAGGCACATTAATAACCAGATTGATGCTGACGTGAAATGGCAGAAGAGCACATCTATGCAGAGCTGGAAATGTCCATTCACACATGCACGCTCCTAAAGGCCCCAGGCAACGGAGCGCTGCTGTCACGGTCTGGGGGGCTTTGCACAGAAACCAGAGATTTTAACTAGGTCTGATCTTCAGGAGATGCCCTGAGGACTCCTGGCGGAAGGCGGAGGCTGCCCGGCACTGCACTGTGACGGCTGAGACTTGACAGGGCAGATCCCTGCAAAACAATGAAAAGGAAGAGGGGGCTGGAAGATCCAGCAGCGTTACAAATTCACCTGCCTTGCTCTGGCACGATTTGCTGTGCTGCAGAGAGCTGGGCCAGGCAGGAGAGGCAGGGTCTGTCTGCCTGGATTTACCTCGCCCACAATACACACACACACACACACACACACACATCCCAACCCAGCAGCATGGGAATTGTGAGGAGGGATTATCCAGAAGGAAGAGGCTGTGAGGAGGAGCTGTGGCTGTGCTCTGCATGGAGGGAAGTGTGCCGGCTGTGCGCGTGGCAGGGCGGTGGCAGGGCGGTGAATCACCCAGGGACAGTGTGGGCTGCGAGTGGAGAGGGTGGCCCTGGTGCTGCCACCAAGCCCTGCCCTCGTGCCCTGCCAGCTGTGCTGGGCAGAGGGAACTGAGCCCCTGCAGCGCCTCATCACAGGGCAGGTCCTCTGTGGCACTGGGTTATTCCCTCAGCCCGCTCTCCTCCACATCCTCCCATAAAGCAGCAAACTCCACGTATTCCCTCGCTCTCTATCGCTGCTTCCTTCCCCTTGAGCCTCTCCCAAGTTCCACGTGTCTCCTCCTCGCTATGCAGATAGGGATGGGGGTGGAAATATCTGGTTTCCCTCCTAAAACAGCGGTTTGAGTTGAGAGGAAAGGGAAGGGGAGCTCCGGCTGTCACCACTCCGCCTTCTCTCCGCGTTTAGCCAGATCTCCAAGTTTTAACAGGAAAACCCCTTGTTCTGGTTCAAGTCGCAGGCGTTGCCACTCCCTGTGGTGTGCACGGACACGTGGCAGCTCGGCGTGGTGACTCCAAACTTTGTGTCACCGATGGGGGGAAAACAGGGAGATTTGGGAGGTGAGGAAGCATCTGAGCTCGGTGGTGTTTCAGCTCCTGGGGGCAGCTGCTGTTTCCCTCTGCTTTGTGCCAAGGTGCAGCTGGATTCTGCACGAGGGAAGGCGGGAGCCGGGAGAGCCGGGCAAAACCCTCGGCAATGTTTGCTCTTCTCACTTTATTTCAGCTTCAGGAAGAAGTGGGTGGGCCAGCTTGGAGCAACCCAAAAAACCTGTGGCTGTTGGCAGAGCATATGCTCCCCTGGAGGAGAGCTGGGCTGGTTCTCACTCCAGAACGCTGTGTTTGCCTGTGGAGCAGGGACACTGCCAATCCCCGCGCTTCGCTCGCGCCCAGATAAGTTTTTAGCGTGCGGAAGTGTGTGAATTCTAGGAATTGAGTTAGAAAAACAAAGAACATATGTGTGCTGCGTGCCTGGCTGGGCCAAACAGCAAACTGCACCGTGCTACGTGCGGGAAGCCGAGAGCCAAGCAGGGGGTTGGAAACGGCGTGTGAGGCTCAGCAGGGCCCAGCGCCACATGGAGGGGCTCGGGGCAGGGAATGATGCAAAACTCCCTGAGTGGGATGCTCCAACAGCAGGCAAAATAAACAGCGAGAATCTGATGGATGGCTTGTTTGAAAAAATAAAGGCATCATTAATATTCTCCAAGAGCCAATTAATACTGTTCATGTTGTGATAGTGTGAGCTGTATCACATCTCTTGTGCACACGCAGCACCCTCGTATGGGTAATGACTCTGATTTTGCGCTGGCAGGCTCGGTGGAGAAGAGATAAAAGACGGGAGATAAAGGACGTGGTGAAATGTGCAGCTCCAAGTTACTGTGTCACCAGCTGTGGGTTCTTTGTGTGTGTTTCTAAGACCTGGTAATTATCCCGAATGATGTGTCTCAGCAAACGAGGGGGTTTGTCTGGGCCCAGGGAGCAATCCAGTGCATCCCTGCGCTACACAATGGCAGCAGCAGCTGCAGGAGAGGGGGATGAAACCCTCCAGTGTTTGGATAAACACATCGCCTTCGGAATGGCAAATCATGGAAGGGGAGGGAAGGATGGGAATTATCATGGGATGCTGCTTGTTGTGATGAATGAGGCAGGTTCTGGGAATGTGCTGGGGTCGAGCTGAGAGCTGGGGGCTGCATCCTCTGTGGGTGTGATGGGAACTGGCTCCTGAGGGCAGCACTGGGGACAGGCCACGGAGACAAATGCTGCTGGGGACAGCAGTGGTGGGCTCTGCTGAGCCTGCTCCGTGCCTGCCAGTCCTGGGAGCGTGGAGCACAAACTGGGAGAAGGGGCTCTGGCAGGACCTGGGGGATCTGGGTGCCCTGAGGAGCTGACTTGGACAGCCAAGCAGCTGGGGTGGGCTGGGATGGAGGTTGCACTGAAATCAGGTCAGGCTGTGGAGGGGGTGAATAGCAGTGTGCTGGGATCCACATCCGCCAGCGAGCTGAATTCCTGCTCTGTGAGGGCCCCTTCCTTATCAGCACTAATCCAGGCAGCAGCTGCAGCAGCTCTGGAGCACTCGGTGCTATCGGTGCCGTGCAGGGCGACCGATAACCCCCTGTCCCCTCCAGCGCCAGCAGAGAGCCCTCTCCCTGCTCCTGACCATGTATGGCCACCCAGCCCCACCATCAGGGCACTCAGGGACTGCCTGGCACTGCAGGGATAGACAGGGACAGGCAGGGGCAGCTGCAGGGGCCAGGGAGGCAGCACCCAGCCTGCATCCACAGTCCAGAGCCCCCGGTGTGCTCCATCAGCCCAGCCCTCTCCTCCTGGCACGAGGCATCCCCCGCACGCAGGCAGCGGGTCTGCAGGGCCCTGTGCCAGCTGGCAGCACAGACAGCAGCTCCCCCCTGTCCCCTGCCTGTCCCCAAGGGGTGCTTGGAGTGGGTTATGGTGCCACGGGTGCTGGCAGTGCCTTCCCTCGGCAGAGCAGCAGTGCCTGGCCGGTCCCAGCAGCGAGGGTGCCCATCCCCAGTGGGTGCAGCAGTTTGGGACACGCACCCCCGGCCGAGCTGGCAGGGAGTGTCACAGCCTGGCCACGGTGTTGTTACAGCCAGGCTGGCATCCCTGGGAGAAGGGTCTGTGCTCCGGCTGAGCGTTCCCAGTGAAGGGCCAGGCTCAGCTGTGAGGGACACGGAGGTTATTTGTGGTCTCTCCTTGCTGCTGCAGGTGAGCGCAGGGAGCCTGGAGGGCAAGTGTGGCTTCGAGCTCATGTCCCACCAGGGCCACTGGCCTCATTGTAGGAGTGTGCTGTAATTGCTATGCTAATTGGGACAAATTAAAGTATGCTCTGGGTGAAGGGCACAGTATCGACCTTGATGAAGAGATCACAGCCCTGGTGCTGGCCCCATTGCCTGCAGAGCAAACTCGAGACTGGGCTGAAATCTATGCCAAATGCAGAGGTGGTTGAAAATACATCACAGAACCCCCCAAAATGTCTGCCTGTCCACTCAAACCCTTCCCCTCCTGCCTTCAAGCTGATGTGTGTCTATCAGGCTGGGCACAGTGATGACACCAGGTGTTATGGCCAAGACCCTGGGTGTTTCCCAGAGCCAGCCTGGCTCCTTTTCCCATGGCATGGGCTGGCCCTGCCTGTCCACACAGCCAGCCACGGGTGTCTTTAGTGCCCCTGTGCCCCTGGCCCTGTTGTGGTGCCCTCCATGAGCCACCTGGGTACTGACATGTGCTTCTCCCCTCTCTTGCAGCAGCCATGGAGGCAACACTCATCTTCCTCTGCTCCCTGCTGGTGCCAGTGGCCATGGCAGATGGTAGGTGCCAAGTTCTTCCTGGGAAAAGGCTGTGGGACTCAGGGGAACAGCTGTCCCATGGATCCAGGGGGGTTGGAGCCTGTGCCAGCTGGGGTCTGTGGGTGGCTGCCAGGGCTCAGCCACCTCACAGCTCGCTCACCTCACATCCCTTGTCTGCTCATTCCCAGTGGCAACCCAGGAGAAGGAGAAGGAGGAGGAGGACCCCTTTAACTATGGTGAGCACGGCTGTGTGTGGGATGGGTGTGCATTTTGCTCCCCCCAAAAGAGCTGCTCCCTCCCCTCAACCCAGCAGGAGTGAGCCCCTGTGTCTCCTTCCCCAGATTACCAGAGCCTGAGGATCGGGGGGCTGGTGTTTGCTGTGGTCCTGTTCACTGTTGGCATTCTCCTTATACTCAGTAAGTTGGGGACCTGGCAGGTGCTGGGCTGGCAGGCCAGGGCAGCAGGGGCTGTTCTGGTGATGGGGGGGCACTGGGAAAGGCCACATCGCATTCCCACTTCTGCCACACTCAGGAATTTCTCTTCCCTTGCAGGCAGGAGGTGCAGGTGCAGTTTCAACCAGAAACCCAGGTGAGTGAGGACAGCCTGGTGGGGAACATCTCCCTTGGAAAGCCACTCTGCTCCCGGGCTCCCTCCCACAGCTGGCAGAGTGGCTGCACCCCCTGAGTGTCCCTTTTGGGTGCCCAAAGCTGGGGGATGCTCTGCTGCAGAGCTCCTGGGTGGCAGAGGAGCTCCTACAGCACCTTCCCTAGTGTGTCTCTGTGCTGCTGGGCATCCCACCCCTGGGATGGGCTGCAGATCCCAACTGCTCTCACCGTGCTCCTCTCCTTGCAGGGCTCCAGGGGATGAGGAGGCTCAGGCAGAGACCCTGATCACCTCGAACGGTAAGGCCACTGTCCCCTGCTCACTGTGCCCCTGCTCTGTGCCACAGCCACCTGCCCACAGAGCTCCCGGTGCTGGGCAGGCTCTGCAAACCCCTCTGCTCTTCCCTTTGCAGCAACGGGGGCACAGAAGGCAGAGAACTGACCAGGAGCCATGAGGTGAGTCTCTGGCCACTCTGGGTGGTGGCACCAGGACGGGAGGGACAGCTGGGGCCGCGTGTGGGGACGTTCTGAGCAGGCCAGGCTGCAGGGACTGGGCAGCTGAGCACTGATAGGGGCCAGAGCAGGGAAACTCGCAGGGCTGGTGGGTGTCCTCAGGCAGCCCAGCAGGAAAAGGAAGCATCTGTCCGGATTTTCCCTTGTATTACACTTCCTTTTCTTGTGCTTCCCCACCCCGAGGTGGTTTTGGTTTTAGGGAGCCTGGAGAGCTGGGTGGGGGTCCCTCAGGGTGTCTGGCCCCGTGCCTGCAGTCAGAGCTCCCCGAGCTCCCTGGCTGTGCCCCCGTTCGGAGCCCGTGCTGGCAGTTGGAGCCGCAGGCAGGGAAAGGCGTCGGTGCTGCTCCCAGCCTGACTCGCTGCTCTCCTGCCCACGCAGACCCAGAGACCCAAGGACGGACGCTCGGACCGCAGACGCCCGTGGCCTGCGAGGAAACTGAAATCACAGCAGCAGGTCCCTCTCAGGAGGCACAAAGCTGCCGTGTCTGTGTTACCCTCTGTACTCCAGCACCGGTTCTCTGTTTCCTAACCCGACTAAACTCCGCTCACCGTCCTCTCTGCCTCCCGTGGTGTGTAATGTTGCTGTGAGATGATCATTGCCTCTAGGGCTAGTTGTTGCTGATGTTGTAATCGTGACTTTCTCTTCACCTTTCTCGTGCTGTGCGTGTGATTCGGGCTCTGGAGGACCGGCAGGCGCTGCCCTTTGGGCTGCGCTCCAAGCCTGGGAACGGGGGCCGTGTGGGGCAGGGAGCGTGGGCTGTGGGGCAGGGACAGCCCGTCCCCCAGCCCAGAGCCAGCAGCACAGCCCTCACAATGCTGGTGGTTCCCCTGCTGGCTTTGGGCAGGGCTTGGGGACCTGTCCTGCAGCGCCCCAGGGACCTGCTCAGTGCCACCGTTTCAGCAATAACCCCCTGCACGCCCCCAGCCCAAAGGCAGCTGCGGTGGGGGGTGAGTCGGGCAGGGACATCCCGTGGCTCGGCTCCCCTCGCTGGGAGCACTGGGGGGCTGGATTCGAGGCTGTCCCACACCCTGCTTGGCACACCCCGTTCCTGTCCCTGGCTAAACCTGTGGGACATTGCTGTAAGAGGGAGGAGAGGCTGTGGTGGCAGAGAAGCCCATGAGGTTCCCAGCAGGGTGACACTGGGAGAGAGGGCGGCTGCACAGCGGTGACCCCGCTAATCAGCACAAACCAGCTCCTCGCCAGCACCCAGTCCGAGGGCTCCAGAGAAACAAAATCCTGTCTGTGCTTGTCTCCGACAGGGAAGGGGCAGCTCCCTGCCCCTCCTGCTGCCTTGTCGCTGCCTGTGCCACCCGTGTCAGTGCTGAGTGTTGTCCTGTGGTGGTTTGTGTCACTCCCAGTGCCGGCTGCCCCTTCCCCCATGGAACGGCAGCAAGAGGTGGTCTTGCACACCTGAGCTTGCACTGTGGCAACGTGCTGAGCCCACGGTCCCTCATCACCTTTGTGTTTGCTCGTGGGTCAGAGGCAAAACTGTGGGGTTTGGCCCTTCCCCAGGCCCATGGACAGGCAAAGCCTTGGCTGGGGCTGGGCACTGCCAGCTTGGGTGTGGGGCACTTACCTGGGCAGCAGCTGCACTGAAACACCTTAGTGTGCCATCCCCACACCGGGAAGGGGGTCTTGTCCTCCAGGATGGTTTTGAGAGGGGTTTCTGCTGTGCCCAGCCCACTGTGGTGGCCCTGCCTCCAGGGTGGGCTGTGTCCCTGTGTGCCTGGCATCCCTCAGTGGCGCTGGGAAGCTCTGTCCCATCTGTGCCAGGCAGAGGGAGTGTGTCTCCAGTACTGTGTTCCTTTCCCAGTACTGTGTCCCTTCCCTCCCTCCTGGCCTGTCAGAGATCTCCCAGGCAGAGCAGATCCCTCAGCCCAGCCCCTGAGTGCCAGTGGTGTGTGTCCCTCCGAGTGCCTGTGCTGTCCATAGTGTGCCGTCGGTGTTAACACGAAACAAAGAGACCCCTGTGGTGTGTAAAATGGCCAAACCCTGACTGTTGTAAAATAAACTGAGCTATTGTGTTTCCTTTTAAATAGGCGAGTGTGCTGCTGTGCTGGAGGAGCTGGTGTGCTCTGTGTTGTGGCCTAGGGGGAAAGGAATAAAATATTGCTTCTGTTGGTGCCTGGCTGCATCGTCTCGAGGGCCGTGGCGTTCCCAGGGCAGCCAGGCTGGGTGAGGCACCAGCAGCTCCCACGCTGTCCCACTGGGGAGAGAGGGGCAGGGGCAGCGCCCTGGGCAGCACAGACAGGCTTTGTGCGGGCAGAGCCCCCTCCCTGCGCTCTCCCTTCTGCAGCCAGGAGCGTTTCAGCAAGAGCCAGAGTCTGTGTGAAGGGAGCGTGGGCACAGAGACTCCTTGTCCCTTGGTTTTTTGGGAGCTGCTGTGCTGGGCTGCTGCCGCGCCCGATCCGGGGGATGCCGAGCGCTGCCAGGGCGCCGCGACAGCAGTGCCACCACAACGGCCCCACACAGCACCCTCCGGGGCTTGGCCTCGCCCCGTGGCGCCAGAGCTGGGCTGCTGTGGGCTCCAGGTGCCCGCACTCCTTGGCCATGCCAAGGGGAGCCTCCTTTGGGGGCAGCTCCCCCTGGCACTAATCAGCTTGGGCGCGTGACTCCCGCCCGCTGATTGCGAGATTAGAGCAAACTGGATTGCACAGCCCTCCTGGCAGCTGGCCTTGCTGGGGCCGGGGCTGGCAGCTCCCCGGGGAGCACAGCATCCTGGTACCCCACTGCCAGCAGGGATGCACCACGGACATGGCTGTGCCAGGGGCTGCAGGACCCCCGGGATAGCTGGATGCTGGGCTGGGAGGTGCCGACCCGGCTGTGGCACACCCGCAGTGCCAGGCTGGGAGGGCGGGGTGTGCTGCCTGCTTCTCTCTAGCCAAAGGCAGTCTCAGCCTGTATCTCAGCCCGTCCCTCGGGATCGCCGCCCCTGCGGGAGGTGAAGCCCAGTTGGGAAAGTGAGGGAGGGCTGGGACTGGGATACCCACGGCTTGGGGTGCTCAGCCCTCCCCGGCGGCTGGCACAGTGGGTGCTGCCCTGCCCTCCCCTCCCCTCCTTCCCAAAGGCGGGTGGGAGGGAGCCCTGGGCCTCCCCTCGTGACTGCGATAAACATTACACCGAGGCCATTAATGTTTAATGAGGTTTGTCTCCCAATTAATGCGCTTTCCCGTGGGTGCCCCACTCCCAGAGCGAAGCACCACCGAGCAACACGCCGAGGCGATGGGTGACGGTAAGGGCAGGCACCTTCCCAGGGGCACCTCCGTGCGAGGAGCAGGGCTGCTCCCTCCTGTGGGGGGGAAACTCTCACCAAAGACTCGGGGGGACACGTGGGGATGGATGCTCAGAGCTCCACAGCCCTCTGGTGCGTCGGTGCCGGCTGGTGTTTGGCTTCTTGGGGTGATTCCTCCTTCCAGACGGCTCCTGGCAGAGGGATGAGCAGTCAGGTAAGGTGGCTGGAGAGGGGACACGCTGCTGGCAGACAGATGAGCCTGCAGGTGTGGAGGGGCACTGCTGGGATGCTCCCTGGTGTGAGGGGCGAGCCTGCAGGGCTGTCCAGTCCTGCGTGCCAAGGGAGCAGAGCCACGGAGTCCTGCGGGCACTGGAGCCGGGTCCATCTACAGCTTCACCTGGAGACTGAGAACTCCTGTGCATCCCACGAACGCAGCCTGCAAGTGCATCCCACGAATTCACCATGGATGTTAAACTTCCTGGGTTGAAACACAGGAGTTTGGGAAATATTTACTGGCTGGGCTAGACACTGAGGAAGCCACAGCTTGCAGCCTGCATTGCTGGTCTCTCCCACCTCCATGCCATCAGCCCAGCGCCCAGGACCTGGCTCTCACTGGGATTCCTCCTCTTTTCCAGAGCAAGCGCCCGAGCAGGGCCTGGACAGGTTCAGCTACGGTGAGTGTGTGTCCTGGGCAGCCTGGGAGCTGTGGGCAGGGGATGGGCAGCCCCCTCCCTGCACTGTGAGCTCAGCCCCACACCCTGCCTGGGCTGACACCCCTTGGCTCTCGTCCTCCCCAGACTATGACACCATCCGCAACGGGGGGCTGATCTTCGCCGTTGTGGCTTTTTTGATCGGGCTCCTCATCATCCTCAGTAAGTGCCTGGGTGGGCTGGACACCCCCTCAGCTCTGTTCCCTGCACGTGCCCCCCTGCTCCTCTCACCTCCCTCCTCTGGCTGGGTGTGGGGCTGGGGGCCACCAACCCTGCCCCTCAGCAGCAGGGGTGGGCACAGCTGGCCCCCAGGGCTGCCTGGGAACTTTCCATCCAGGCACGCTCCCAACACAGAGCGAGTTGGGAAGGAGACCACGTAAATATTTAGTGTTTCCCTGCCAGCACCGAGGCTTCAGAGGGAAGGTCACTCATTAAAAATAGCAGAGAAAACTCTGACATTGCCAGAGCGAGAAAGCACCGTTCCCAGAGCCCTTGGATCTCGGCAGCCCCCAGAGTGACCCAGTGCTGGGTGTGCAGGGCACCCTGTGACCCTGCCTGGGTGTTCTGCCACTACTCCGTGGGGCTGGGGTGGCTGCAGCATTGGGGCCGGTGCGGGGACAGTGCCCAGTAATTTTAGGGGGGAAAATAGGAAAACCAACGACATTTGCAATTGTGGGACGGCTTAGACAGACAGACTTTGTGACTGGGCAGTGCCAGGGCTTGCAGGGGTGGGATGGGGCAGGGGAGGCTCAGCCCCAGGGACCTCAGTCGCTCCTCTTGCCCCCAGGCCAGCGGTTCCACTGCGGAGGGAAGAAGAAGCCGAGGTGGGTGTTGCGTGGTTTTCAGGCAGCCTCATCCCTCCTCACTGTCCCAGTCCTGACAGGGGGGTCTTGGCTTGTGTTCCCCCGTCTCCCAGCATTGCCCGGTGTAACACATCTCCCTTTGCTTTGTGCTCCACAGGCAAGGGAACCAGGAGACCCTGTAGGTGCAGGTAGGCTGCAGGAGGAGGCTCCAGCTGGCAGCCAGGCTCCTTGTGCAGGGAGGGATGTTTCGGGGTGCCTGTTCTTCAGGGAAGTACCTACCGGGGGTTTATCTTGGGGGGAGAGGGGCTGGGACACGCTGGCCATGTAACTCTCCCTCTCTCTGGTTTCAGAGCTGCTGTGCCACCATGGAAGCAGAGCTGCGTCCAAATCCTTGCCAAAGGCCACCCCTTCCCCCGCTCCAGTGGATCCATTACCCTGCAAGGCCAAAATGCAAATTACCCTCGTGCTTCTTCTCCCTCCCTTAGACCCAGCGAGAGTTTCTTGTCTAATAAAGTTCGAGCTCAGAGAGTTTAAACTCCGTACCCAAAGGCGTTTGAGTCGCCCACTCTCCTGGCCCAGCGCCAAAAAAACTTTTGTGCCCTGCAGGCATCTTCCACCCCAGACCCAGGAAAGGTTACTGCCGGCCCCCCTCCGGCACGGAACAGCCGGCTGGCTCCACCCTGGCTTTGCTCCGGATGTTTCTTTTCCCACCGGCAGATTCCTGGGTCCTGCGGCACATGCCCTTCCCGTGGGATGCTCGGGCAGCGGCTGGCAGCAGCGGGCACGTGTGGGGCTCTTTGTGTGCTTGTGTCCGGCTGGGATGGAGTTAATTCCCCCCATTTCAGCCCTCGTGGTGCTGGGCTGTGTGTTGGGAGCTGGGAAGGTGTTGGTAACACACCAGTTTTGACTCCTGCTGCTCCCGCAGCATCAGCGCTGTCTCTCCGGTATCTCCCCCACCAGCAGTCTGGGGGTGGGCAGGATCCCGGGAGGGGACACGGCCAGGACAGCCCCAAACTGACCGAAGGGATATTCCAGCCCATGTGACATCTGCTCAGGTATAAAAGGTAAGGAAAAGGTGGAGAAGGTGTTGGTGTTTTTTATGATTTACAACCTTTGCCTTCAGGAGCAACCTCTGCTTCCCGAGGGCTGGACGTTGCCTGCGGAGGGGAGGTAGAGAATACAATCTTTTAGTTTCTTTTTTTTTTTTCTTTCCCTTTTTCTTACTCGCACACACTCTTTGCTTTCGATTTCGAAACTGCCTTTGTCTTGACTCACAAGTCAGGGGGATTTCCTCTCCTTGTTTCTCCCTCCCTGTCCTGCTGAGAAGGGGAGTGATGGAGTAGCTCAGGGGGGTCCAGCCAAGGTCAGCCCACCACAGCATCACAGAGCTTGATCCAGGCATCCTTGTCGGTCAGGAGCGGGGCTGGGATGGAGCACGGAGCTGTGTGAGAGCTCACGGCCTCTCTCAGCTTCGGATTCAGACAGAAACGCCTCTTGCAAGAAAAAAAACAGGCGCCAAACTGTCCCGCAATTGGGCGGTGAGCGAGGAGGGAGGTTCGCTGTGTGCGCGCTGAGCTGGACCGACACAGACCCCTAGTGACCGGAGGGCAGGGGTGCTTGTCCCCCACGCTGCCCCAGTACCTTCACCCTTCCCCTGCAGCTCTGGGGCCGAGGGTCACCCCAAACAGGCAGAGAAAGAGGGGTTCAGGGGCAGGAGCAGTGGGGAACTCACCTCAGCATTCCAGGGGGTGCTTGGTCAGGGTGAGAATACCAAGCTTCCCACCCTCACCTGAAGCCACTGCAGGGGCTCAGGTGTGTGAGGTGCTGCCTTCTGGAAGCCAAACCGTCCTGGTGGTGCTGGGATGGAGGAACCGGCCCCCAGGGTCCGTTTGGGCTTTGATGTAGGTCAGACATTGACAGAAAAATAGGATTAGCTGGGGCAAGGTTATTAGGCAAAATCCGTGCAATTTGTCTGATCTGAGGTGCTTATTTAACACAGTAAGGAGATTATTTTGGAATATAATTTTGACTTGACACTGACCCACTGATAAAGAGTCGTTGCAGCTTTGCAAAGCTCAAACAGAGACTAGCTGAGGGAGAAAATGGCTAATGCTTGAACTTGATGACCTTAGAGGTGTTTTCCAACCTGAATGATTCTGTGACTCTACGAAAAGTGCCTCTTTAACAGCACAGAAGGGTTTGGTCACAGCAGAACTGCCCTGGCCACTCCCTGCTCTGACCCCCAGTCCTTGCTGAGCGCACTGGGGTTGTGTTCCCCCAAAAGCAGCAGCCGAAGCTCCCAGCAGGCAAGAAGGCAGTGTGAAAAAGGCGTGAAAAGGTGTGAAAAGGGTGTGAAAAGACCTGCCCTCAGCAGGGTCTCACACCCCTGTTCCCCGGTGCCAGGGCACAGCCGTGCCCTTCACCCCCCGTGGAGCCCCACAGACGGAGCCCCCGGGGCTCGGGGATTACGGGGAGAGAAAAGCCGTGTCTGGCTGCCCGTGCGGGATCTCTGTCTCGGCACCAGATGGCATTAATAGCATTACTCTGCACGGCTTGTGCACGCCCACGTGTATCTGCGCGGCCCCTCGCACCCTGGCAGGGGCTGGGGACACTCGCAGGGGGTGGCGGTGGCAGGGCAGGACCTCCAGCACACGATCACTTGCCCCGGGTGTTACATTTGGAGGGCAAGGCTCTTGTAACAGCTCAGCTGTGAGCAGCTCAGCTCCCTGCTCTCCCGGGAGTCTGGGAAGCAGGAACACAGGAGAGGCATAGGCAAATTATGTGAGGCACAGTAAATGTGGCCTCCCTGTGCCCAGGCTGGGGGGCTGCCAGCAGCCCCTGCTCTCCTTGCCTCTCCACAATCCTTTGCTTTGGATGTTGAGCCCAGGAGCTTTGGCAGAGGGAAGCTGGGAGGACTTCCAGCTGTGTCTCCTTCCTCCTGCCACTGCCCCAGTGAGAGGGTCCTTCTCTCCCCAGGGCTTGTGTCAGGTGAGTTGTTGTCCCCATTGCAGGGTGTCCCATGGGACAAGCTCCAGCCCCTCAGCCCTTTCCTTGAGCCCACAGGTCCCCCAGGAGCTGCAGGCTCGGCCAGGAGGCGTTTGCCTTCTCCCCTGAACCAGGCAATCTCAGAGGATTTCTCTCACAGTCCCTTGAGCCATTAATCTTCTCAAAGTAAATCTTTTCTGTGGCACAAAGGGGATTGAGTAAATAATACAGTGGACAACCAGAGTGCCCTTTTCCTCTGGGAAGGCTTCCAGATCCAAAGGGCTTCCCCTTGGCACTGGCTATTCCCTGTTTGCTTTGCCGGTCTGTGGATGGACAGGTATGAGGGAGAGGGGTCCTGGCCAGCCATGGCTTGGCCTGTTGTTCCTGAATGGAAGGAGATGAGGCAGCGGGGCAGGAAGCAGAGGAGCAGCAGCCAGGCAGGAGCCTGCCAGCACCGCTCCACGGTGCCAGGGGCGAATTTGGCCCATGAGGAAACGTGAATGCAAAATGTCTCCTCATTAGCCTAAAGAGGAGAGCAGCAAATGGTGACTGGGGGAGCCAAAGAGGAACACTTGAGAGGGGAGAGATGGGCCGGGCTGGCGGGGAGCCAGGCACGCGCCTCGTCCTCCCTTTGTTCTGCTCCCGAAAAGGCAGCGCATCCATCAACAGCAGCTCCTCTGCCAAAACAGCAGCGCTCCACGGGCCCAAATTATCCTCCAGCCCGAGCAAATGACATTTCGGCCTTCGTTTCCCACTGCCCCAGAGCAGTGGTTGTTAGGGAGTAGCTGCTCACACGAAGATGGCCAGGGGACCCGGAGCTGAGCAGCCCCATGGCAGCGATGCTGTGGGAATGCAGCCCAGGGATGGATGGACTGGCTCTTGCCAGTGGGATTGACAGTGGAATGTAGCTGGAAGCAGAGTCCCCAGCCTGTGAGTCTCAGGACCGTGCCTTGGAATCGCAGAATCATTTAGGTTGGAAAAGACCTCTGAGACCATCGAGCTCCATTAACTAACGCTGCCAAGGCCACCACTAAACCGTGTTCCCAGAGATCACATCTGTACACATCTGTCCTTTAAATCCCTGGGTTAAATCCCTCCAGGGTTGGTGGTGGCTCCACCACCGCCCTGGGCAGCCTGTTTAGCCCCTGGATTCGCTGAAACACTGCGAAGCCCCTGGAGCCGCCAGGGACAGGGACCCCGCTCGCCTCCCTGCGCGGGACTCCCCTCGGCAAAGCCCCGCTGCCCCGGTCCCTGCTCCGCAACGGAGCGCGGTGACACTAGAGGGAACCAAATCCCAGCTTCTTGCCGGGAAAGCGGCTTTTCCCTGACCAGCGGAGCATCCTGCCTGCCCGGCACCCGGAGCTCTTCGCACACAACAGAACCACAGGCTGGGTTGGGTTGGAAGGGACCTTACAGACCACCTCGTTCCAACCCCCTGCCATGGACAGGGACATCTTCCACTAGACCAAGCTGCTCAGAGCTCCAGGAAGCCTGGCCTTGAACACTTCCAGGGATGGGGCAGCCCCAGCTGCCTCACCACCCTCACAGGGAAGAATTCCCTCCTGACATCAAGTCTGAATCTCCCCTCTTGTAGTTTGTTCCCCTTTTCCTGGCACGATCTGCCCTCTATACCAGGCTGTGTTTCCCTTTTGGACACGCTGCCCTTCCTGTTGTGCAAGACACAAAGGGCTCAAGGAGGATCTCATTTTTGGGTATGTTGACCTGCTGGCAGCTGCCTGTTCAGGGTTTTCTTATCCTTTACCGGGGCACAAGCCCCTTGCCACTTCTAGGGTGTTTATTCTCCCACTACCCCATGAAGCAGCTGCTCTGTCCCCTCTGCCACTGGGGAAACTGAGGCACAGACAAGCTGGGGGACTTTCCCTCCTCAGCACTGCCCCAGGCAGCACCCACACAGGGCCAGCCTTGGGGTGAAGGGGGAGGGACGGGGGTCCAGGACAGGTATTACAGGGAATCATAACCCTGGCAGGCCCAGCCCTTTCCCACCCAAGTGTGCCCAATGATGAGCCCAGCTGAAAGCTATCCTGCAATCAGCCCCACAGCCTCCTCCACCATGTTACTGGTGGGACTGGGCTGGCAGTGCCTCTGTGGGGCAGGGTGCCCGGGGAGGGGTCACGGCAGGCTGGCTCTGCTCGCCGGAGAGGTGCTGTCAGGGTAAGTTGGCGATGCGTGGGAAGTGCTTTGTGGAAATCGGCTCGTGCCAGATAAGTAGCCCTGTTGTTTTAATGACTGCTTCCTCTGGGGATTTGTCTGTGAGGGCAGCTCAGGGCAGGGGGCTGGGGCGGCGGGAGGTGAGGTGTGTCCGGGCAGGAGGGAGGATGGGGTGAGGGAAGCTCCCCACAGCGCTGTGTGTGTCCCTCTGCAGCACCTCTGCCCTGCACAGGGCACGGGCTGGGGCTGACCCCAGAACTGGGGGGTGCTGTTGGGACCTTTCTCTTGGCTGTTTCTCCCAGTGCCTCTCTGTGTGACTGTATGGAGGGTGGGTTTTTTGCACATCAGTGGATGAACTATCCTTAGAGGGTAAAGGACCTGACTGGCTAATGGGGTCTGTGAGCACAGGGCACTGCTGTAATCCCCATAGCTCTGGGGGAGCCTGGAGCTGAGAATAAGGCTGCCCAGAGGGGGAGGCTGAGGGGGGGGTGGCTGTTTGAGAGGGGCAGTGGGCTGCCCTGTGCTGTCAGGAAAGGCAAGACCCTGCTGTATGTGCTTTGTGGGGAAGTGCAGAGGGTCCATCCTCCCAAAACCTGCTGGGGGCTCAGAGCTGTGTGTGGGCATGTGTTGCTATAATTTCTCCTGTGTCTCGTGTGGAGTTTGGGCCAAGGAAATAATGCCTTAGTATGAGCTCCACTTTTTAGCAGTGCAGCTGGGCTGGCTGCTGCCTCTGGCAGGCTGCTCGTTGCCTGTTAGCAGGTCAGTGGCTACAGGGAGTGTGAGACGGGCTTTTACCCGCGTGTCAGTGCTGGCCTGGCTTCCTGCGAGCTGCCTGTGCTGCCAAAGCACAGGTCAGCGCTGCCCCAGTAATTACCATGGAGATTTGCAGCCCTGCCTCGTCACACCGTGTGAAGCACATGATTATGATATGGATGTTAGCAGGACAGCAGCTTTCCGGGCCGAGCGCTCGCGCAGAAGGCGCCGCGCAAAAAGCTTCCTGTGCGTTATCCAAACACGGAGCTGCGGGAAGGCTGATGTCCCCAAACAGCGGCTGCTGGGCAGGAGCTGAGCCCCAGGTGTGGGCTGGCAGGAGCTCTGGGAGCTCTGGCTGCCTGCCCACGGCTGCCAGCCTGGCACGTGTGCCGGGCTCAGCGGGCTGGCAGAGGGCCTGGGCTGAGCGATCCGTGCGGGAGCAAAGGGGCTGTAATGAACGGCACAAGGACCCGCCTTGGCGACCCAGGCTGAGCACCCGCCCTGCCAGCCTTAAGTTTTGTCTCGTCTGGTGCTGCTCCCCGCCTTGCCAGCAGCTCCTGTCCTGGAGGAGGGAGCCCTTGGCAGGGGGAGGTCAGCATGCTGGGCAGAGGCTGATTCTCTGAGCGAGGGATGGTGAGGGAACTCACGGGAGATGCTGAGCAGCCCAGGGAGCTAAAAATGAAGCGGTGAGCAGCACTCACTCCCCCTGCTCACATGCCTCACACGGGGATCTGTGGGGCCCCGTGGGTGCTGTGCCAGTGAGTGCCCTGCCAGCCCACGCAGCCCCGTTTCATTCACTCCCGAGCGTGGGAGGGTACAAATCACACCTGAGTCCGACGCACTGCGTGCTGGTTGGCAAAGTGCTGTAGCAGGTTCTGCGGCTGGCAGCTCTCTGTTAGCAGGCTGGGCTGTGCTGCCATCCTGCAGCAGCTGCCGGGGAGGGAAGGGGGCAGATGCCTGGCATGTGGCTGGGGCTCCCCAGAGCCCGGGGTTTGCTCGTTGCCTGGGCATGGGTCTGCATACCAATTTCCCCGCGAAGTATCAGCCAACATCTGTACGGTGGTGTAGGTGGCGATTGAAATGCACCTCAGTTCCTAGAGGGATGCGTGGGCACCGGGTGTGCATCAGCTGCTGCTTCATCGCCTCCCGGGATGCCGGTGGCACGGCCAGGGGTGCGAGTGAGCCGGCAGCGAGGGGCTGGAGAGCAGCACGTGCCCGCGTGGGAGGGCTGTGTGCCGGGGACACCCACGCGCCGTGACAGAGCTGCTGAGGTGGCCTGGGAACGGGCTGAGGGAGGGGGTGGTGACGGCGCTGCTGAGCCCGGCAGCACCGAGGAAGAGGAAGCACATCCTTGGAGAGGAGGAGGAGGAGGAGGAGGAGAGAAGGCTGTGGTCTGTCAGGCCTGCACAGCACGGGCACAGTGTTTCCTCCCAGTTCTGCTGTTGGCACTGAGGTCTGGGCAGGGGTGAGGTGACAGTGGCCTCACTGTGCTCATCCCTAAAATGACAGTGGTGTGGGTGGCCTGGAGCAGGGGATGGGATGGGACAGAGGGTGGGTGTGAGGGACCCTGAGCCCTGGCAGCTTCTCTGTGTCCTTTGGCCCTGTTTCCTCCTCCTCTCGCTTACCTACAGTGTGCAGATACCCCCTTGGTGAGCTCCCTGGCTCTTCAGGGTACTCCTAGGTGAGAAGGCTTGCAGTGATTCTGTGAGGGCTGAAAATGGCCAAGGGGCTGTTGTTTTCTCAATTTCCGTGACGATAGTTGGGTTTTCAATTAAATCTAAACAGCGCTTTTTAAAAAATCCCAACGTAATGTTTTTCCTACTGGTTGTTTTGTTTGAAATCTGAATGCTTTAATCTTTCTTTCTGTTTATTTTCCAACAAATTGGGCTTGGAAAGGCTGTTTTGGAAAGCAAAGAAAACCTGCTATAATCACTTCAAGAAAAGACATTCTGAATGCTCTAGCGGTCCAGACAAATTGGCTTTGGTGCGGCTAAGTCTTGGGGAGTACAAGCCTCAGCTTGAGCTAAGCCTTGGATAAATACACCCCAAAGTAAAGCATTAGCTGGTATTTGTTTGTTATTTGCTGGCTGGAGGGATGAATGTGTAATGAATCTGCTGGGCCCCGTCTTGCTTGTGTCCCATGTCACTGGGGCAGCACTGGCTGCTAAAACCCTGACTCCACATCCCTGGAAGTGTTCAAGGCCAGGTTGGGCAGGGCTTGGAGCAACCTGGTCTGGTGCAAGGTGTCTCTGCCCGTGGTAGGGTGGTTGAACGGGTTACAGATGGTCTGCAAGGTCCCTTCCAACCCGGTTGATTCTCCGATTCTATGATTCCAACCCAGTCCGTTCTGTGATTTGTGTCCCCGGGATGCTGGAAGGTGTGCGGGAGGCTCTGGGAGCAGCAGAACTGCCAGCTGCGAGTCCTGAGGGTGCTGCTGCACCCGGGCAGGGCACGGCTCTGCCGGGGAAAGGCGCCGCGGTGCAGGGACAGGGGAGCGGGAGCTCCAGCCCCCCGGGGCTGCACCGAGCGGGACCGGGGCTGGACGCTCGGGGGGCGAGCGCAGCTTGGAGGCGGCCGGTGGGGGACAGGGGAGTGTGCGAGCGCCGAGGAGGAGGAAGAGGAGGAGGAAGGGGGTCGCCCGGCGGGGGCCGCGGCCGCCCCCAGCCCTGCGCGGAGCGGGGGGGGCGGGCGCGGGCGGGAGCCCGGCCCACGGGCGGGAGCGGAGCGGGGCGGAGCGGGAGCGGCGCTGGGCACCTCAGCCGGGCTGGCAGCGGCGCAAGGAGCGCGGCACGCCGGGGCACCGCACCTCCGCAATTGCGCCGCAGCCCGGGGCCAGAGCTGCTCTGTATGGCATGTGGCTGGTAACTTTTCTCCTGCTGTACTCTTTGCCGAAAGGTACGTGGGGACCGGGGCGGAGGGCGACGGGGGTCCCCGGGAGCGGGAGCGGGCGGGTGACACGGGCTGCGCCCTCCCTGGGGTGCCCGGGGCTCTCGGTGCTCCGTTTCTCGGGTCCTAGGGCTCTCGGGGCACCCTCCCGGGGGTCCCGGAGCTCTCGGGGTGCCCTGCCAGGCTCTCGGGGCGCCCTCCCCGTGTTCTTGATGCGCCTTCCTGGGCTCTCGGAGCGCCCTCTCCGAGGTCCCGGAGGTCTCGGTGAGCCCTGCTGGGCTCTCGGTGCGCCCTCCCCCGAGGTCCTGGGGGTCTCAGCGAGCTCTCCTGTGCGCTCGGACCGCCCTCCCCGGGGTCCCTCGGGCTCTCGGTGCGCCTTCCTGGGCTCTCGGTGCAACCTCCCCGTGGTCCCGGGGCTCTCGGTGTGCTTTCTGGAGCTCCCGGTGCGCGCTCCCCGTAGCCCCCCGGCTTTCCCGGTGCGCTCTCCCGGAGCGCTCGCCCCGGACGGTGCGGCGGAACGCGGGGCTCGGTGCGCGGAGCGGGGCCGGTCGGTGCCGGCGCATCCCGGAGAGGCTCCTCGGGGCTGCTGGAGCCGGGACACGGCACCGACGGGAGCAGCATCCTCCGGCGGGGCCGCGCCGGGACCGAGCGCTCCGCGTCCCCGCTCCCGGCACTACTCGGTCTGATCCCGTCAGGAGGCGATATCCAAGCGATGCCTTAAAATTCGCATCCTTCCCTCTAGGAATGCTGTGTGAAGTGTAACCCAGAGGCTTGACATCAATCAGATTATAGATAAATCATATATATATATATGAGGGAAGGGGGGAAGAATCGTGAAACAAGCGTGTCAAGGAGACACACACTGAAAGATTACAGATTAATTTAAAGTTGGGCATTAAGTGAATGCTGCCCACATCCAGCGAGGTGGTACTCCAGCCGAGTCTCTGCTATGGATGCAATTAAAGAGAGGCAGGAGCTGTGCGTAGCACGGGCAGTTAAATCCCACTGTGTTTGTTACAACAATCGATCCGTGTTACATAAAGGAATTGCCCGTTTCCGGATCTGGGGGAATTTTTAATTATGTTTCTGTAATAAATTACCTCTCTGCCCATGACCCGACCTGCGGATGCAGTGCTGGAAGCGCCCACCTCTTGGAAAATTGTCTGCTCGGAGGATGTAAAATGACATTTGCCCTAATTATCTTCTCTGACATTTGAGAACAGCGAGGGGGAAATTTTAGGAAATGAGGAAAGTGAAAGAAAGGGGATGGAGCCGCTTCGTTGCATGAGACCTCTTGCTGTCCATTACATTACCCTTTTAGCTGAACGTTAATCCAATGAAAAATATTTGCAGAGGTTTAATAGGACGCCCTGTCCAGTTGTGTGGTGTTGATCAATTATTCCATCAATTATTAATTATGGAATAGCTGCTTTATTCGAACTGGGGTAAAGCTGCTTTTGGGAGCTTTACCCAAAATTGCTATTGTGCTTCGGATCTGCTGAGCTGAACGTGCCAGCGTCTGCTTTGCTTACATTTGCATTTTTTACGGAGCTGAAAGGAAAAAACAAACCTGAAAACAAATAACCGTCGAGGATGCTACGATTTCTTTCGACCCCCAGTAGTCAAAATAATGAAAGAGCTGCACTGGCTTATTGCTTTTTTTGCATCTTTTCAGCCCCAGCTTCTTGGAAAAGGGATCTCTTCCCACAGAGCTATCTCTTCGGAGAAGAGCAAATTAAAAGCCTCCATTAGCACAACTCCTCGTGGCCTCGTTTTACATTTTATTTCTTAAAAAAAAAAAAAAAAAAAAAAAGGGATCTTCAGTGTTGAACAGTCCTGGCGATGCAAAGTGTTAACATGAAGTGGTTCCAAAGAGAGGACAGCAATACAATGGAAGTTTCATTAGAATAATAGGATAAAAAAAAATGAATTGCTTAATGCATGATAAACCTTTCAGATACTTAATATTTCTGGGCATCGAAGCACATCCTTTTAACGTGCTCCTGCTGTAGAACAAGAGCTCAAGTAGAAACCGAAAGCAGATAAACATTCGATCTAAGCAACCCCTGAAGTTTAGAAATCCCTCAGTGGGCTGTAGCTGCTTATTTCTCCCCCCACTTGAAAAATAAACAGAAATAGGTGGTTGGCAAGCAGGGAGTTGAGCAGCGAGATGGTCTGGCAGTGTGAGGGAGAGCAGCCAGGCAGAGGGGAGGCGAGTGGCGTGATGAAGAACACACTGGTCAAAATGAGAGGCTCGGAGCTGGGGAAGCGTCTCCCTACGTGATGTTGCTGGATGGCTGTGCCGCCTGATTTATATTGGCATTATATTTACATGACGTTCCCGTGTCGGGCGCAGCGAACGGCGCAGCTCGCGCTTCCTAATCTCCCCCATCTCGGCCCCCCAGCGTGGCACAGCGCTCGTTTGTCTCTGAAATGAAACATGGAAACCTCATTAAATGCACGGAGGAGAAGCCTGCAGTGCTCAACTCCTCGCCGTGCCCGGCGCTTGTTTATCCTGCCAAAATTTTCCCAGCACCGGGAGCCTCCGTGGCGACTCGCCCGGAGCCCTTACCTGCGCCTGGCATGGGCTTTGGGCTGCTCCTGCCTTTGGATGGGAAGTGGATACAGGCCACCCCGATATCCCTGGGTGTTTGTTCTCTGGAGGAACGGGCTGTGCCTCGCACAAGGGACGAGTGCCAGGGATGTGCCATGGACCAGCCCTTCCCAGAGCCGGGGGCTGCCTGGGAGCCGTGGGCACATATTGGGGCGGCCGTGGCACCGGGCACCCTGGTGTTGGGGTGCTGGGGTCTCTGCCCGCGTGATCCCGAGCTGGAGGGATGGATGGGCAGCGCTCGGTCCTGCTTGGGAGCAGCTGGCGAGCCGAGGGCAAGAATGAAGCTGGAAGCCTGTCTTTGTGGCAGGAATTGTGACATGGCAGCACGAGCTGCGCCTCGGATGACATGGAGCCATCTCACACCCAAATAAGCAGCACGTTAATAGGTGCGACTTCCATGGCGGGCACGAAGGAGGAAGGCGCTCGGTCGTTGCAGTCGTTGCGATGCTGCTGTTCTGGGAGGATGTGCAGTGGCAGCTCTGGGTGCAGAGTGTTTCTTGTCTTTGAAATCTCGATTATAGCCAGCTCTGCGCTTTTACATAATCATGATTTTGTGAGTTACCCTTTTCCCTGCTCGTAGATCCCGGAGAAACATCCCCCACCGCACACAATCTGCATGTTGCCGCCATCATCTGCCAGCAGAGCTGTACCAAACATTTAGGAATTCCATTTCCAGGCTCGTGCTCCTACGTGCTGCCTTCCCCAGCTGCTGTGCTTGGGAAGGGCTGCGGCGACTCCTCACCATGAGAGGGGAGCAAGCGCGACTTGGAGGGTCCAGGGAGGAGGTGAGGAGGTCGCAGAGCCCACTCTGTTGATGCCTTGCCCTTGTTTCTCCTTCCTGTCGGCTGCATGGTGGAAATGCTGGTCTCCACCTTGCAAAGCCAGCGTGTGGGTTGTGGTGTGCTGGGGAGCGTGGACTGGCAGTTGTGCAGGAAACCCGACATCAGCCGTGCGTGACCTCTGGTGCATCCCTTTGCTCGTCTGGCCTCCCCGGGGGGACAGTGCTGTCACCCTGGCTTGGTAATGTCACCAGATGTCCCCTTGGGACTCAGCTGCAGCTCCTCAGGCTTTGTGTGCAGCATGGCCAAGACGTGGATGCGGGCTGTGGAAGGGGAGGGGTTGCCTGTGGTCTCTGGGCTTGTTCCTCACCCCACCCAGAGCTGGGGGATTTGGGATGTCCAGCTCTGGGTCAGCCCCTGTGTGGATGGCATGGTGGGAGTGGTACCTCTAGCAAGCTGCCATGGGAGGTTCAGGGACCAGGAGAGCTTTTTTTTCCCAGGCAAGGGTTGCAGCCTGAGCCCGGCTGCTGTCGTAATAGCTGGAGGTGGTTCAGGCCTTAATTTCCATGCAGATGCATTAAGGAGCAGGCGCTGGGAGCATGTTTGAGCAGTGCCCTTACCCGAAGAGGACCAGAGGAAGGTTCTCCTTCGCTCCCTGTTTGCATTGTTGAGTTGGGAAGGACCGTGGTGCTCGAGATGGAGGGTTGTGCCACCAGGGTGTGACTCCTGTGGCAACTGGAATACAGTGCTGGGGCAGGGAAGGAGCTGTGGCAGGTACCTGCCATCCATGCTGCTGTGCTGGGCACCAGCTGAACGCCCCAGGCCCTGCTTGGCATTTCCTGACAGGATTTCCACTCCCCTGAGACTGATCCCTGAGGGGCACAGCACGGGGGGAGGCCACTCTGGAGTCGTGGCTTTAACCCTGGAAAAGCCACGGCGGTGGGGTGGCACCCCGGGTGGGTGTGCTGCACCTCTGCCTGCAGAGGCACCTCTGTGCTCCTCCTTGGAAGGGACCAGCCTCGTGTCACTCCCCTTGCCTCGGCCACTTCCCTCCTCATGACGTTTGGAGATGCCACTTCTGCTCCATCAGCTCCAAGGTCACTCCCTTCATTAGCACAAGGGCTGTTAAAAGTGTCCTGGAGGTGAGGGCTTGGAGGGAGCTTGTTCCAGGAACAAGCTGCTCCAGGAGTGGGAATGTGCAGGCAGTGTGTGATGGAATTACCATCCTCTCTTCGGTACAGAGGAACGATTAGGACTCGCCACCTACCTGTAATTCCCACCCCCATGCGTGCCAAGCTTCAGTTCACTTTCTCCTTGAACAGGGCAGGTGTCAAACACCCTTAATGAGGATAATAAATGAGCTGCTCGGTGGCCATTAGCCTGCTGCTCTCCACAGCATCCCTGCAGCCCGGCACAGCTGGGGGCTGGGGAAGCCCTGGTGGTCCCTCCAGTGCCTTTGCTGTCCCCACGGGTGGGTTTTTTGCTGTGGGGGAGCTTTGGCAGCATCACATGGGCCTTGGAAGGAGGGCTGGAGTGGGCAGCCAGGTACTCAGGCCACCAGGACCAAGAAGGAGGTCTTGGGAAAGGTGCTGCCAGTGGGGTAATGTGAATTCTAGTCCAGTGCCTGCCCAGAGGATCGCACGAACCCCCTGGAAACATAAATTGTTCAGCCTTTTCCCAGCTCTGTCAGGTTTCCACCCAGTTGCTGGTGTGCAAAGGACCTTGCTCAGCTTTGAGGATCTTGCTGGGTTTGGGTGGGCACGGGACTGCCTGGGTGGTCCTGAGCAAGCAGCTTGTTAGCACAGGTGATGTCCGTGCGTCGCGGGCACAAAAAGCTTCTTATCTCAGGAGAAACAGCTCTGGCTGGCACGAAGCTGGTCCTTGTCTGAGACAGGTCCTAAATCCGCTTCTTAGAAAAGGATGGGCTCTTCCCTGTGAGGTTTGGAGGGGAGGAGGGGTTGTGCTGCTGGCTGCTCGCCTGGGAGGTGATGGCATTGCTGTGCTCCTCGTGCAGGACCTGCATCTCAGCTGCTTCTTCCAGAGATGGGTGGGCTGGTGACAGATCCTGGGGACAGTCTGTGGCCCCTCTTTAGAGCAAGCAGGTGCTTTCAGTACAGCCTGGTGTTTTGCTGTGTTGCTGGAGGTGCTGGAGTTTGGGAAATACAGACATCAAGACTAGTAAATATTCCAAAGAGATGATAGCAAAATGACTTGCTTCTCCCAGCTCGGATAGAGATATTAATATTTCAAAACCTCTAGGTTGTAATTTACCACAATTTAAGAAGATTGAGCTCTGATAAGTTAAAACACCTGCCTTTCAGAGCCAGCCTGAGTGTCCAGCTGTGCGCTGGGCTTGGTGCAGCTCCCAACTAGAGCCAGGCTGGGCTCCAGTGCTGGCACCCGTCTCGCTGCATTCCCAGCAGAAACTGTTCCATTTCAGCTCCTCCAGCCTCCTCTTTTCAGGTTCATGTGAATTAATGCCCTCGATATGTAGGTTAGGGTCAGCACATCTGACCAGATGTGAGCAGTGATTTCTGGTTTAAAAATATTGCTGTGCTATTTCTAAATTTTTAATCTCTCTCAGTGATTTGGAGACAGTTTTATGAAACATGGAATTAGGATGGTGCTCAATGCTAAATGCTAAAGGAGATTATATGGATTTAACTCTATGCGTCTGTCACATAACTATTGCCAATCCCATAACCTCCATTTTCTATTAAAAATCCCTTTCCCCCTTTGACCTGAAAAAGCTTTATGGGTAATCTGAATTTCTCTGTTTATGAGGTATTTTTCCACTCCTCGCCCCAGCCCCTCACCCGTCCGTCTCTAAACCCTCCTGGAGCTGCCAGGGACGGAGATGTTTCCCTGACGGGCTCTGGGTGCTCGAGGAGCCTTCTCCAGCTGTGGTCTGGGATCTGGGGGGAGATGCTGGATGGAGCAGGGGGCACAGCGGGATGTCCCTGGTCCAAAGCCAGGGCCAAGGGTGGCTTTTGCTGTGCCCTGGCTCCAGCCATCTTCTGCTCAGCTCGGGCTCTGCCACAAACAGCTCTCTGCTGCTCGGGCGGGCTTTGTTTCCCTTCCCCTGCCTGCGAAACGTGCGGGTTTTTTTCTCTTTCATGTGTTTGGGAGAAGCACTGCGCTGCTCTGATGAAGGGAAATGCTGATTCATGACGACAAACCAGCCTGGAGATGTCACAAAATGACATCTGCAGGGCCGAGCGGTGGCCCCATGGCTCTGCAAAGGCTGGGCTGGAGCTTTGCTCCTCCGTCCATCGGTCTCTGGCGCTTGTCAGCAAGGCAGGGAAAAATAAATGGCTTTGTCTCCTTCTACCTGTGCATGGACACAGGGAACTGGTGTGTGTGGAGACACGGAGATGATTTGGTGACCTGTAAATCCGTCGTCTCGTGTGGTGGCAGCGCTGGACCTCGCTAATCCCATCTGTGATGGTTCTGCCGGGCAGTGCCCTGCTGTGGGACAGGAGGGCTCTGAGCAGGCTCAGGGGGATGGTTCTGTGCCACACACACGCACAGAGCAAGAACGAGGTGCCCCTGAATTTGTGGGTGCTGAAGGAGGCGTGAGGTTGTACGTCCAGCTGGGAGAAGGATGGAGAGGACTCTGCTCTGGGAAGGAGTGAGATGTTCTGGGGATGAGGATGGTGAGGAGCAGGCTGGTGGCACGAACTAACGCAGGAGACACTGGAGGAGGCTTGGTGTGGAGATGGAGTGGCCGTGGCCACTCAACCAGCTGTTCCTCGGGCGAGCGGTCGCCTTCGGAGCTGAGGCGAGGCTCTCCATGTGGAGGAGGCTTTCCTTCTCCTCCCCCCTGCTCCCCATCCCCTCCTCCCCAAGTTAAGAAATCGAGGTCAGGGAGGGTCCCCCGTGACTCGTTGTGAACCGGCGGCACGGCAGTGATCTGCTTATTGGCTCTGCGGCACCGCTATTAATACACCCGCCGAGGGCCGCTCCACATCCCCGTCCTGCCGCCCACTCGGAAGGAGCGTGGCTAAAAAAAGAAAGCGGATCTCAGTGACTGGGGGCCTCCTCATCCTTATTTATAGCCAATATTGCTGGCTTCGGCTGAGAGAAGGGGAGCTCGTGGTCCTGGAGAGTGGGAAGGAGGGACTGGAGGAGTTGGGCGCAGAGGTCCCTTCCCTGCTTTCCAAGGAGGGAAGAGCTGTTCTCCAGTGCTCGTGGCGCCCCGGAGAGCTGCTCCCCAGGCGTTGGGGTGGCTGCAAGCTGAGCCTGGGCTGTGCCATTGAACCCACCTCAGTCCTCGTTGGGATGGTGCAGGGATGCCTGGGAGAAGGAACCCCCAGGGAGGGACTGGGCTTCCCTCCCTCTGGCCCTGGGAGCGGAGAGCGGCTCTGATCCCAGTTTTCCTGCCCCTATCCTGGTTTGGAAGCAGTGGTAGGGCAGCAGGAGAGATCTCTGCCCTGCATGGGGATGGTGTGCAGCCGATGTGTGGGCATTGCCGATGGGCACCTGCAGCTGGGGCTGTGCTGGGGGTCTGACGTGGCACAGGGGTGCCAGATGGGGCTGCTCCAGGCAGGGGGATCTTGGGGTTTGCAAGATAAACCGCGTTGGTTGTTGTGCTTGGCGTGTTGTTGTTGCACACGGGTGTCCTCGGGGCTGTGGGTGCTCAGACAGTCGGACCAGGCGCTCGGAGCCCACCGGGCGCCGGGGGAAGCCCTGGGGGGGATGCCCTGGGTGCCTGTCCTCGCTGGCACAGCCCCTGGTTGTCCTGCTGAGGTGCCTGTGATCCCTGATCCGTGCTGGCAGCAGGAGCGCTGGCCTGTGAAGGTGGCCCCTGTGCTTCCAGCCATGCACTGATGCTCCACCACGCGTGGGGTCTCTGTGCCGGAGGGGTTGGGGATCCCTGCAGTGACCCCCCCCCACACACACACACACACTGTGGCCTCTGCTTTCTCCACAGCACACACTGAAGATGTTGGAACCAGCCTCTACTTTGTGAACGACTCCCTGCAGCAGGTCACCTTCTCCAGCACAGTGGGGGTGGTGATCCCCTGCCCGGCCGCGGGGTCACCCAGCGCCGTCCTTCGGTGGTACCTGGCCACAGGTGACGACATCTACGATGTGCCCCACATCAGGCATGTCCATGCCAATGGGACTTTGCAGCTCTACCCCTTCTCGCCATCAGCCTTCAATAGCTTTATCCACGACAACGACTACTTCTGCACCGCGGAGAACTCGGCTGGCAAGATCAGGAGCCCAAATATCCGTGTCAAAGCAGGTAGGGGCTCCCTGCGGGCGCTGAAGGGGTGGCTGAGGTGCTAGTTTTCCTCTGGTGTTCTCCATGGCCTGCCAGCTCGCCCATCAGGAGCAGAACCAGGGCTGCTGGGTTGGGCTGTTGCAGTGGGAGCGATTGATGCTGCACGGAGGGTGCTGGGTGGGATGTGCAGCCTGGGGGTCTCCAGGGAGTGTCTGGGGAACGTGGTGTGGCTGCAGCCTGGTGGCAGGAGAGGTCCTTTCCCTGTGAACTGAGATTGTCTCACCCAACCACGTACAGAGGCTTTTCACAGCTGTGGGAGGAGCTGCAGCACATCTGTCCATGCTGGAAGACCCCTCAGTGTCCCACAGCCCTGTTCCCGCTGCAGCATCCAGCCCCAGCTTGCCAAGACTTATTAAGAAAGGAAAAAAAAGTAGGAATATGGCAAAGAGCTGATTCCAAAAGCCATTATAGTAAATTATTGACCAGGCTGAGGAGGGCTAATAGCCCAGGAATGGCTTCATTATGTAACCTATTAAAAGTGGGGCTAGCAGAGGGAACGTGACAGAAGTGACTACAGGGTTTTTTATTTTAATACCTTGTACTGCAGAGTAAATTGGCATTAACCCCCTTCTGCAGAGTGAATTATTTACCAGCACCATCGGGTTACCTATAAACCACAGCTTGGTGGAGGAGGGATGGAGCAGATGGGGTGTAGTAAACCTTCCTCCTGCCAGGCACCACGAAGTTGGTCTGCTGGGGTCCCACGTGCTGAGGGGCTGCCATGGGATCACAGAGGGGGAGTCCTGGCTCTCCTGCCTCTCAGGCTGAGTGCACCCCTGCTGTCAGTAGGAGCTCAGCCTCCCTCTCCATTAGCAGGAGATGGGGATGTGCAGTGGGGGCTCTGAGGGCCACCAGGATGGCTCCAGCTGGCTTGAGCTGCTCTGGCTTTATGGCATTAGAAAGGGCTGTGAAACGTTCCCCTGCTCCTGCTCCCTGCTGGCCATCCCACATCTCAGTCACTCTCCAGTGCTTTGTAATGGCAGTGCAGCACATAAAGCCAATTACAGGTGTAGAAAGCCAGCAATTCAATAAAATGCAGTTTAAATTGAAAATATGATGGGAAAAGTCTCTGGAAGCCTTGGGAAAGCTGTTGTTGAGCACGTGGAGCAAATCTCTACAGCCAGGGGAAAGTTTTAAGCGTGCTGGTTGTGGACAGGTGTTACCCCCGTGTGGGTTGTTCCTGGTGGCAGGAAAAGGTCAGAGCCCTGGCTGTGGGGGTCTGGCACAGGTCAGGGCTGCAGAGGCAAGCGTGGGGGGGCCATGCCCAGGGTCTGCCCCGAGCTGGGGTTGTTGTGGTGGCAGGGAGCATGCAGGATGCTCCTCGTGGTCCCCGCTGGCCTTTAAAGCCTGTGAATAAACCTCTGCTCCAGGTGATTAGGGGAGCTTTTGCCGGTTAATCTACTTTGGCTCTGCAGTCCCTTTCTGTGTCGGCTTCTCCCTGTGCCCTCGTGGCACAGACCCTCATCTCTGGGCAGGGTGCCCTGAAAGCCTGGGAAATCAAGGTGGAAATACTGTCACCCTCTCGCTGCTGCCTTGTCTGTGCGAGGTGTGGGATGTGGTGCCAGCAGGAGCTTCCCACTCAGGGAAAACACCCTTCTTTTGGGGCTGCTGAGAAGTTTGTTGGGCTGCTTCTGTTCTGGCCAAGAAGTGTTGTTAGAGGATGAAGTGAGCATATATTTCTTGTGATAACAATTGTGCCCGTGTCCTACAGGGCACAATTATTGTCCCAGCAGGGAGGCACCTGCCCTTAACTGTGTTTTGTACTTAAACTTCATAAATTTATGGTGTGTGCATGTGTTACTGAGGCTGGTGACATCTCTGTGTCTTGCTAAAGAGGCTGAGGTGGCTCCATGTCACTCCAGAGAGTGCTCCTGGAACGCTGTGGCACTGGGGAGTTCCTTGTTGCTGGTCCAGGGAGCAGCTGTCAAAGGGATGTGCATCTCCCTGAGGAGTAGGGCACACGGTGGGGACATGTGGCATGGCTTGGAAAACTGTCTTCTGCTCCCCCCAGTATTCCCCTGGTGGATTTTGGAGGGTGCCAGGCTCTGTGTTTCTCCCAGGTGCCTCACAGCTGCATTGGCAGCATCCAGAGGTGAAAGGAATGTTAGAGCTACAAAATGCCCTTGGTCCCCACCTTGAGTCTGGCGAGTTCAGGTGGTGCTGGGGCCCATGCAGGACCAGCAGCAGGGCCAGGGCCAGGACCCCCCTGCATGCTGAGCCCAGCATTCCCCTGCATTCCCCAACAGAGGGCCACTTCCTTCCCCGGGAAGGTGTTTGGGATGGAAGCAGCGTGTAGCTGGGTGGGTTGGTTTGTTTGGGAAACGTGGGATTAAAGCAAAAGGAAGTGTGTTTTCCTCCAGCACTGTCATGCTACCAACCATCTGCTTTTCTCCACAGTTTTCAGGGAACCGTACACCGTTCGGGTGGAGGACCAAAGGTCGATGCGTGGAAACGTGGCTGTTTTCAAGTGCCTCATCCCCTCTTCAGTGCAGGAATACGTTAGTGTTATATCCTGGGAGAAAGACACCGTTTCTATCATCCCAGGTAAGAGAGGAGCACCTGTTCTCTTGGAAATCTGACCTGCTTTGCCATGTGTGACAGTCGCTGTCGTGGAGGGTCTGGTTTCGGCTCGTTGTCTGTGCCTGTGCTGCCCGAGCAGAGGCTTTTATTGATGATCTTGCAGCTCCAGACTGTAAAGCACTGCTGGTGTGAGCAGATATGCCACGTCTGGGGTCTCCTGGATGCCATGGTCGGGTGTAGGCGTGGCTCAGTGTCAGTGTGGCAGCACGTGTGCCCTGCCCTGGTTTCTGCCTGGCGCTTTGGGTAGCTGGCACTGGGGCTTGGACAACAGGGAAAGCACCTGCCTTGCTTCCACGTCCCGGCTCCTGCAGCCAGGGCTGGTGTTCATGTTGTCAGGATGATGCACAAGTCAGTATTCCAGTTTCTCTTGTGAGCTTTCACAACTGATTCAATCACAGGGAAAGAAACTTGGTGCAAATGGCGTTTTGTGCCTCTTCCCATGCTGGAAGCTGCTTGGCCTCCCTGTCCCGTGTTCCTGCCTTGTAGTCCAGGACCTGTCCTGCTCAGTACCGAGTTCCATCCGTGGGAAAGGTGCTGTGGGAGAGGGACAGCATTGCCCACCTTACACGGTGACTTTGCAGTTCTGGGTGTTTTGCCACTGGGTAATTCCCTGTGAGATTTTGGCAGGTGCTGCTGCCTGGCCTGGCACAGGTGTTGAGGGGGCTGTGGGCAGGTGCTGGCACAGCGTGGGGCTGTCCCCACATCCCCGTGTACCGGGCTGACCTCTCGGCTCCTCCGCGGGGCCGCTATCGAGGGCAGCGCGGGCCGGCCGGCACAGCCCGTGTGAGCCCGTAGTAAAGCAATCAATACTGCTTTCCCCGGGGGATCCAGAGAGAATTAAAGGATTTGGCCCAAAGTGAGCGCTCTGCGCTTGATATTTGCTCACAGGTCAGCAAGTCCCGATGCTCCTCCGGGTCTCGGTGCTGCCGGGAGGAGCAGATGCCACCGGGAGCGGGGCTGGGGCACCCCCTGAGCAAGCAGGGGAGGCGATTGCTCTAATCCCTCTGGCACGGATGCTTCTTCCTTAAGGAGCTTAAGGAGCAAAGTGCTTCACCTGGAGGGGGGTGACAGGTTCTCCTGAGGGCTGTGGTGGCTCTTGCTGGTGGGCTGTGCCTCCTGAGTGCAGCCAATGTGCTGACTCAGCACAGCCCACGTGCTCGGAGGCAGGCGGAGGGAAGTGGTGCTCCCTTCCTTTGGCAGGGGGACAGACTGGCCTTGCCAGCCTTTCTGCTCGGGAAATGGCTGTGGATGAGGGAACATGAAGTGGATTTCGGTGTGGTGGATGGGGCTGAGGAGTTTGTGGTGTCCGTCTCTGGGCTGTGACGTTCGGGTGATGCCCTTGGTGGATTTTGGGTGCTGCGGGTGATGCTCTGCCCACCACGGGCTTGTGCTGTTTGATGAGTGGGAAACGAGGCACCTCAACAGGACAAGCCAAGGTGTGGTTTCCTCAATGCAGGCTGGCTCTGGCAGCACTTCCTGGGAAGTTGGTGGCTCAGGATTCTGCGGGATGGAGCCGAGCAGTGCCCGTGTGGCCGGTGGGCTTGGCAGGGATTTTGCCCACCGAGCATCCGAGCACTTGAGTGATCTTAACCAGACTTGTTCCCAACTTTGCTGTGGCACTGGATTTTTTAATATGATGATTTAATTAGGGTGGAACGATTTTAACATTCTAAAGCAATAATTACCCTAAAGACAGAACATATAAATTGTGTTACAGTGCAGAGTCAACACAAGCAAACATGTTGTGCCGTTAGATTACAAATATAGTATCTGCCTGAAGCTTATTTTTTTGTTGCTGGTATGTTAGAGCTAAAACTGGCTTTACTGTTACCAAAAATACACTCTTCCTGACCTCTGCTGATCTTCTGCTTCTGTCCTGGTTCTAAGTGGGGAGGAGGAGGGATCCCTGCTGTTTGGAGGGAATGGAATGGAGGTGAGGAGAGCTGGGATGTGGTGCTGAGTCCCCAGGGCCCCCGCTGGTCACAGCAGTGCCTTCAGCACAGTGAGAGTCTGCTGCAGGAGGAAAGGTGTGTGGAAGGACTGTCAGCAGTGCACCCGAGCTGTGCTCACAGCTGGCTGTGTAACGTGGTGTTCTCTCCTGACTTCAGTGTGCCAAACTCTCTGCTTTCCCTGAAACTTTGCTCTAGTGCTCCCTGTGGAAGGCTGGGCATCTTCCCAGCAAGTCGAGATGCAGCAGGGGAGGAACAGTCCTGATGCAAAGAGCAGGGGAAATCTCCATCCAACCTCCTCTGTGGCACAGAACTTCTTTAAAGTGACTGTTTTCACAGTAAATGTCTTTTCCCCAACCAAACCGAAGTATTTGTAGCTCAGAAATAGGGGCAGTGAGTGTTTTCCCTGGGGCTGCTGCTCTCTTGAGCTCAAGCCTCTGGCTCTGTGTGTGGCTGGGGTGACCCTTTTGTGAGCTTTCTCGGGTTCTAGGAAGAAATTCTTCCCTGTGAGGGTGGGCAGGCCCTGGCACAGGTTGCCCAGAGAAGCTGTGGCTGCTCCATCCCTGTGAGTGTCCAAGGCCAGGCTGGAGCAACCTGGTTTACTGGAAGGTGTCCCTGCCCATGGGAGTAGGGGGATAGTGAGATGGGCTTGAAGGTCCCTTCCCACCCAAACCATCCTGTGATTCTGTGACTGATGATATTTTTTTGTGCTTAATTGGGATTACAGGAGTCCCAGCCTCTCGTGTCTTTTCAGCCAAGCCCTGCTGCTTTCTTGGTGGGGGTTTGGTGTGGGTTTGGTGAGTGCAAGGTGGTGCCTTGCTGGTGAGAGCCCTGCTGAGGAGCTGCCCGCCTCCCCGGGCTTGTGTGGCGAGTTGTGTTGTTTGGTTAACTTGGCACCGCGGTAACATACCCCGAAATCAAAGATAAATCCTTTATGGCAGGTTATCCCACACATAAATCATCATTAGTGCAGCTCATTTGTGTTTAGTGCCCACCTGACCGTGCTGCCGTCGAAAGCTGTGTGTTTAGTGGAGTCAGGGGTTGCGGGGAAATTACAGGGTTCTCAAAAACCCATTTGCTTTGCTGGTGCTCGCATCGGAATCAATCTTGCCTGGCGTTCCCAGCCTGGCTGCAGCTCAGGGACTCTGGTGCTCCGTGTAGGGGGCTGTGCATGGCAGGGCAGCAGCAGTGCCCTCTGGAGAGGGGCTGGGGGGAGAATCACACCTCTCACCCGGGCTGGGATTTCAAACTCGGCTGCTGCTGCTGAATCCTGATGTGTGTTCGAGGGGAGGGGTGGGAGCACGGCAGTGTTTTACTCGCCCCTCGCCCTTTTCCGTGAGGAAGTCCTGCTACAAACCAGTTTGAGAACTCAACACTGTAAACAGCTTTCATTTTATTATTTTGTTGTTGCTGTGTGTGGGTCCCATGGGTGTGGGCGCTCCTGGGGTGTGTGTCCAGCTGCAGCTTACAAAAACAGTATGGGCAGCTACCTGAGACATTAGAAAGTGGATTTTTGGGCAATTTCAGGCCCTGCTGGGTTGCTGCAAGGCTTTCGTTTGAGCACTGCTTGGCTTTTGCAACCCTGTGAGCGCACATGTGCCTGTGCACTTCCAGCATTGTTGGGTGGCTCTCTGTGGTGTCCCTGGAGAGCCAATTGTGGTGCTCTCAGGTGTAACAGCGTTGTGTCAGCTCGAGGGAAAGCTGACAGTGCTTGGCACCCACCCTGCCCAGCCTGCTGGCACCGGGACTGGCAAGGGCAGCGGGATTTGCAGGCAGTGAGCATTACTGGCCTGGCAAACCCAGAGCTGAGCTGCTATTTGCTGCTTCAGTGTCGTGTACTTGATAGGTTGTGTTGGAAAAAATCTAAATACAGCACTTCTCGAGGTACCGCCGTTTCTGAGGGGGCTGCCTTTGTCACCAGCCTAATACAAATCCTCCAAGGGCTGCTGAGATGAGGATGTACTTAGTCATTGGTTATCCACAAAGCCTTTTCTCTGGAAAGCAAAACGTAGAGCTTGCCAGAAGGATGGAGCTGGGGAAAAAAAAAAAAAAAAAAAAAAGAGGAGTTCTGTGAAGTTTTAGACGTGTTTTTGTGCATGTTGTGGGTTGAGCCTTTCAGGAGTGTCCAAAATACCTGAGCTAACCTGTTGTGGTGCTTCAGATACGAGCTTCATTTGACCTGCACAGCCCTTTCTGCCCCGTCCTCTGATGTCCCCAGGGCTGGTTATGGGGTTCTTAAACTCATCTCAGCAGCTGTTCAGTGATGTGGGCAGTGAAAGTACAGCAGCTGCCTTGTGCTTCCATGTGGCCACTACCCCCCAAAATGTTCTCTCTCCTCTGCTGCACCTCGCCACTGGTACGTTTGTTTTTTTTTTTCTGAAATGGCAGAAATGGGAACTCACACAAATCCCACTGCAATCCATCCCAGGACGCGGTGAGTCCCGGGATGAGGCACCAGGCTGGATCTGTGGGCACAGCATTCCCTCCCAGCCGGGCTCTGCGTGCCACAGGGTGCCCAGGGATGATCCAAGGGGCAGAGGAGCCAGGACCTGGATAATTCAGCATTGTCCTTGTGTCAATAGGCTTATTCTGCAGGACATAAGTCTGCTGTTCCTGGAGAAAAGCTGGAAGCTAGGGCAGGATAAACACGGCGAGGCGAAAGGCTGCCCTTGTTCCCGTGTTTGTCATCATGGAGAGGTTTGGGGACACAGAGAAGTTACTGGGGGTCGTGTCCAGCTGCTGGTGTTTTGGTTTGGTTTGGCCTGAGTAGTAACAATAATCCAGCTGGTTTAAAGCAGGAGGCTGCGTGCTGGGCACGAGGCCACCCTGCTTGCCCTGTCCCTGCTGTCCCCTGGGGCTGAGCACGGGGCTGCTGGCTCTGACCTACAGCTTTCCATGGAGAGGAGGGAGCCTGGGCTGCAGCTGCCTGCCCTGCTCCCCCTGGCATGTGCAGGGAGCAATCCACACAGGGTGCTGTGACCATTGGGCAGCAGGCTGGCCAGGAGTTGGCCTTTTCAACTGGATTTTGTCACTCGTGCGTGGGACGGGCTGACTCGCAGCCTGGAGCCGCCTGATGTGATCGGAGCGAGCGTTGTCCTGTCCTGCCCTGTCTGGGGGTGCTGCAGAACCTTTTCTCCTGTCGGCCTCGAGATCTCTAGAGGTGTCCTGCCTTCTCCCCCACTCCTTGCCACCCTCTCTGGCTTCGACATGTGCCCAGACCTGTTACAGAGGGAAGTAGCTCCAGGCGTTATTCTCACCAAGTGGGGTGAGATTCTGTCTGAAATCATTTCATCCTTCCCCAGAGACTTGGCGTGAATTTTATCTAATCGCCATGGCAACAGATAAAAAAAGGTGTGAGCACATCTCCTTTTGCTGTGATAATTCAGATTTATATATTCAGATCAGATTGGAGTTAGAGATTTTAAAAGGAGCAGATGCAGCAGAAGGTGTGACTGCAAATAATATGGCGAGAACGTTTGATGATCCTGCCCTTTAATAGGGGAGAGCGCTTTCCCGCAGGTTTTTTTGGAATATAATTATTCCATCAAATCCACTTTAACAAGGACTCATTATAGCCCTGATAATGCAGAGTCACGTTGGAGACAATCTCACACACACACACACACACAGAGCACACAGAGGGACCACAACAAGTAAATAGGATCCTGTGAGCAGCCCGGGCGCTGCAGGTGCCCCCGAGCAGCCGGGGTGGCCACCCTGCTCCCCGTGTCACCACGTGCTCCTGGTGCCTGGGCTTTGCAGGCCCCCAGCCCCGTCACTCCTGTGGCAGGGCTCCAAGGGAGGTTTGCTGACTCGGAGCTCGGGCCGTCCTGAACTGAAGCTTTTGTTGGCAGCTTTTGTAGGAGAGGAGAGCTGTGGCTGAGAGCAGAGCAAGGGATCGTAGAATGCTTTGGAAGGGACCTTAAAGATCATCCAGTTCCACCCCCCTGCCATGGGCAGGGGACAACTTCTACTATCCCAGGTTGTTCCGAGCCCCATCCAACCTGGCCTTGGGCACTTCCAGGGGTGGGGCAGCCACAGCTCTTCCTGGAGTGCAGAGAGCAGGAGGAGGAAGAAATCAGTCGGAGGAGATGCAAGGAGGAGGGGTCTGCTGGTGGCAGCCAGAAGGATGCATGTCTGGGCTCTCCCAGAGTGACTCTGTGTACTGGGATACATCATCCCAATCATGCTCTGAACTGCACATTGAGGTTTTGCAGGAAATGGCAAAAAAGTTGGGAAAAAGAGGGAAGTCCCCTGGAGCACCCCACTGGTGACATGTGGGGAAGGGGAGTGGCGTGGGCAGGAGGGGATTGGAGGTGCAGCCAGAGGCTGATTAACCTCCTGTGGAAACATGTTCCTGACCTTACAAGGTGCGTGGGCTTCCCTGGAGGAGCTGGGAGACCCTTGGGCTGTGCTCTGTGTACCCTTGTGAGAGGATTCTCTTGCTGAGCACAGCCCTCAGAGGAGGTTACGGGGCACAGCTCCCATGGAGCTGAGCTGTGTAATGAAACCTGGTGCTACATGTGCCTTCTGCACCCTGCTGAACCCCCCTGTTCCTGCCTGCCCTCAGTGCCGAGCCTGCAGGATCCAGGTCCTCGCTGAATTACAAGGGCAGTGGACTTGTCTCCCTGCTCAGAAGGTACTTGCTAGATTTGAATGCTTTTGTGCATTTTAAAGGCCTTCCTTCCAGCAGAGAGCTCACCTCTGGGGAGTGGGTTATCTGCAGCTAAGGCTGTGATCACCACGCCGTGTGCTGGGCAGGGTGGTGTGGATTTTGGGCTGCAGCCCAGCTGGAGCTCGGGGGGCTTTGCACAGGGGTGCAACCCATGCTCAGCCATGGACCACCTTGCCTGAGAGGTCCTGGAGCACTCTGCAGGATGGGCTTGGCACACACCAAACTCCCTCAAAAAAATCGCAGAGTAGGATAGAATCATAGAGTATCCTGAGTTGGGAGGGACCCACAGGGATCATCAGTCTCAAATAATCACCACAAGGAAATGCCAAAGCCAGCTCTGAGAAATGGGCTTGCTGGCGTGTTCAGGTCGTCCACCCAGCCCCAATCTTTCTCCTTTTACACCTCTATTGAAATGTCTTCTAATGGAGTGAAGATGTTGCTGGCTCCTGTCCTGCTCCCCCGGGGTCTCCCCCAGCAGCGATGCCTCCCCAGCAGTAATTGCTACAGCAAAGCCAAGCGATGTGAGAGCTGTACAGGTCAAACCTCTTCCCAAACCACATGTTTTTGTGAGCTTGAGCCACCTGCCCCTGGGGCCTGCGCCAGGCTGTGGAGGGACTGGAGCTGGTGCCGTGTGAAGCAGAGCTGAAGTCATCATGTCTTTGTGCCATCACCACTGCTGTGTCCACTGGGAGGGTGGGATGTGCGTGTCCAGCCCACCCCGAGTGGGCAGAGCAGGGTTGGGGTGCCTGTGGAGAGGGAGGGGGGGTGGTGTATGTATGTGTCTCCCCTCCTCCCCGTGCACCCGCGCACATCCACAGATGCAGAAACAATCCCGGTCATTATTCCTGCCATGGTGACAGTGACAGTGGCAGAGATGCCAGCTTCCTCACACAGACGGCTTTATTTCATCTCCTCTGTTTTTCAAAGCCTCTTTCATTTTGTATGAGGAGACAGATGTGAAGGGCTGCAGGCTGATAAATTCTGCTGTCTTATGAAAAGAGAGGGTGGGTTTTTGTTGTGGTTGCTGCTCTTCCTCCCTCCCCAGCCCCCTCCCAGCAGCCTCTTTCTGTCGAGGGTGCTCCCTGCTCTGGGTGTGGGATGCTGTCACCTGGCTGGGGCAGGCAGGGCTGAGTCCCCTGGGTGGGTTTTGGGGAGAGAACCTGGGGTTGTGGTGATGGGCACCTGGTTGGAAGAAAATGAGCCCAGAGGTGCAGATGCCTCCCAAAACATCCGCAGTGCCTGCTCTGAGTCTGCCCTCTGGGTGGGCAGGAGCTGATCCCAGCTCTGGAGCAGGGGCTGAACCTTCCCAGGGGCTTAAACCCCTTCCTTCCTGTAAAGGCACCAAGGTCGCTGGCTCGGGGCAGGGGGCTGGAGGTTGTTGTGGTCTGTGCCAGCGAGGAGCAGCTGTGGGATGGGGCATGGGGTGGGATGCAACCTGCACTCCTTGGAGGGGCTGGTGGAAGGGTGTGTGCTCTGTGCCCTCACCTTCCTTCATGGAGCACCTGGCACTGTGGCTCCAGTGGCACTGGGGGTCCCAGGGCAGCCCCCCTTCCTCCTCTCCTGCTCTGCTGACGATAGTTCAAGTTTAAAAATAAATTGCTCCATCTTTAATTGCGGTTTAAATAACTGCTTCATTTTTATTTAAATGTGGCTCTGCAAGGCTTGGAGAACAATTAGGAGAAAATACAGGGCATTGCTCTGGTGCATGTGTTCAAGCATATAATTAATTTTTTTTATTATACTGATGTTTGCCGAATCTGGAAAAAGATCTTATTGTTCCTCTTGATTCAGTCACGCAGAGGATCCACAAATACACCAGCCATTTCAGGACTCCATTTCAGAAGCTGGGGAGCCTTGGTGCTGGCACACTGAGGGAAGGCTCCTCGGATCGCTGCCCTTTGTTGGATGTGTCCTCAGCCCCTCCTGAAGGATTTTGGCAGCCCCTGGTGCCGTGGGTGCTGCTGCAGGGCCCACGCTGAGGTCTGGGCTGGGGGCTCACCACTGTGGGGGTTTGTGCTTTTTGTTGGGGAGTGGTATTAAAATGCCAAGACATGACTGGGGGACGTTGGGTGAAGCCTCTGCAGGGCTTGGCGTGACCCAGGGACCTCTCACAAGCGAGCTGGCCATTCAGGGCCATAAATCTCATTCAGAGTCGATAGGGATTAGGTTCCTAAGTGCCCAACATAGCTAAAGTGCTTCTGAAAGTGTCGCTTGTTAGAGGGCTGCGAGGAAGCTGCATGTGGTCTGGCGGGCTCTAAGCTTATCAGTCAAAGGTGCTTTACTTGGTGACAGAAGCCACTTGTGGTAAACAAGCTGCTGGCCCTTTGGACTCCTGACAATCTTTTAACCATTTATTAAAGTGGCTACGAGCTCTTCTTGGAAATGAAATCTTAATAGCGAGCGTGGCAGAGATTTTTCACAGATGGCAGCACTGCCAAAAGCAGGCATTCAAGAAAACATTCATCAAAAACATTCATTTCTTTCAAAAAGAAATTGACGTTTATAGCGTAGACAAATTTGGGACTCATTTGCTTTGCCTTTCAGTTTCGGGATTTTTAGAGGTCACGTTTTCCTGCACCTTTGAGGGCTAGAAACTGGTGTTATTTTTAACTGGAAACTGAGATTCTCGTACAACCACACGGCTCTGAGAACTAGGGCGTGTGGAAAGGCTGGGGGTACGGCAGGACCCTGGGCAGGGCTGGGGGGGAGGCAGGGGGGTCATAGAATCATGGAATATCCTGACTTGGAAGGAACTTGGAAGAAGCATCAGCCCAACCCCTGGCCCTGCACAGACACCCCAACAATCCCATCCTGTCCCTGAGAGCGTAGTCCAAATGTTCCTTGAGCTCTGGCAGCCTTGGGGCTGTGCCCACTGCCCTGGGGAGTCTGATCAGTGCCCAACCACCCTCTAGGGGAAGAATCTTTTCCTGGGATCCAACCTACACCTCCCCTGGCTGTGCTCCAGGGGTTCCAGCCTCTGCCTGGACTCCTGTTCTCTGTTTTCTCCATAGGGACCCTCCCCAGGGTGGGATGGGTGCCCAGCTGGCTCTCCCGGTGATGGAGATGATGGCAGGGCCCAGGTGGGAGTGCCATGGCATGGTCAGGCAGAGAGGTTCTGCATTCTGCTGCTCCAGCCCTGGAGAACACCCCTGGACTCCATCCCACCCTCACCCTTCGGGAAGGACGGGTGAACCCTCCCTCCTTAAAAAGCCAGAAATTCCCCCAAGAGGGAGCGGTTCGTTTGCAGCTCATCTCCATTTCATCTGAAGGCTGCACCACGCTGGGTTTCAGCCTTGTTATGTTTTCTCTTGAGCAATACCTTTTATTTCTGCAGTGTTTAATATTCCTTTCCAGAGCCTCCGTTGCCTGTTCTGGGTCTTTCCACTGAAAGCAGCTTTAAAACTGTAAATTGTCGTGGCTGAGCGTGTCACAACCAGCTGGGTCCCTGTCCAGGTGCTGTCACCCCTCCCCAGCCTCCCCATGCCCGCTTTTCCCTCCGTGCTGGACATCCCCAGTGAGGGGTACCCCTTAGAGGCAGACTCAGCCTGGCCTTGTGCAGAAGTGGTTTCTCTTGCCCAGGCCAGCCTGGTGCTTGGTGTTGGGCACTGTGGAGGGCTGTAAATGATCTCATGACTCTGGGGAAGAAGTGTCTGTGCGGACACTGAGACCTTCCGTGTGTTGGTCAAGGGGAAGGACAAGGCCTGTGCCACCCCATTGCTGGGGAGTTTTGATCTTGGCTGAAATGAAGACTCTGTGCTGGTCATCACTCTGTGTTCACCAGCCCCTGCCCCAGCCCCTGACTGATCACTTGTAGCTGCTTCTCCCTGCAAACCTCATTTATATGGGGGAGGAACAGCGTGCTACACGCAGGGGAAGCTGCTGCCACCCCTGGAGTGTCATTTAGCGTCCCTTTGGCGTGCAGCTCGTGTGTTCTGCGTGAGGTGCTGAAGCAGGAGCTCGGTGGTGACGGTGCCTGGCACGGCAGCGTCGCTGAACGCTGCGGTTTCACGGCACGGAGGAGCGTTCATGTCTCTACATCTTGTTTTCACGCTCCTGCTTATCCCAGTAGTAAAGCTGTGCAAAGGCACGGGTGTCCACAAGGAGCAGGAGTTAGGGAGCAGCCCCTGAGCCGGGGCTGGTGATCACCTGGGTGGCTGGTGGGCGCCCGGCCTGGTTTTCCCTCCCTGTCAGGGTGTGAGACACGTGGCTCCTTCCAGGGAGGTGATTGTTGGCTGCCCCAGGTGAACTCCCTCAGCCTCTTGGCCGACTTCCACGTGCTTAGCGCTGCTCCCCGTGCTCAGCTATTGTACAATCGATCCGACAGCCTGGCAGGTCCCGTTGTTTAAACAGGAGCTGTGGCTATTGCACACAATGCATGTACAGCGCGCTCCCGACGGTGTCAAGAATTAACTTCGTAATCATCCCCCTGATCTTTCTTGGCACAGCTCTGGCATAACCTGTCGTGTCTTATCTGGGGATGGCGTGTGAGTTATAGTTAACTCCGTCCTGGCTCCCTGGGTGAGCCTGGTGGTGGGCCAGGTTTTGGAGTGTCTGTGTCAGGATTCCTCCCTGGCGTCCAGCAGAGCCGCTCGGCTCCTCCTGCGCTCTGGGTGCCGAGGGCACCGGCTCTGGTTTGCAGCTGCGTAACATCTGGTGGGGGATCTCCTGCCTGAAGGTTGGGGAAGGGAAGGAGCCCAGAGATGTGGACCACATCCCTGTGTGCCCTCGCTGAGCGTTGTTTCCTCACCTCAGCCCTGCAGATACGATCGTTGTGTTGGCAGTGTGTTAAAAACACACACGTGTCTCTCCTTCCTGCAGAGAAGAGTTCTTTGGAGATTGTATTTTTGTTGTAGTCGAGAGCAGATTTAACCAAATGCCCGTCTGCACCGTGTTGGCATCTTGCAGTGCCAGGTCCTAGGAAATGTGAATGGCTGAGTTTCTTCTTTATTTACCCGTACGTACACATGTCTGAAACGAGCTAAAAATGATGAATTGTGGCTAATGCTGCTGCGTGATGGAGATAAGGCCGTAATTATTTGTTTGGGCAGCTTAAATCAACACCAAAAGCCTGATGGAAAACACGGTGATAATTTGAATCTCTTTGTGTGGGTCTCGTGGGCTGTGTGACCAAGCGTGAACTTCCAGCACGGGCTTGTGTGAGTTTGGCATCCGTGCGTGGTTAAGGCGGGTCATTTTGGTGTCACGCTTCACGTGCCGCCCTCTGAGCGTGCTGGGCCCTGTGTCTGGGGACAGACACGCTTTTGGCTTCTTCCTGGCAGGCTTTAGCACCTCTGTGCTGCCTCAGCCTTGGCAGTTTGCTAGTGCCAGTGGCGTTGTTGGTGCTGCAGGTAGGAGTGCAGCCCTTTCACCTCCTGCCTGCTCTGGAGAGGTGCCGGGGTCTCCCTCACATCCCGGCCTGTCCAGGCTTGTTAGGAGAGAAGATGGGTGGGTTGGGCTCTGGCTGTACCTGAACCCGTGGCAGGGGTTGTAAATTTTGACGTTCATTATGTTTGTTTTGCCTCGGTTTAATTAACTGATCGATGAAAGCCTATTGAGATGTGACCTCTCCTGCAGGCCCCGTAAATCAGCTGGAGCGGGGTTTGTGCACAATTCTGTCATCCGTGTTTAAAATCAGGAGAAGCCTCTCCTGTTCCAGCACTGCTCCCTCCTGCCTAAAGGCTGCTGGCACTCCAGGCATCTTCTCTGATGGAGCACCAGTGGGATCCCTGGGCTGCTCCTCTGCTCCCCATGGCAGCAGCAGCAGTGCCTGTGTCTTCTGAAGAGGGTGACAGATCCCTCCTCACCACCTTCCCTCTGCCAGGGACAGCTCAGTCCCTCAGGGCTTTCCTTCCCCCCTAAATCCAGGGATTCAGCACCCATGCCCTGAGCTGTTAGTGCTGTCTCTCCTTTTTCAGAATTATTTTGCCATAATCTGGAAAAAGCGAACGGTGTCATCTTTGGCATGTTTTCCTTTTGATCCCAGCTTTCATTATAACACTTTTTCTTGAAGAAGGGTGTTGGAGAGAGAGAAGGTGAATCTGAGGGTCAGATCAGAGGGTCTGTGGTGAATCAAGGTACAGGAGGAAAAGCTTTTGCATCCTGCATTACCACTATGTATTTATATTTCAGTGTAAAGGGGAAAAAACCGCACATATTATCAAGTGATGCACTTTTTTATCTTCTTTATGACTTCTAATGGTATAGCTGGGTTTTTTTCAAACCACTAAAAGCATAAGCATTAAAGCAATTTTCCAGAGTAATATAGCAAGAGGTCTGCAGCAGCTCTGCAACATTTGATAATAGTTGCCATCTTCTGCTGAAGATAATGATGTTAACAAATGTAATGGGAGTAATGAGTGGAGATTCAAAAAAGCAGCTTTTGTTTAATTTTTTTGTAATGCAAATGAGTTGGGGAATAAAGAAGGAGAGCAGAAAATAATGAAAACTTCATTGGAAATGAGTCTTAATCCTTGCAGCCAAGCACTGCGGAGTAGGAGGGAAGGAGAGGGATAGAAGTTGGGGATGCTCCGTCCCTGGAAGTGTTCAAGGACAGGTTGGACAGGGCTTGGAGCAACCTGGGATAGTGGAAGATGGTCTTAAAGGTCCCTTCCAACCCAAACTGCCTCAAGGTGTGCCAGGGGAGGTTCAGGCTGGACATCAGGAGGAATTTCTTCATAGAAAGGGTGGTCAGGAATTGGAATTGGATGCCCAGGGAGGTGGCAGAGTCCCCACCTCTGGAGGTGTCCAAGAAATGACCGGACGTGGCACTCAGTGCTCTGGGCTGGGTGACAAGGTGGTGGTTGGACTTGACAATTTTGGAGGTCTTGTCCAGCCTAAGTGAATCTGTGATTCTGTGACTCCACAGCTCCTCACAGCCATGGGGCTGGGGCTGACTGCTGTCTCCTGGCATGGCTGCTTTCCAGCAAAGCAAAACTCCTTTCCTCTTGCTCCTGGGAGGCTGGAAACCCTGTGTTTTCTGTTCCTGCAGCACCTTCCACTTTAGAGTGATGCCAACTGAGTTCAACCTTATGACAGCCCAGCAACTCCCTCTCCCCATCAGAACAAGCGAATTTGCTTTATTTAGATTGACTCCCAGCCCAAGTGATAGGTATGAGGCTGGCAAATGAGCGTCCCTGTGATGAGGACTGGCACTTATGCATGTGCAGAAGATTCAGGTCTGTCAGCTTGTGTCAGCTCGCCTTCTACAGAGCGTTTAATCTCCTCACCCTTGGCCAAGAAATGCATTAAGAGCTGTGCAGTGAGTGAGTGGGAGCTCAGGAGTGGAGGGATGTTGCTGCCTTGCCCCTCTCCTGCGAGTGCCCTGCGGAGTGATGGGATGAGGGCAGCGGGAGGGAGCGCCAGTCAAACCGGGCACTGCGCCTGGAGGGGAGCTGTGGGCAGCTGGAAACTGGGAGGAGCTGGAGGTACTGAACAACCCCTCTTCCTCCTGACGGGGTGATCTTAGAGGTGTAAGTGGAGTGCCAGGAAGGTGGTGTTTGGACCGGGACTGGGCAGGCGGGGAGTGGTGGGTGACCCCCGTGCCCGTGTCAAGGCAGGGCTGTTGCGCTGGAGCCCGAGCTGGCTCGTGCTGCCAGTGAGCAGATGGTGGTCACGGCTGCGTGAATGTCCTAGGGCACGAGGAGCAGCGTCCCTGGCCCTGGGGGGGACCCCGTCTGTCCCCTTTCTGCGCTGCCGCAGCTGCGCTGGGGCGGGACCCGCTCCCGCCGGCCTGGCCCCGGCTCTCAGGGAGAGCAGAGCTTGGTCAGGTGGATTTGGGTGGCTGTGGGGCTCCCTTCCTGCCCAGAGACAGGGCACCTTTGGCAGGGTGCCCTCTGCAGCATCGCCTCTCTCTCCCTGCGTGTTGGTTGTGGAGTGCCCGTGTGAGCAGGCGGGCTCTGAGCAGCACCATCATCACTGCTGGTGTTACTGGGAAGGGTAGGAACCCTTCTGGGGTTCGTGTGTAACTCTCTGCCACATGAGAGGTGTCTCAGGGCCCTGGATGGCAGCAGGTGCTCAGCTCATGGGCCGCAGTGAGGATGGGGTGAGGTGGCACTGGGCTGAACTCAACGTCATGGGGGACAGGCCGTGCTATAAACCAAGAGCTTTCACGCTCTCCTCGTCTTCCTTTGTGGGGTTTGTTTTTTGTTTTTTTCCTTTGGAAGGGTGAAGATGTGAGTTATCGCATCTGGCTTTGCAATTTACAGCTTTTAATTAATCTGAAATTTCCACATAGAGCTTTATGGTAAGCAGAGGCATCTCTGCAAGCTGGGGAGGAACCTTAACAATGATCTGAGATGAATCTGTAGGATGAGATACCAGTGCAGTAAACAGGGCTGTATAAAAGAGGGCTGTGAAGTAAAAAATGCTGAGATATCAAGGCAATGATCTACAAATGGTATTTCCTTTTGGTGCCCTTCCCTGTTACAAGTGTCCATCGGCTGATCTTTGTTCCAGCAAAGGATGATAAGCAAGTCAGTGAAATCTCAGCTGTCTGTGTGCAATGGACACTCATTCCATCACCAGGGGACTTTTAGGCCAAGGATGGAGGGGTCTGTTGAGTAAGGATAATCTGGGTGAGGTGCTGCAGCCTGGAGGGGCACAGCAGGTACCTGGGCTTCCCTTGTGTTTTGGGACAGTCGTCCCCTCTCCATACGTGGCTTTTTGCTGGTTTTATTTGGCACATAAGGTCAGAATTGTTCTTTCTCTGGCATGATCGCTTGTCTTTGTGGTGTATCAGGGCTCGTTTGGTCCCTCAGGAGGGTTGTTGTGGTTCCTAAATAATCCAGCACTACCAAGCTCCTCGTTACCTGCTCTACCCTTCCTTGCTGTCCTCTGTGTCACCTCTCTGCAGAGCAAACAAGGATTTTCTGACCTGGATACAGGAGCTGTGCTGGGTCTGCACAGTCAGTGCCCATCACGTGCCCGTGTGCCCGGTGTCACTGGGCTTGTTTGGGCTTGTTTCACTCCCTGTTCAACTTCCTGCAGCTTTCAGAGCGGCTCATTATCCTCTGATTTCCTTCTCCAGCCACCTAAAGCCTGGAAAATTGCAATAATGAAGGGTAATGATAGAGTGTGGGGAGCAGGCTTCCATTTGAAGTCTCTTAAAGTTGTATAAACACAAGCAGGAAGCGTTTGTTTACAAATATTTTCCTGTGAACAATCGAGGGGGAGAGCAACTCCTTTTGTCTCTGGCTGACACATCCTTTCATTCCCTGAGCCTTCCAGGCTGAATCCCTGGGGAACAGGTTGGGATATTCCCAAGCCTTGGGGGCTTCTTGTCCCGCTCCTGAATTGCAGCCCCCAGCCCCCAGCCCCGGTGCCAGCAGACCCACTGGTGGCAGTGGAGGTCCCTGTGTGTCTCCCTCCCCCCGCATCGATGGCTCCACAGGAATGTGGGTCCTTGTGGCGTGAAAATCCCGTTGGAGATGCAGGCGAGGGGCAAGCCGGGAATTTGCTTTTAACATCAATATTCAGAAATAGTGCGTGTGAATAATTGATGGTCCTGCAAGCTGGGGCTTGTCTGTCTGTCACAGCAAAGCAGAGGTGACAGAGTGACAGGTTGGGGTGGGGGGAGACTCCCGACCCTCCTGGGGCACCAGCAGAGCGGCTGCACAGGGTGGGATTGGCCTGGATCTTGGAAAAGGCTGCTGGGCTGCTCTGGCTGCTGCTGGGGAGCTGGGCAGGGGGCTGTGTGCTCTCCCTGGTCCCAGGCAGGGACAGGGCTGTCCTGTTCTCCAGCCTGGGCCCTGGGACTTCCAGCAGCTCCTCCAGCTGCTCTCCAGATCCTGCTGCGCTGCGGTGGCCGAGCCACCGATCTGAACGTTTTAGGTGAAAAATAATCTGTCAGCAGGATTTGCCTGACCTTAAATTAGCTCTCACAAGAAGAGCTTAACCCTCATTGCTGGGTCAGTGTCTCCTCCCTCCCCAAGTCAACCTGGCTGCCTGCCTCTGTCCCCGCTCTATTTTAATCTCTGGTTTTATTCTTTCTTTCGGGCATCCTTTGTCTTTAGGGTGATTACACGGTTCTGTTCCGAGCAGGCAGAGACTGCCATGTTTTCTGTGATCCACTGGCAATTAGACCAGAATAGCTGTCTCCTTAATGATAACGTGCTGTGCAGCGTCGCTGCGGTGCTCGCACCAGCAGGTGCGATGCCTGGGAAATTTGGGTGCTGCAGGGCTGGGGCAGGGCTGGATTCTGCAGGAGTGCCGACCCATCTGCTGGCAGATCCATCTGCTGGCCCTGGGACAGTTGGAGAGGTGTGGGAGAGCCCGGCTGGCTGTGCAAGGGTTGTGCCAGGGCTGCAAAGTAGCTTTGCCGGCTCCTGCACCGCCCTGCAGGTGGGACAGGCAGGTCACTCGGGGGGGCTCAGCCTCCTGCCAGCCTTGAGATGCAGCAAAGCCTCACAGTTCCCCCTTCAAAGCCTCCAGCACTCCCTGCACGGAGCAGGGGAAGAAGAAAAGACCTCCCCTGGCCCAAACTGCAAAGGAAAGCGAGAGCTGGAGCCTTTATAGCCAGAACCCTGAGCGGGAGGGAGGAGCAGGGCTGAGCTCCCGCCGCTCTCTCTGAGCTGCTCTACAAAGCAGCTCCCGGCTTGGCGAGCGAGATACAGCGAGAGGTTTGGAAGTTGTGACCTCAGCAAATGTATTAGACGGGAGAAAAGAGCTTTTTTTCCTTTCCCCCGTTCCAGTGTCAGCGTAGCCGTGGCTTTTAAACCACATTATACAGGCTTGTCATCCAAGATAAAATGTTATTAAGATAAAATGCTACACAGGGAGCAGTAGGGGACTTCCCACCGCTGTATTTCAGCGCAGCCGTAGGACTGCGAGGCCGCCCGCGCTCTGCCGCTGGCGCTGAGCGTCGCCCGCAGCCAGGGCTGCCAGGGCCGGAGCTTGTGGTGCCCTGCAGAGCAGGACGGGGATGCCGTGTCCCCCTGCACGCCCGCGGGGCTGTGGGCACGGGGAGGTGCTCCCCTGAGTGTGCCAGCGTGCCCCAGTGCCTCCTTCCCTTCTGCCAGCCCCTGTCACCCGCGGGCAGGCTGGCGAGGCGTCAGGGCACCGGCCTGCGTGGAGCTGACAGGGAGCATGTGGGCGGCCGAGGGGCCTTCCCGGGGCTCCTCCTTCACGGGTCAGGGCACTCTGTGGCTGCCTCCCTCTCCTCCGGCCTCTCTGCCGTGCATCCTCGCAGCCCCGGCTCCCAAGGCCACCCTTTTTTGTGTGGGTCCCCTCCCACCCAGCACCCCACGGTCCCCACCCATGGCTGTCGCACATCCCCTCGCCGCTGCCGCGCCTCCATCCCCTGCTTGGGGCTGGCACAGCCTCTTTAGCCTCGCTGACAGCCTGTCGATAATATTAATGTACTCCAGCCCCCGTTAATGTCCGTGTGAAGTCTCCTCCTGCCCTTTGCCATCACTTTTCCGTCACTAGACGTTCGTGCCGCGTGGCTGTGACATTAATCTGCTGAGCTGCGCTGGCAGTGTCAGTGTGAGCGGCTCTGGGGCGCAGGTGCAGGATTTCGGGGAGCTTTCCAGACCCACCTGCCAGTGACAGAGACGTTCAGGTGAATCCTTTAAAGTGACTTGAAAAGAGCCAGGCTGTGTGCCCTGCTCCTCAGCAGCTACAAAAGGAGAGGGCAGGAGCGTCTCACCTGGGCTCCGGCACGTCAGGAGGGACCCCGAGGTACGTGTGTGATCTGCAGGCAGAGCACACGCCAAAACATGGAGTGGGAAGAGCTGTTTGACCTGACACCGAGGCAGAACAGAGAGAGGGAAGAAAGGGGAGAGGAGGAGAGCTGTAGCTACAAGGCTGGCTAATCCCTCGGTTGAGCCCGGCGAGTGCTGTAGCTGGAACATGAACTTGTCCTGGGCATGTTCAGCTTGTAAGAGGGATGAATGTAAAAGCAATGCTGTTCGCTGCCTTATTAAAGGCTTGGGTCTAAGTCAATATGCACGTGTCCCAGGTGGTTCAGTGCTGTAATTCCTAAAGCTTCACACTTCTTTGCCAATACTTTTTGCTTGGAGGTTCTTCCGTGTCAGTTAAACCCTCCCACCCCTTTGCTGTCCCAGGTTTACATGTCGTGTAGGGAGAGGAGTGACCTGAGGCAGGGTAGAGGCTGAGAAACCCACCTGAGCTGACACCATGTCTGTCCCCTGCCATGGGACTCACCCCAGTTCCGAGTGCTGAGGCCACTCAGTCTGGGACACTGCTGGAGGTGGCAGTGCTGGGGTGCCCCGTGGTGTCACACCTGGTGAGACACCTCCAGGTCCTGCCCTGGGGAAGTCCCCCCACAGCATTTCCAGCATCACTCCCTCCTGCTCTGCCCCTGTGAGTAAAGTGGGGCTGGGACTCGCAGTCCTGACCCCGCTGTGCAGCACTGTTGGGTTGTGGCCATAAACAGATTCCACAACCTTTGGCCGGCACGGTTCCTGGAGCTGCTGGAGCACATGTGATTGCATGTGTAGGGCTGAGTGCCTGCCTCCCCTCTGCTCTGCCTGCTCTGCTGAGCAAATATTTGCAGGCAGAAGGAGATAATCCCTGCTGATACAGGTATTTACCCATCCTGAGCAGTTCCTCTGCCACCCTGAGTGGCAGGCTGAGCAGGGACCCGCACAGTACCTGTCCTCCTGCTGCCAGGAGGTCCCCAGATGAGGAGCCTTGGAACAGCCTCACAGGGACTGCCACAGCATGGGTGTTTTCCACACTTTCCTTCGCCCTCCTGCCCTCTTCCACCCTGTTCCTCCATATACTGGCACAGGTCACCCAGAGGAGGTGTGGCTGCCCCATCCCTGGGAGTGCTTAAGGCCAGGTTGAGCGGAGCTCTGAGCAGCCTGGTCTTGTGGAAGGTTTCCTGCCCATGGCAGAGGGCTGGAACAGGATTATCTCTAACATCCTTTCCAATCCAGGCCATTCTGGGATGACTCTGTGATGCTGTGTGTGGGGCTGCCCCGAGGTGGGAGCACCAGGGCTGTGCAGCCCTGTCTCTCTGAGCCCTGGGGACCCAACGCTGGGGTCTGGAGGGGACAGATGAGCATTGTCAAGGGACACATCGCCCCATTAATACTACTGGGCCCTCACAATGCGGGCAGTCAGCACCAGACACGCTGTTCTCCTAAGTAATGGGATTTGTTTATAACCCAGGGACATCCCTTAAAGCTAATGAAAACCTGTCTGAGTGCAGGCTGCTTCCTTATTTGTGGGATCCCTCAGTTTGCCCTTGTGTTCGACTTGTGCGTGGGTGGAAAAGCCCCACGCTGGAGCACCCCATTCCACACCCCCACACTGCCAGAGCTGGAGCTTTGGGACTGGAGGCTGCTGGGGCAGCTGGGGCGGATGCAGCCTGATGGCTCTTAGGGCTGATTGCACACAGGCACAGCTGGTGCCAGGGAGCTGAACAATAAAGTAGCCACTCTGGGCTGATTGGGCTAATCCACGCTGCAGACCAGGGCCTGTTTTCATTAGTTTTCCTCGATCAAATTAGATTGCCAGACGACAGATCCTATTAAAGCAGGGGAGACCTCCAGCATGGCGTGTCCTGCTGGTCCTGGGACTCCGGCCATCGCCGGCACCCGGAAGGGAGGAGGCTGCTGCTGGTGCAGCTCCTGGGCACAGGGATGCCTTTGCCCTTGTCCAGGAGGGGAGCAAGGACTGTCCCTCAAGGGCACGTGGCACCTGGCACCCCAGCAGAGCCCCGTGTCCTTCAGGGGGAGAGCTGCCCTCTCCTGCAGGTGCATCGCTCCCCACACCCCTTGCTGTCAGCATCTCCCTCCAGCCCACACCGAGCTGGCTCCTGGCCTGTATTAATTTAATTTCATTTTTAACTCTCCTCCTCGCAGGCAGGGCAGGCCCAGCTGCGAGCTCTGGCAGGAGGCTGGTGTGCCGTGCGCTCCGAATAGCAGATTACACCGCCCTTAATCCGGCTGCGTGTTCGGGGACCCGGGGCTGGCTTCTGGCTCAGGAAATGGGATTTGGGGCCTCCTTGAAATGTATTTTCTAGTAGAGGTGATTGATCGGTCTATTGATGACCTGCTATTGATTAGCCTTATGTGGCTGTGAGTCTGTTGGGCTTCAGCCTGCCCATAATCCATCAGTAATTACTTCATCCCCACATGAGATGCGTTGCCACGAAAAGACGTTTGTGAGGCTCTTCTGTTGACAAGGCCTTGGCAGTGCCACCAGACTTTGCCAAGAGCCACTGGCTGCTCCTCCTGGTCACTAGGAAAGCTGCGGTTTCTTCTCCTTGATTGAAGAAAGAGGCAGTGCTGGGGCAGGACAGAGTTCCTGGCAAGCATAATTAATAGCAGTTTTGCTGCTCTGCCTGTTGATTCACTGTGGAGTTACCTCTTCCAGGAGGATTTCCACTGTTGTGTTCGTGGTGTTGTCATCTCCGTGCTGCAAAGGCAGGTCCGGTTTGGCTTTGGGCACATTCCCACCAGAGCCTCCCGTGGGTCTGAGCAGATGGCCCAAGGCACAGGTTGATGCCAGGGGATGTGGGTTGGCCCTGGATTGGTGATACAGGTGGTTCCCCCCTCGGGGTGGGGGGCACAGGGGTCTGAATATCCTGGCAGAAGTTGATGCCAGGGATCCTCAGCAGTGCCTGCTCCCACTCACCAGCACTCCGGTGCACCGAGTGGTTCCGTGTAGGAATAAATGTTTCAGTTGCACTATAAATAATGGAGCGAGTAAAGATGTTGTGTAAGCGGTGCTCTGGGTTTTGCCAGAAGGGACGTAGTTTGTTGTGGGGGTTTTTATGTTTTGTTTTGTTGTGGGATTTTTTTTTTTGTGCTCGTGTTTTACCTTTTCTCCCCCTCCCCTTTTTTTTCTTTCCCCTTGAGTCCAACACAGAAAGCTTCACCGGGGGGACTTGAGGGAAGGGAAAGAGATTAAACTGTTGAGACTGAGTCAGTGAATTCTTGTGGGTGTGCTGTGCAGTGGTGTGAAACCAGTAGTGTTGCTTCCCAATGGACAGGACCAGCCTTTAATGGGCACGGAGTGTTTGGGTGGCTTTTAGCAAGTGGGGTTTTGCATCACCTGCACCCAGAGAAGAAAAAGCCTGGTTAGACTCCAGGTGCCAAGGGCAGCAGTCACCTGCCCATGGTCTCCTCCTGATGGGATACAGCTGGGGCAGGAGGAGCTGCACTGCCAAAAGCTGGGCTGCTGTCCCAGAGCCAGCCCTGCTCTCCTGCCCAGCACAGCGATGGCACCGGGAGCGGTGAGTCCTGCACTCGTGTCCATGTGGGGAGGGGCTGGCAGAGGTGGTCTGGGCTCAGCCTTTCCCATTGGTACTGCCCAAGCCTGGCATGCCTCAGGCATTCTGTCTCTGTGCTCCTGTGGAAAGGGGAGCTGTGTGAAGCTCCCTGGATGTGCCATCCAGCTTGTTTGGGGGAGAACGGGGATGCCCTGAGCCCCTTACTTGCAGGAGGTTTCCTCCTGCTCCAAAGAGCTGCCTGGTCCCAGGTGGTTGTGGAATGGCCTGGAGACTGCCAGGGGAGCACCCCAGGAGGGCTGGAGCAGCTGAGCTCCCAGGGGAGGTGTGATTGGACACAGGGAATGGGCACAGACTGCAGAGGATATCGGCTTTACTCTCTGGAAGTGTTAAAACCGTAAAGCTGCATTTTAATTGTGGGTTTAAGGAGGGAGTGGAGGGAGCAGAGCTGGAGCTTGTGAGTCCCCAGCTTGTGTTAAAGTCAAAGCTTTGAGGCTGACTCTGAAAGCTGGCATGTCGAGACCCCAGCTCTTGCAGTGCCCAGGTGTGGAGCTGGCTGTGGGCACCACTGCTCCGTGCTGGAATGGGCAGGAGGCCACAGCTGGCACTGTGTGATTCCAGGGCTTTTTGTTCTGCTCTAACGCGGCCCAAAAGCATTAATGAGGAGTGTCTGGCTCGCAGGAACGAGATGTGTGCCCTGGTTTGGGATGTGAAAGCAAAAGGCATCCGAGTGCCACGAGCTCAGTGCTGGTGTGAGCGGCGGCTGGCACAGCTGGTGCGTCTGAATTTCCAGCTCCCAAACCCCACTGAAGGGTGTGTGCACACGAGGGTGCCCACTGTGCCTGTGTGGGTGAGGGTCTGCTGGCCAGTAGCCCCAGATCTCTTTGTGCCTGGGGCAGGAGGAGCTCGGGCAGGGCTGCGGCTGCGCGGGGGTTCCATCGTGCCCGGCGTGGTTGGCTCCCGATTCCAGGCAGGGCCTCTGAGTGTGACTGGAATATACACACTTTACAGTAATTACCCCCAAGAATAAGATGTTGTGTAATTGTGACTGGAAATATGTTGTTGGAGCCAGAAGCCCCAGCTGTGGCGAGCACAGGCTGGGTGTGCTGTGAATGCAGGATGATGAGGAGCGGGGGGGTGCTGGTAAGGGGGGCAGCCGCTGACGCTTTGCAGGAGACCAGGGTAAGCAGGGGGATCTTCATTTGCTGTGCCTGAGGAGAGCCAGCAAGCTCCACCTGCGGTTTTATTTCTAATTCACCTGCATCTTTATTTCTCCTTGTCTGCCAGCAGCGATGAACAATCGTACCACAGGGGGCTTGTGCTGGCAGCCCATGGTGCTGGCTCAGCTTCCAGGGGCTGAGCAGGGCTGGTTTTCCTACCCCCGGTGTCTGGGCTGACCACGGTGCCACTTTTTGATGCACTGAGCAGTGTCTGACCTGCCAGAGATGCCGAGGTGCTGCTGGGCAGGAGGTGGCTGGAGGGAAAGGATGCTCAGGGCAGTTTGGGGAACTGCAGATTTCAAAGGCACCCGACTGGACGAGAGGGGCTCCCAGTAGCTCCCACTGCTCTGCCTCCTCTTCTCAGAGGCAGCAGGCTGTCCTCCCCTCTTCTGGGGGCCAGCAGCTTTGTGGACTGCCTGGCAGCCCCACGTTCAGCGGGGGAGTGGATTAGAAAGGGGCTTTACTCTTACAGATAAGTGCTTTTAAGCACTTGTGTGTTGTTGTGCGTCCTGCTGGGAAGGAGCCAAATGTTCCGACAGCTGGCCAGACCCTGGATTGGGGGGACTTTAGCTGTAGGTGTTGCAAACAAGGTCTTAATTGATTTATCTGGACACATGACTTTTAATTTTGTGGTGGAGTTAAGAGCCTTGCCCCAAATCAGGGGGAAGGGGCAAGAAATGAGCTGATGTGGTGTCTCCGCATCCGTAGGCTGGGATCCGGGTTTGGAGTGGACTGTGTATGGTGGGAATGCCCCAAATCCCCTGCTCCTCCTGGGTTCCCACTCTGCCTCAGAGCAGCGAGGTGATGAGGGCTGAGCCAGAGAGTCAAGTGGATCCGGGACAGCGGGATGTGAAGGGCACAGTGATGGCAGGGCTCCCTCGCTGATTCTGCTCTGAAGTGGTGAGGAGAGGAGGGGAAGCACTGAGGGGACCTTCCCCTGCGAGTGGCAGCAACATGAATATTTCACAGCTCTCTGCAGCCCGGCAGGAGCGGATGGATGTGGGTGTAATTTTGCTTGACAAGTGCCACGTTCCCGGGGCCTCCCCACTGCCCTTCCTGAAATGCTGGGGAGGGGGAGCAGTCTCACCTGGGCATCCCCTGGCACTGTGCCGGGCTTTTCCCGGTGCCTGGCAGAGGGGCTGCATGCTGGGGGTTCCCAGGCTGTCTGGGAGTTCCCCTGCAGTGCAGGGAAGGAGTTTGGAAGGGGGACTCCCACTGGGACTCCGGGGAAGTTTCACCTGTCTGATGGCACTGAGTTTGGGTGCAGCTTTCTGGGAGGTTGTCACAGAAGGTCCTGGAGCTGTGGCCTCTCCCCCAGGTAGCAGACGGTCCTGAATCCGTGGCACGTCCCCGTGTCCCTCGGGCCGTGCTCACTGGGGCGCAGGGCGCTGTCCCTGCTGCGTTGGGTCAGATGCCGCTGCGGCAGCTGGCACGAGGTGGGCTGGGGGGCTCGTCAGCCGGAGACGGCCACGGCCCCGACTTGGGTCTGGCCTCCATCACTTCCTGTAGGAAATCACTTCACTTACCCAGATGCGAGCGTACAGCCGCGCTGCCCGCGGGCTGCCCTCCTCTCCCCCGCCAAGCCCCGGCCTCTTACGCAAATCGCTTTTCACGCTTCCTTAATTGAAACTGTCAGATGGGCTTTACCTTTTTTTTTTTTTTTTTTTTTTTTTTTTTTTTTTTTTTTTTTTTTTTTTTTTTTTTTTTTTTGGTGTGTGTGTGTGTATGTGTGTGTGTGTGGTGGTGATACAGACATATTAAATCCACTATGGATATCCCAGCAGCTAGGAGAGATCAATAAAATGAGGTTGCATCTGTGACATATATATTACAGGAGCGGCACCAGCAATATTTCATCGGGGAAAGCTGAGCCAAGTACACGCGTGCAGGGCCCTGTAGAGCACAGTTGGCCGTGTAGAAGGCAGAGTTACTGCCTGGCTTTAGTGGCACTGGTTTTCCATGCCCCCCGTCCTGCCTGCTTGGCATGGGAGAGGGAGATGCCCCCGTTTTGCTCGTGCCTTTGCGCATCTCTTGTCCCTCAACCGTGGGACACCTGTCCAGGGTTATTTTTTGGCGTGCTCCAAGTTAATATCTGAGGGCACAGGGTGCCCTGGCACTGTGTCTTGGCACTGGTGGCACTGGGCTGGGTGCACCAGCTCCACCTACTTCCCACCCCCCCCACCCGCCTCCCTCCAGAAATCCCCACAGCGGGGATTTGCGCTTTGATTATTTTCAAATACTGGTTTGTGTAAAATTTGATTTGAGGAAACATTTTTCTCCCACATGCTGTAGGATTGAGGGCGTGTAATCCCTCCTAAATCGCCTGGACGAGGTTTGTATTGCAATGCCAGTATCAGAGCTAACAAAAGGGGATTAGACGGGAAAATTCTGCGTGAAAACCTGCCGCTCTTTGAGGGCTTTTAGTACAAAGAAGATAAGATAGGTAGAGCAGAGCCATTTTTAACCCAGTTTTTAATGCACTTAGTGCCTCTCCTTCCAAGGCAAAAGAGAGGGGAGATGTCATTCCTTTTAACCCTTTCCCCTCCTCTGGCTCTGAGGGTCAGTTGATACTTTCTTGTAGGCACAGCTCCAAGAGGTGCTGGGCAGGAAGAGCTGCCAGGGAATGCCCGGGTTGGGTTTTTATTCCCTTTCCAAGCAGGTGATGGGGAATGGGAGAGCACCATGGGAGCCCCCAGTGCTTGAGCTGCATCAGTAGCTGCACTTTGAACTGCAAATCCTGGCTGTGCCACTTGCTGCCCCTTCGTGCTGCTGGGCCAGGGAGTGAAACCTGTTCCCACCTCACCTGCCTGGAGCCAGGCACTGTGTCTGCGTGTCCCAGGGATAGCTGTCCCATCAGGAACGGAGCTCTGCCCTGCAGGGGATGGATAACTGTCCTGTCTGCGCCGTGTCACGCCGCCTGTCACATCAGTGTCAGTCAGGAGGCGGCATCGTAACGGAGACAGCTGTCAACCTTTGCGGGCAGCGATCCGCCCGCCAACATCTTACAGGAGCTCAGCAAGTGCCAAGGCACATCAGGCCAGGGGGAAGAGATGCTCCAGGGGGAGATGAAAGGATCCCTTCAGTGGAATTCATGTGGAATAAGCTTTCCACAGGAGATATTTCCCGCTAATCCTCCTTAGCGCTCAGCTGATGCCTTGAAGCATCGGGGGTTTATATGCCTTTTAAAAATTCATTCTCTCTGCTCTAACAGCAGGTGTGTGTGTTATCAGATGCCCTACCCAGGCCCCTCTGATGCAGGGCCGCACTCTGGGACCCGCTGAGTGTCCTGCTGCAGCGAGTTCTGAGGGTCCCCTGACCCTGAGCCAGGTGAAGGCAACTTCCCTCTCTGTTGGCTTTGTACTCCCCTGGCAGGGGGTGAGTCGGGTCATAGAAGCCATGAGGTTTTGATAGTGGGTCTGTAGTGGAGCAAGTGGAAAGGCATTGTGGGCACCCACCACCGAGCAGCTGGTGGGATGGGAAAACACCCTGAGTCCTGCCTTAGCCCCCATCCATCTGCCCCTGCTAATTGCAGCTGGACTTATAATATTCCACTTATCTGGTCGAGGGATACATGTTAGTTATTACAATTGATTATCACTAAAACCCGTCTGATACCCAGATTTACAGCGTGGCTGGGGAGCCAGGCGGTCTCCAGTCCTGAGCAGCCAGGATCTGGCACACTCCTCCAGCCAGAGCTGTCTCTCCATAGGTGTGTGGCCAAGGGGAAGCTGCTTTTCCTGTGACACTGCCCTTCCTGTGCCTCTAGTGTGCCCTGCAGAGCCACAGGGGCTCCCAGGGGAGCAGAGCCAGCTCTGTGCCGCAGCTCCCACACCGGGCAGGGTTTTACTGCTGTGGTTTATGGTCCTGGGCAGGGTGAGGATGATGGAGCTGCCGGTGCCAGGCTGTCTTTATTGTGCCATCTGCGCGTGTGAGGCGGTGGGCGAGGTCCTGCAGATGTTCCTGCTCCCAGGTTCAGCAGTGAGTGCTGCGTGGGGAGAGCCATCATCAATCTGCTGCAGATTAATAGTCACCAGCAGGTCAGACTCTTGGAGGGGACATTTTCTGAGCGACTGAGCAGTTTTCCTGCTGTTGGTGGGGCTGTGCCTTTCTCGGCCGCTGGAAAATCCCCCGTGGCCCTGGGAGATGTGTGGCAGCTCCTGGTGTGCTCAGCAGTGCTGGTCCTGCTTCATGTGTCTCCCCTGCACCCAGCACGTGGTTGGAGCTGCAGGAAGGGGGTGTGATCCTGCTGGAAAACCAGCACACAGTGTCTGTGAGGGCCCGTGCAAGGCAGAGAGGTGTTTCTGCAGCACACACAGTGCTCTTGCGGTCTGGGTAGTGGGGTGGGAGGCAGAGAGGAGCCCCTGTGCCTCCTCAGCTTCACTACAGCTCCATGGCTCCTCGATAAACAACTTGACAAAGTGTTGAAATCCTGAAGGCGGGGCTGGCAGGGGAAGGAGAGGGAGGTCATAATTGCACGGGAAAATAATGAACTGCGCTCTTCTTGGAATATGCAGCGGCCTAACAAGAATCGGAAAATTAATTATCTTCTGTAATTAGTGTAATGACCTACACTATTAGAGGTTATTTACAGCAGGAATAAAACTTCCCCCCTGTAAATGTCAGGCTGTGCTTTTGGAATACAAAGGCTGGAGCAAACCCTGCACGAGGTGCAGTGAGGATCCAGGGGCCACCTCTGCTCAGCCAACCCCTGACCTGCACCTGGCCTGAGACGTGCTGGCAGTATCCCTTCATCCCTGGCACTGGAGAGGGCTGGCTCTTGCTTTGTGTCACCTGGGCTTGGCCGCTGGCTCTGTTGCTTCATGGGAGCTCGCCCCTCTCAGCCGGATTAGGGCCTGATTTGGGTGGACTCTCCCACTCTGGGGCTTGTGGCTCCTGAGCTGCCCCTGGCAATAGTGCTCATGTCCCTCTGGAGTGCTGCCCATATCTGGGTCTTTGCCATTCCCCTGTGTGAGCACGCCCTGCTTCCCGCAGAATCCCTCTGTGCCAGCTCTGGAGAGGCCCTTTCCCTCCTGGAGGCACACACCAGCTGCATGTGCACAGCTCAAAATGGAGACATTAGCTGGCTATTGTTCCTCAGCCTGAAGCTTTTATGTCTCAAACTGTCTTTTTTTTGGTGACCAGGATGCCTGAAATGGGTCCATAAGCGGTGTGTTTTCAGCACAGGGTCCCCCGTGCTCCTCAGCAGGGCTTTGCCTTCTGCAAGGGGGCATTTGGGGTTGGTTCTCATAGTACTGCTGAGCTGTGCTTATCCTTTCTTCTGCCTGGCCACATTCCCGCTCGCTCTCTTGCTGTCCAGGGTCCTGATCCAGGTGCCACTCGGGGATGGGATGGGATGGGATGGGTCCCACAGGGAGGGCAGTGTGGCCGTGCCCTGGGGTGCTGCCCCGGGGCGCTGCGGGTGCCGTCTGCTCTGGAGCAGATGGGCACTGGTGGCGAGCCCTGGGCACCAGCAAGGAAGGGTAGGACAGGGAAAAGTTGTCCGTGTGGCGAGGGTAACCTGAGAATTGCTTGACATTTTAGCGTGGAGGATCATGGCTCCTGCATTATTAAAGGCGCAGTGATGAAATGCCTCACCTGTCACTGAGAACCGACATCAATAATTTAGTTTGGCACCTGGTGATTAAAGTGAAATAAGCACTGGCCCAACTCCCCTCCTGGAGCAGCACTGGTGCTGCCACGTCCACGTCTGCACAGGAAGCCCATGCAGTGCTTTCCCTGGATCATGGTCCTTGGTGCTGTCGGGCTGCTCTGTGCTGGGCAGTGTAAGCCGGGCCCGGTGTGTCCGGGGATCCATGTGGATCCCAAACACTGAAGGAGGATGGAGACAGGGCTTCTGCTGCAACAGCTGATGAAACCTCATTGTACAAACAGAACAGAGTGGGGCTCTTGAAACTGAGAGCGTATTCCTTCCAACAGACCCTTAATGTAATTTGAATGTACAATCGAGGGTTTTTATAGCTTAATATTCCAGTGTTTGTGGTGCATCCTGGAATTTAAGTGTCTTAAACGTAATTATTGTTAATTGCTCGCACGATTCTGTAAACTCATCCAATTAAAAAAAAGTTATTAACTTTATAAAATATCGCAGGCATCCCACAGTGCAATATATTTGCAGGAAATAACGGCTCGAGCAGGCAGAGCTGAGATGCTGCGAGGTAAATCGGTGACACCTTGTATGTCTCCCTCTTCCTGAAGCCCTTTGGGAGTGTGTTGTCTCCTTGGCTGAGGAGATGTTCATGTACAGGGATGTAAGTAGAAGGCCGTGGCCAGCAGGGCTCTGAGGTTGGGAAGGGGCCTTGGACTCTTTGCTATAGGACCAAGCGATGCTTCGCTTCCTATTTGTGCAGGGGAGCGCCTGGGGGTGTTGGGGAGTCCTTGAGCAGGGCACAAAGTGAGCAGCAGCCTCTGGGGAAGGGGAGTGGGGCTGGAAGGCTCTGGGTGGAGCAGACATTCCTCCCTCCTATCTTGCTCCACGTCCTCCCACTCCCCGAGCTGGGGACCAGTCGTGGCCGGCCAGGGATGGTGATTATCATCTTACAGTCTAGAGCCAGAATTTATAACCAGGGATTTATTGTCCCCTGATTGCTCAGTGCTGCCATTTAACTCGTGCCCTGGAAGAGTTATTTAACACAGAGTGAGTGGAGTTGTGCTAATGCTGCCTTGTGCACATACATCTTCTCCAGCCTCCTCCTCCTGATTTCCTTATGGGATTAAAATCCTGAGCACCCGTTAGTGTGGGTGCGAGCTCAGTCTGGCACAGTAGGATTTCAGCTGGAGCTGCCATGACTTTGGAAAGATTGACCTGGCCTAGGCTAGAAGGTGTCTTTTTCCCTTTCCATCTCACTGCTTTTCCAGCAGAGAAACAAACAGTCTGTGGGAAGGAGAGTTTTGAAGAAAGGAAACTTTCTCTCAGATGGAGACAAAATTGAATTCAGTGCGTGACTGAAATGAGAAGCTTCCACAAAAGCTTCATTTTGGCGAAGAAGTATTTCCTATGGGATTGCTTCTATACAAAAGCCTTGGTAAGGAGCTATTACAGCTGGTCAAATGCTTTCTCTGAGAGCTGTTTGTGATACTTGCCTTCCCCATCTCTGTTTGCATCCCTTGCTGGAATTGCACTCCCCGTGCAGTGGTCCCAGCCCATGGGGCAGGACCAACGGCCACCAGCCGGGGCAACTCCAGCTGCCACCGTGAGGATCAGTGGCAATTAATCCATCCTCTAAACAGCAGGTTTTGCAGGTAGATTTTCCATCTGAAGTAGCTGCTGATCTAGTGGCTTCTGGGACAGTGACGGGCTGACGGAGAGCACGCATGAAGCGGCATTTGTCAAATTAATGAGGCATTATAAATTATATCCACAATTTTCTCTTCCATTTCCCACCGCCTCCCTCCTGTCGCTGGCAGGGAGAGGGGACCTTGAGGAGCCACTCCCGAGGACCATGGGCTTTGGGGCTCTCCAGCCAAGCACCCACCTGGGTCTGGGATGCAGGCTCAGCCCACTTGGCTGGATCAGGAGGAGAAAAATGCCAGCAGTTCCTTGTTTTCACTGGGAAACTTGATGTAACTAGTATTGATCTCTCTATTACCTCTGTGAAGGGCAGCTTCATTTTTCAAGCAAAACAACCTTTGTATCTGAAATATAGAAATTGATTTTGAGCAGGGGCTGCTGGTGCTGGCAGAAGAGGTTGGATAGAAGCAGAGAGGATGAGGCTGAGGTGCAGAACGAGGAGAGAGTCCCTCCAAAGTCAGGAGTCAGGCTTGTCTGATCGTATTACCTGTGATCCAGTGTGGAAATAACAGTGCTTGAAAGTCAGCAAATAAACTTTACTAAGGGTTCTTTTTCTCTGCAGGAAACAGAGCAGGGAGGCCACGGGCTGGCAGGAAGGAGGGTAGGTTTGGGAAGAGCCCCATCCCTGGCAGGGAGGTGGCAAGCAGCTCCTGGCTGCAGTGTCGTGTTGTATCCTGTCATGGAGCTGGGATGGACTTGGAGCAAGTCTGGGAACATCCGGGGCTCAGGCACTGTGGGGAGAGCACCCACACCAGCTCCACCAACAGCTTGGAGTCCAACTAGGCACACAGCTTCGTTTTAGGGTTGTTACAGTCCTGCTTAATTGGCTCTCGGGCTCCCTGTGCAAGGCGTCCAGCGCATCTTAATGAGGGATTCTCAAAGACTGGCTTTTTTTTTTCCCTGGGACTAGAACGAGGTGGTGTTTAATATTCATGTGTAGCTCTGCTCATTTGAAAGGTAACAAGGGAGTTAGATTCCCTGCTGGCAATGAATCGTAATGGGATCTGGGCTCCTAAATCACCTGCACATCGCGGTGCTGCCTCTTCCCACAGCAGGCTGGGCTGGAGGTGGCCGCCCCGCAGCCAGGTCTCCTTCGGTGAGCCAGCACGGACTGAAGGGTTTCCAGGTCAGCATCAGCACCGGGAAATGCTTTTCCACACCACTTGTGGTGGGGATCTGGAGTATCTGGCCACAAGCAGTCACGGAGGTCGAGTTGTTAGCCAAAAGCAATTGGATGTTGACATGACAGGGAGACGCTGCGGAGCGAGAACAGTTACTGACAGACATTGTGACAGAGCTGTTAAAGCCTTGGCTACAGGCAGGGATTGAGCTGATCTTTGGCCGTTCACGTTGGTCCTCGTCTGCCCACACTGGGATTTTTTGTGCTTTTGTGCCTGGTGTCAGGTGCTGGCTGTGGGGAGAGGCAAGGGGTGTTGAGAGGCTTGAGTGCTGGCACCGTCCAGAATGCAGATGGCCACAAATATTATCAGCATCATGTTTGTTGATGAAGGGGCTGGGAGCTGGAGCTGCCTGGCAGTGTCCCCCACTGTCCCCCAGGCCCTCTCAAAGGTGTCAACCATAAGACCATCCACGCTCCCCTCAGCCCTCCCCTCGGCAAAGGAAGGCACTACCTCCTCCCCACACACTGTGCCAGCCTGGCCTTGGAGAGGAGGCATTTATGATCCCTGCTTGTTGGGAAGAGACAGGAAATAGCCATGGGGAGCAGAGCTTTCACAGGGTTTTTGCTTTCCATCTGCTCCCCTGACTTTACTGCCATCCCCATCTCACTGTGCTTGGGGACAACAGGGGGGAGAGGAGGCACTGGCCATGTGGGTGTGTTGGGGAGGACCCCTGGGCATCTCCTGCTTGGCTGGAGCGTATTGTACAGCAAAATGGTGGCTCCTGGAGCCTTTCCAGGGGATAGTTCTGCTGAGCAGATTGCAGCTGTGCAGAGGGGACCACACCAATGTCATCTGCATGCACTGCCCGTACACGCTGGGGAAGCCCCTCGCTTTCAGCCTGGCTGTGATCATCCCTGGACAAACCTTTGGAGCTCTGCGTGGAATACTTGTGCCTGGCTTGCCAGGGAATCACTCTTGTTTGTGGAAAAGATGCTTTCCCCATTCCCCTCATCCTGTCTCCCTCCCTTCCGCTTTTCCTCATTGTCATTTTAGCCTAGATTAAAGAAAATAGGGTGCAGCACTGTGCGCATGTTCCGAGCGGTGTCTTTTCACAGTACTGTACTGATGCCAAGCAATAATGACAGGTTCAAGCTTTTCTGCATCACAAATGAACTGCATGCAAATGGCTAGTCCTGAATGGAGAATAATTGTCAACACAGAGAGTCCTGCCTCCCCCGATCCGGCTCCACCTTGCTTCCGAGGGGAGAAGGCTTCAAACAGTTAACAGGGACAGAGACGTGGAAATAGCGGGGAGCTGCCGTTTCCACTCTGCTAGAGCCTAACCTGTTAGTGCAGAGCTGTGTGAAGAATGTCAGGGATTTGTTCCAAGCGTTATCGAGATGTGGCTTTACATCTGTAAATCCTTTTACGCATCGCAGCTCAGCCGTGAGGCCTCCCCACGTGACGGGCAACGCTCGCTGCCTGGCCCGGGCCAGCGCCGATGTCGGACGTGACTGTGGGGCCAGTCTGCTTTGGGTGAAGCACCCACAAAATGTTGTGTCTTTTTTACCTAATTCTGGCTGCAGATTGGCCACAATCTGCTTGTTCTCCTCTGCAGAACCGTCTCTCTCTCTCTCTAAGCCCCTCCAGTGCTTTCATATTGCCCATTAGCGTCGTTCCATTGTGCGCGTTGATTATCCGGAGTTGGGATCGTGTCTGTGAGAAGCCAAGGGTGGGAGCCACACAGCTGGTTTTGGCTGACCCTTGGGGAGCTTTTTCAGCTTGTGTCAGCCGAGGATTTGACTTAGCACGACTTGCTTCTCCACCACAGTGTTACTAGCAGAACTGGATTTAGCAAATGATTGTGACAATCTCCAGCACCATCAGAAAAACATGCTCCATCATTCACTGTGATGTGAGCTGATGAGGGGAAAAAAAAAGGCTTGTTCATCCATCAGAAATTCAGTGATGCTGTCTCTAGGTGAGCAATTTGCCAGCATTACCTGGTGTCACTCATTAGACACAAGATGTAACAGTCTCATTTACTCTTCGGGCTTCCTGCCACTTAGTAACTTTGCATTTGACTTTGCACATGAAACTTAAGCTCATTTTTAGCCTCCGTCGAACTCGGCTTTCAGATTCCTGCTCATTAAGCCCAGTCCCAGTGTGTGGGCTGCATGCACAGGAGTGGGGTTTGGAAGCCAAAAAAGTCCCCTGGTGCCTGTTGCCATTAGGCTTTGCAGAACAGCGTGTGTGTGTTTCAAAGACAGCAGAGAAAGCAGTTTCTGCCCTCCCATCACTAGGTCTGAACTTTCCAAAATGCCTGGGCTTTGGCTGCATTTTAGCTCTGGGGTTTTTTTGGTTTTTTTTGTTTTGTTTTGTTTTACAGATTTGTGGGCTTATAACTTTTTGAGACATCTCCTTTTTTACGTCAAGTTTGATTGATGCTCGTAGCCCATTTAGAGTTTCTTGGTACTCGGACATAAAAGAAGGGGGGCAGAAAGTGCAAGGACTTGGTTTCCTCTGAGGAAGCAGAATCAGTGCTTGAGCGGGTGTTTCACGGACAGTGCTTTGCTGGTGTCTGGAGCAGAGGCACCAGAAGATGCAGGTGGGGGCACGTTTCAGTCCTGAACCCGAGTGTTTCCCTTCTTGTCTCTGCCACTGTGTTTATATGGTTTTAGCCTCTCCTCTTGCTGGACAGAAGGTGTGAGAGCAGGGGGAAGGTGAAGCTGTGGGTGCTGCTGACTCACCCCCTTACACACAGGAATGGGGCAGCTGCTGTCTCTCCCTGAGCTCCCAAAATTTCCTGCAGCCATCCTGGTGGGCACTCGAGTGGCCGTCCATCACAGTACAGCTCGTGTGTCCCTTTCCAGCCCGTTTCTGTGGACAGGGACTGTCCTCTTTGTTTTTAAGAGAGCCCCTCCCATTCGTCTGTCCCTCCCTGCGTCATCTCAACTGCATCCTATCCTTGCTGGTTTACATGCACTGGCTTAGGATGAATTTCAGGCTTGACACAGGCAAAGCACCAAGTAATTTTGGGTAATGTTAAACTGAACTGTAGGATGTGTAATCAAGGATTGGGAATGATTCTGCAGGATCCAGACTAGAAAACTGGCACTCAAAAGCGCTTGGTTTTGTGCTGAGACCAAAAAATCCTGTTAGAAGCAGCTTTTATATCTTTACATCATTGCTTTAGTTGTCACAGCTCAGCTCTTTGGGAGGCAGAGGGTGAGGAGCAGTTGTCTACACCCTGATGGGGGAGAAGATGGTAATCCCTGGATGTGTCTGCACATGATGCTGGAAAATTGGTGTCTTGGCCACTGTAGAAGAGGCTGATTTCATTACCTGTGGTGTTTAATGTGGTATAGAGCTTGTACTAACCACAGTGCAGGGACTGGTGTTGAGATACACGTTACAGTGATAGTTGTGCAAATTCCAGAGCATTAGTGTTATTAAAATGTCAGGCTGATATCTTCCTCAGCATTGAAACCCTTAATGCACTTCATCCTTTCAAACTCGTGGTGCTCCAAGTTAAAGCATGGGAAAAAAGTGGTTACAGAGCAGAGGATTAACAAGAAAGAAGCCCTGATGCAGGGCTGCTGTGCAAATAGCTTCCTTGAGCACTTGTGCCTTTCAGTCAGGTTAAAATCCAGCGAGACATGTTCATTTTTGTGACAACAGTCTAAAATTTACTCGTGTTGCCCAAAGGGAGAGTTAGCAGCAGGGCTGAGCTTTTATGGAAAAGAGCTGCTCTGGTCAGATTTGGCCAGTAATGACAGTTGTGTGGTCAAACTTACCCTACCCCACAGCCAGGTGGCAGGAGGAAAGATCTTCTGTACAAAGGTACAAAGCTGGCCTGGGGGCTTGTGGCCACTGCTGGGCTTTTAGAATCATTGAATAGTTTAGGTTGGAAGGGACCTTTAAAGGTCATTCAGTCCAACCCCCTGCAAGGAGCAGGGACATCTTTGAGTCAATCAGGTTGCCTGGAGCAGTGCCCAACCTGACCTTAAATGTCTCCATGGATGGAGCATCTACCACCTCTCTGGGCGACCTGTCCCAGTTTCACCACCCTCGTTGTAAAAAACCCTTCCTCGTAGCTGATCTAAATCGACCCTCTTTTAGTTCAAAACCACTTCCCCTTGTCCTTTTGCCTGTACCCGGGTGGTGTCTCGGGGTGGAAACTGTTTAGGGAAATGAAAACCCTGGATCGCGTCTCCTCGCACCGTGTGCATGTGCTGGGTGGTTGTACGCTTCTTCGGGCCACCTCGGATGGCACTTCCCACTCCCCGGGGCTTCCCGGGGAAGTCACTACATCTGTGGGTGGGAATTCACGCTGGCAGCTGAAAGGTTTCTGCGGGGAGGGAGAGATGAGAAGCTGAATCCTTCCTCCTGCTGCGCTGGCTCTGCGCTCAGAGCCCTCGGTGCCGAGAACCTCTCGGTGTCTTGGGCGAGAAGTGCCCGTTCCTTGCCCTCTCGTGACTAAATAAAGCAAAGCAGCGTTTTTTAAGGGATGCGGAGCGGAGGGGCTCCCCGCGGGCCGGCCGGGCGCTGTCCGCGGTGCTGAGCGGGGCCGCAGGGAGGTTGGAGCCGGGCGGGGATCGGTCTCCTCCCGGTAACAAGCAACGGAACAAGAGGATACGGCCTCAAATCGTGCCAGCGTAGGTTTAGATCGGATATTAGGGGAGGTTTCCTCACCAGAAGGTTGGTAAGCATTGGAACAGGCTGCTCAGGGCAGTGATGGAGTCACCACCTCCGCCAGCGTTTAAAAGACATGTAGAAGTGGCACTTGGGGACATGGTTTAGAGCTGGGTTAACGGTTGGACTCTGCTCTTAGAGGGCTTTTCCAGCCTTAATGATTCTAGGATTCTCCATCCTAAGCACGGGCCTGGGTTTTCTCATGCCCTCAATATGCGCACTTTGCACCAGCCTATTTTTCCACAATGGAACTGGCTCTTCTTCAGAGTAGCTCGTTTCCTGCTCTGTGCTGCTTTCAGTGCCTCTCCTCATACGGCAGCAGAGAGGAATCCAGTCCCCAGGCAGTGAATTAGGAGGTGGTAGCTGCTCATTTTTCATCTCTGTGATAAAAAAAAATCTAATGCAATCATCAAAAAATAAAGCTGCGTTTTTCATGTCTTCACCATTAGGAATGTCTCTTGCTACTGCTCTCTTTTCCCTCCTACTCCCAAATTATTGAGGTCTCAGCAGTGTTTAAAGTCTCGTGGAAATTTACTTTTGGATGCCAGCAGAGGGGTGGGAGTTTGAGTAATCTCCAGGGCAATAGCATTCCAGAAGTGTTGTGTTCCCTTAATAAAAACACTTTTTATTCAGAAACATAAATGTTATTCTTCCAAAGGCACCATCCTGAACGGGGCCATTCTTTCTTATCCTTTAGCTTAAGATATTACAACCCTTGGGAGACGTTCTTCGGGTTTAGTAGCCATAACCTTACATTTATTGCGTGTGTGGCCACAGCAGCCCCCTCAGATAATTTTGTTTAGGGCTGTGAAATTTGCCTTCAAAACCGAAATTGAATCCATTCTGCGCTTTCAGCAGCGTGATGGGTTTCTGCATGTCTCTCTTTCCCAAGGATGTTTGCGGTTATTGATGCTGAGTGTGGCTATTTATCACAGACAATACAGAACAAAGAAGAATTTATTAATAAGTCTCCTGGTCCCATATGCTTTCCTGAGGAACCTGAAGCATGCTATTTTCTCCTTGCCCCATTTATATCCACGTGGCTTTGCTCCTGTCCACTCGGATTAAGTGCTTGCTGAGGAGAAGGAGTTGCTCCGTTGTGTTATGGCCGAGCTAGACCAAGTGCTCCAGGAAGGCTGGGTGGGTTATTGGTTGGCAACAAATAGGGAAATAATGAGGAATCCCATGAGACTGGCAGCAGGATGGGACCCAGAGGGGGGGACCAGCATGCTGGTGTTCCCCAGGCAGCTCCAGGGGTCTCAAGGATTGTTCTGCTGTGTCCTGCTAAGTGGCGTGGGTGATGTGGGGGCAAGCAGCATGTACCTGGGGCCTGTGACCCCTCTCTTGCCTCACTTGCAATAAGATCACGGAGTCATTTAGGTTGGAAAAGACCTCCAAGATCATTGAGTCTGACCTGTGACCAGTCCCTACCTTGTCAATTAGAGCAGAGCACTGAGTGCCACAGCCAGCAGTCATGTTGGGAACACCTCCAGGGATGGTGACTCCACCACCTCTCTGGGCACCCCTTCCAATGCTCAACAAGCTTTTCATTCTTCCTGATGTCCAACTTGAGCCTTCTCTGGTGCAGCTTGAGGCCTTGTCCTTTTGTCCTGTCAGTAGTTGACTGGGAGAAGATGCCAACCCCCACCTTGCTGGTATGACCCTACAAGCACTTGTGGTGGCAGTCTGGGAGCTGGTCTTCCTGGGACAGTGGCTCAGCAGCACAGGCAGAGAGGGGGAGGATGTTCTGTGGGAGCTTCTGCTGGAAAATTTGTCGGAGTCACTGGTGTGGAGACGCTGTGATTCTTGCTGTGCTTGAGGAGGGGAAGGTGCCTAGGGAAGTTCTGGTGTTTTCTCTCCCCTTGTGCCTCCTCATGCGCTAATTAAAGGTCAGTCCCATTTGCATTCAGCGCATTTCTCTCCTTCCCTGGGCATTTGCATTGGCAGAGGGTTGTTTTCCATTTGACCAAGCCGTGGCTGCAGCCGTCGCCCCGGGGTGAGAGTCCCCACTCCCACCTTTGGAAATGCAGTGGAGGCCATCACTTCTCAGCCAGCACCTGCAGGAGAGAGGAACAGAGCCCCTCTCCTGCTGCTCCCGCTCCCCAGCCCCACAAGAGGAGCATTAGGCATTTATAGGTTTTTCTCCATGGATACATACCCGGGCACGTTGGTAAAAATATACACGCACACGAGTATATTTATCTGTAGTGCAGTGAAACCAGTGCAGGCTGCGAGCTGATTCCCTCGGGTGAAACACCATCCTTCCCTCTGAGCGCTTTCAAAGGGGAGCTGTGCTGATAATTACTGCAAATATTTTGAATACAGAACTCATCACGGGCCTTTGTCGCGGTGACAGGCAGTGACCTGAGATACATTTCTCCTTTCTTAATGTACCCAGAATATGTAATTAAGAGGTGACTAAAAGATTCTTTATCACTCTTTGTTTTCTAATGTGGCAGGCTGTTATGAAATGCTGCCCCCTCCTTCCATGGCGTTCAGTTCCCCGTGACAAATGCAGGGATGGATATTTGCTCTGCTCTTCAAATCACTCTGAGAGGGTTCCTCCGCTTCCAAGGCATCGTGCCTGCCTTCCATTTTGGCCCAGGGTCTTAAAAGTCACAAGTGGGGAGGGGAAACCAGTTGGTAAGAGCAGGCACCTCGCCTGAGAGGGGCTGTGGGTGCAGGGGTGCTGCTGGAAGGGCACAGCAAGGCAGGGCCATCACCCCAAACTCCTTGGGTCACTGGGTGCAGGCTTGGTGGAGCGATGCCACTGAAGGAAATCTGTAGAAATAAGCCTGAAAAGCAGGACATAGAATACAGATATAGAATACCCACAGTGCTGCCTGGCTGGGTCCTGGCACCCTGAGCCGTGTGGAGCTGCGGAGCAGGGCTGGCCCCACATTTTCATCGGCAGTCGGGCGCTGATACGCCGCGGTAAATGCAGCGTGACAGCACCTGAGCGAGTCTACGTGCAGAACAGATGTCTTCTGGCTGGGGCTGGGGCCGTGGCACATCGTCACTGCATCAATTATATATCGTTCCCTCGCCACGGGCAGGCGCCCAGAAACGGGACTGTTACAGGAGACATAAAAGGACTTGAGAGCAAAGAGAAACTTGTGAGCAGAGAGGTCAATCTTTGGGCTTGTTCCTCGTCCTGGTGGGGAAGGAGGGTCGGCAGGGCCTTCCCTCGCTCCTTGGCCAGCTGTGCTGTGCTTGTCACCCACGTACTCTTGGACTTCATGTCCCCTTGCACCTTCCTTGACAGGGCCCTGAGCCCTCGCTGAGTGATGGAAAGGGACACGGGCTGCTCCTTTCTCCCTTGCTCCTCTCTGGGAAAGTCCAGGATCTTGTTCTGGATCCCAGGATTGCTGCAGCAGCCTGAAAACCTCCCGGCGCCACCAAACCCCCTCAGCTTTTAGTCGCCTGTTGACTTATTTGTTTGTTTAATTGTTCCAGCTCACTGCCTTTACCTGGCAATCCCGCTTCATTAAAGGGAACGCAGGGCCTTTATTAGGACTGCGGAGTGTCGTCTGGTGTTTTCACTGAACGTATAATTTGCCATGTATGAAAACCATTTCCAGAATTAATTTACCTACTGCAAACAGTTTGTATTAATGAAAATGCATTTTTCATGTGGGTTTGCCGGCAAAGCTGGCTGGAGCTCAAGAGCTCACTTTATCCATCCGGCATGAGTAGGAGATGGAATTTGTTTAAAAATTAAATAAATAACACACCCACCCCCCATTTTTAATACAATATGGCCCAGCAATAATCTCCGAGGCAGACTGCAAAGGCTGCAGAAAGCTCCATCTGTGGCATTTTAATATGCAGCATTGTCTCCTGTTTTAATATCCCCCCTTGCCCAGCTCGTGTTTGTGTAAGTGAGACGCGAGATGCTGTCATCTTCCCGGGTCACATCTTGCTGCTTGAAATGAACAGAAGTGGAGATGGATGCAGCCATGGAGCCCTTCCCATATTAACACGCATATTTTAGAATAATTGATGCTGAATTCATTTTGCAGCCTCGTTTTCTCCTCAGCCTTCCCCCACCCCCTCTTTCATATTTGCATGGAAAAAATCCTGTGATCTGTCCAGATGGCAGCTGGAGGCTCTCAGCTGAGCTGGGCCCTGCTCTGGCTTTTGGAGGCTCCTCCTGGCTGGGGTGGGATCAGGGGCTGGAGGTGGGATGCTGATGGACGTGGCAGGGTCTGTGCCGTGCTGGAGGGCAGGAGGGGGCTTTTGCTTAGGTGTCACCCCAGTGATGCTCTGCTTAATTTGGGGTGTCCTCCTCTGCTCCTTGACCTGAGCTGCTAAAGCTGAGCTTTGCAGGTGGCCAGGTCTGACCTCTTTCTAAGCGAAGGAGACATCAGGCAGCGTCACCTGGGATGGCACCCGCAGGGTGGGTGTGTTCATGGCAGAAATGTGTTCATCAGACCTGTGGGGAAGGGCAGAAGGAGGCTCCTACAGACACTTTAAAATAAGAAGGTTTGAGGCATATTGCAAGACCGGACTACTTGGAAAAACTGCTGTTTTGGGATTGTCCTCAATTATTGCGTGCCACCAAAAAACCCAAACCAAGCTCTTTTCTGTCAGTGAGAATTAGGGTTGTGGATTTTTTTCATAAGAGAATCAAGGGAAGCATTTGAAAACGTGCAGGTGTGTTTGAGTACAGGATGGTTTGCAGTGCCCACAGTGTTCCTGGCCTGTGTAAGGAGCTCTGGCCCAGCTCGGTGTCAGGCCTCAGTGACTGTCCCTGTGCTGAGCTGCCTGGATGGGCCCCCCCCCCATTTCAATAAAACCCCCATCTGCAGGGTGGGTCTGTGCCTTTTGTCCCAGGGTGTGACACTGAGCATCTCAGAGCCCCCCGTGTGTTCAGCTGAGCACACAAATAATCCTTTGGAGATCATTGGACGTTTCATGCGCTTAAAGTTAAGCCCGTGCTTAAATTTAAGCCTGTGCTTAAGCACTGGCAGGATGCGTGCTGGTGAGCTGGGCACTGTGTCACACCTCTGTGTGCCACCCTCTGTGCCACACGTGGGTCATGGTGGGCACAGGGGACACCCCTGGACAGGCACAAATGGTAAGAGGCTGCTCAGAGCGGGGGGCCCCTCTCCAGAGGCTGCAGAGCCCATTCCGGGTGGGCACCAGTGCCCTGCACCGTCCGGTGTGCAGTTTATCAGACACCTCCTGGTGCTCTCCCCGCCTTAGCTCGTGCCTGGGGAACTGCAGCTCCCTAATTGAGGATGTTCCTGAGCGCACGTGTCACCTGCCACTCGGCACTGGTGTTATTGCAGCCGAACCTCACGCCGTATGTTTATCTCATTCCAGGACTACTGTCAGCGACGCCACTCTAGGCATAAACTTAATTATATCTCCTCGGGTAGCAGCAGGGAAGTGATTTATTGCTGCTTTTTGTTTCCACCCTCCCCTCACCTCTCTGTGATTGCGCTCCCGTTTGCTGCTGCGGAGATGCCGGTGCTTGTCAGGAACTTTGCTGGAGTTGCAGAGCCCACGTCTGAAAGTCAGCGTTGGCTCTTGGTGGCCCTGTCCTTACACCTACCCCCTCCCTGCCAGACCAGCAGGGTGATGCGGCACATTAGGACGTTTGGGTGGGCAGGTGGGATCTTCCGGGGCTGGTGTTCTGTGATGCTTTTTTCACACTACTGCAGCAGATGGTTTTGTTTGAAAATAATTAGCGTGCCGAGGCAGCAGTCCCCTGGCTGAAACGGCGCCTCAGGAGCAAACGCGCTGGGTCTTCAGTGCTTCTTCAGCTAAAAATCCTGAGATTTCCCATCCAGCCCCCTCGTGCTGGCTGGTTTTCTCTCGCTGCTTCCTTCCCCTTGGGTGGGTGCTGACAGGAGCATCCCTCCAGGAGGCTCCTCGTTGCTCTTGGGTGGCGCATGCTCTGCCCTGCTGCCGGGCTCGTTTCCTAAGGAGAGCAAAGAAGTTTGGGAAATGGTTTCTCTTCCCTGTGTCATCCACTAAGGCTCCTGCTCTCGCTCTCCAGGGAAAGGGAAGGTGCTTTAATTATTCCTGCCTTCTGGAAAGCCATGGTAATTAGCAGCGCTGCAGAGAGCAAGGCCTGGCTGGGCTTCCGAGCGCTCCAAGGAGATAGAAGCTCCTCAGTGCTTTTTAATGTCTCTCCTCTTCTGAGGTGCAGCTGTGACAGCCCTGGCTCGGCCTGTGGCTGGAGCCCCTGGAAATGGGCCCCAGCTGCGTGGGACAGGATGGGATTTGGGGGGCTGCCTGGTGGGAGGGCCTGTGTGCTGCATGTGCTGATGGCTGGTTCCGCAGGGGCTGCTCTCTGGGGTGTGCCCAGGTTTCCATAGGTGCAGCATCACACAGCTCCAGGTTTCAGTATGCAGAGCACAGCGCTGCAGTAACACACTCAGAATTTCTCCATGTGGTTTTGAACAAATTGCTGATTATTTTTCCCCCTCATTATTCACCTGACAGAGGAGCAGGTTGAGTAATTAGTGAGCGTGCGTGAACTTTGCAGTGTTTTTATGAATAAAACATTTGTGAATTGGCTGGGTATTAGTCCTGCTGCTTTAATCTGTGCACCCACTAATGTGTGTCAGTGAGGAGCATTGCTGGCCTGGCCTGTGCCACCATCCCTGTGCCACCCTCCCTGGCACAGAGCTCAGCTTCTTGCAGCAAAAACTCGTCCTGCCCGACAGCTCCCAGCTCTCTGCTCCACTTCTTGTGCAGGCTGGGCTCACCCTGCCTTCCCCGTTGCTTGTGGATGAGGAGCTGCTTTGTGTGGCCATAATGGGATGCTGTACTTACCCCTCCTTGCTCCCAAAATCGCCCCTCTGCCCACCCTTCCCGCGCTCAGAGGCGTGAGTGTGTGCGAGGCAGCAGCTGCTCGGAGCGGTGGCCAGCAAGGCTTGAATAGCAGCTGAAAGGGAGGAATAATTTGTATCCCGTCAGTTTTGAAAGGCTTTTTGGAGGCGGGATCTGGCTGCAGTGCTGCAGGGACAGAGGGATCTGGGCTGGGGAGAAGTGCTGAGCGTTCCCAGGCTGGGGAGGGAGGGAGGGAGGGAGGGAGATCTGGGTTCCTGCCCTGAACAGAAGGGCTATGTCCGGGGGGTGTCCTGTAGTCAAGGTCTGTCACCTTTGGAGCTGGGCATGGGATGCCTGGATGCTGTGTGCCATCCAGGGAGGTACTCTCCAGCCCTGCTGGGCTGACCCTGCCGTGGTGGCTCCCCGGCGTGGGCTGTGCCTGTCCATGGCAGCCGGCTCGGCCAGGCCCAGCCGTGCCTGCTGAAGCTGGCGCTGGGGCCTCGGGCTGTCCTGGCACAGGGAATGCTGTGAAGGCACCACTGAACCGTGCAGAGCAGGAGGGAGCCCTGGGCAGAAGGCCAGTGGCTGAGGAGGTGTCCCCCCAGGCCGGCGGTGACAGTGTCCACACTGTCCTCATGTCCCTTGCCCTGAGCCACGCTCTGACCTGGAGGGGTTGGGCGGGGGCACCTCCAGATCCTTTCGTGTTTGCACAAGATCAGGGGATTGATTCATCCTGAATGTCACTGCAGGGAAGCAAACTGGAGGCAAGAGCAGGGCAGAATGAGCTCAGGTCTCAGATAAAGCTCTGTGTGTGTGTGCCGTAGGTCACACCTTCTGAGTCAGTGTTACAGGGTCCCAGGTCCCTGATCACCCCAAAATGGGTGGATCACAGCCTGGATGTTGGGGGGGTCCTTGTGCCAGGTGCCAATAAGGGTGCCAGGCCCTTATTTGCAGCTCGTGGCTTTCCCCAGGCTAAACCTGAAGAGACTAAGAGCTGTGTTGGGGGCCAAGGCTTCCCCCGGCCCACTCTGTCTCCTGGACACCTGGAAGGCAGGTGAAAGCATGTTTGTAACAAGATCTCATCTCATTTAAAGTCTTGGAGCCATGTGGAGTCCGCCCGCTCTCCTGGTGAGCTGCCCCAGCATCTCATTGCTTGTTGCTAGGAAATCATATCTTATTGCAAGGTTGGATTTGCCTAAATTGAGCTCCTGGGCCAGGGATCGTGTTGTGCCAGTGTCAGGAGGACACAGGATCTCTTTTCTCTGTGCTTGTGGTGTCCAAGGGGCCACCTGGAGATGGGTGCTGGGGGTTGTGCTGCATCCCACACCACCTGAGTAATTCTTTTAGCCCTGAACGATTTTTGTGATCCTGCTGTGAACTATCTGGAGTATTTCCCCACTCTCTTTGAAGTATAAACTGTTACAGTTTTCTTATACTCCTGAATAATTTGGTACAGTGGTTGTGTTTGGGCTGTGCGTGGTTAGAAGGCCACATCTCACTGATGCCTTTCTTGCCACAGTGTTGCCTCAGCACCCGGGTTCAAGGGATCCCTTTCCATCCCTCTCTGCCACAGGGCTCTGGTCACCAACCCCGCTCAGTATCGAGGCAGAACAGCCATGCCCTGCCTTTCTTCTGGCAGGAGAGGGGGCACACAGCCCTCCAGCTGAAGGAGGCAGGGCAGCACTCCTGTGCCTTTCTTTATCAGAGCTGCTGCCTGGTGAGAGCGGCTGAACGTGCCGGCAGAAGGGACGATGAGGTGGCCCTGGCATCGCGCTCTCCTCCTCGTTCTCAGTGCAGGAGGACCCTTCAGTGCCATTCCAGCTTGGGTGCAGCTCACTTGTGCCGTGCTGGCTGCTCTGCTCCTGCTCCCAGCGCTCGCTCTGAGTCAGCCCGCTCTGCTCAGGGGCACAGTGTTTTATGGCCCAGGTGCCAAACCTGTGCATAAATTCTGCTGGGTGAGCAGGTCCCAGAACTCTCCCAGGCTCCCCTGGCAGTGTCCTCATCCCTGATGGGGCAGACTGCTCTCCTGGAGTCTGTGGCAGGACTAGGGCTGGGTGCAGGTGCTTTGAGGACCATCACACACTCATCTCCTCTTTGGGTCCTTTGGGTGCTGCTGGTCTCTGTTGGGTGGGGGTGTGAGCGCTGAGGCTCCCCCAGGAACCAGCCAGGCCTGTCTCCGTCAGAGCTGCGGGGTTGTTGAACAAACCCACCGTAGCTGGTTTGCTTCTTGGACGTCTAACTAGGTCAACATGCATTTGCCTTGTGTTAATAATTATTGATAAGCTGCGGCGGATCATGTGTGGTGCAGGAAGGGGCTGCTCCTCCTCCCCCCAGCTGCTGGTGCAGCCCCCGCGCGTGGCAGATGCTCTGGGGTGGATTTGTGCCGTAGCTGCGCCGGGGGAGTGACGCTGATGGAACACAAGGGTTGTTCCCCCCGGGAATGCCTTCAGCTCCCTCCCCCAGTCCCTCCCTGAGCCTTTTCAGTACCGGAGAGTGGGTGAGTGGAGAAGTGACCCACTGGTGGCGTTTCTCCCTTCTCACCCCCTTCCAAAGGGGTGGTGTAATTCCCCCACGTCTTGGTCCTTGGGATTGCTGTTTGCAGTGCGTGGTGGTGCTCAGGGAGCAGACAGGAGGTGAGGGCAGCTGATGCCCCTGTCCCATGCAGCAGCCCCTTTCCCTCCTACCACCAGTCCCCATGAGCACTCCTGGCTGCAAGGAGGGTGAGGAGAGGTGGTTTTCCCCTGGAGTCACCCACTCCAGAGGGATGGGAGAGAGGGAGGAAGGTTTAGAGCATGCCACAGGCTGGGGAGCGTTGCTGTGAGATGCCTCCAGCCCCCAAGCCAGGTGTTGGTGGGGCTGTGCCGGCAGGAAGATGTGGTGTGTGTGAGCCTGTCTGCCCCAGGGTGGCTGTGCGGAGCCAGCACGCAGGGTGAGCGGTTTTGGGGTTCCTCTCTTGGCACGGGCTCTTCTCTGCAATCAAAGTGTGCAGACCAACTCTGAGCGAGGTGAAAGGCAAAGAATAAACCCAAGCAGCCTCTCCAAGCTATTCAGACTTCAGAGCTGAAGAGGAGGTTATGTCCTGGGGATTTTTTTTTTGCTGTTGCTTTTCCAGCACTAATGAGCGGGGAGGAAGTTCTGCTCTTTGTTCGAGTCACGTTCGCTGATTTCTTTTCCCCGGTGAGTAGTGGGGAGGAGAAGGAGGGGATGCACCGCGCGTGTCTGCGTGGACACGTGGGACCACGGCAGCGTGGGATCACTCCACTTCATTCCTGAGTTTTAGGCGGCAGGAGTTCCTTTTGTGAGGCTTCTGGTTTTCCTGATCAGATCAAAACAAGATCTTGGCTTCAGCAGGGTTCATTCAAAGCTGGTGCAGGGCAGTGATGTGTGCGTGGCTCTCTTGCAGTTTTCCGTGTTGCAGAGGGAGATTCTGGCCTTGTGACTTCTTCCCACAGGCTCTGGGTAGCTTTTTGCTCCCTTTTATGGGGAGCTGGAACATCCCCAGCACCAATTTTGGCCTTTGCAGAGGTCTCCGTGCTGTCCTTGATCTGCCAAGCACATCTCTGCCTGTAAAACACAGACTGTACAAGGATGCAACCATGGGCTTGGGCTCTGCTCTCCCTTCCCTCCAGTTAAGGGGATTTTTAAGACCAGCTGCAATTCAGAGTGAGAGCTGGTGGGAGGGCTGGGTGCCCTTGTTCAGGAGGTGCATGGCTGCTGTCTTGTAAAACTTCACCCAGCTCTTGCCTTCCTCCTGACCCTGGGCCGGGATGTGGCCACCATTACTTTTAGCTGCTTTTTCCCCCTTCCTCCCAAATCCTGAATTCACACAAATAAACCAAGGTCTGTTATTTCCTAATTACTTAGGGATGGCCCAAGTCTGTTTGGTACCCTTACACACATCACAGCACCTTCACCACAAAAGCTGTAAGGACGAGCTCCAGTGACCCCTCAGGGGTTCACAGACCAGCTGTGCTGAGAAGGGACCCGGTGCCTGAGGGCGATGGGCTCTGCCACCCGCCCTGGCCCACCCCAGCACCCACTGCCCCTCTGCGAGGCCTCAGCACGGCTTTATCATAATGCAGCATGAATTTCATTAGCTCATTTGTCTCTGAGCCTGGAGATAATTTAATCCCGAAGTGGCTTCCAAGGAGGAGCACTTGGAGCACTTTAGTCTGTGAAGCTCAACAACCCCTCTGGCCGCTGTCAGAGCTCGGGGCTGGCCGGGGCACGACTGTGGGCTGTGCACAGCGAGGGGGGTGTGGGACTCCCCTCCACGCCCTTCCCATCTCGTTAGGCAGATTTTATGGCGTGAAATAACGACGGGAGCTGCATGAGGAGGCCTTTGCTCACCAGGGCGGCCAGAGCGAGGGAGCCAGGATGGGGGAGATGGGTCCCTCTCACACGCATCTTATTTTCCTTCCATCTAATCACAGGAAGGTTTACTTAGCAAGCTGAAAAAAAAAAAAAAAAAAAAAAGAATCATTACATATGCTGCTAGTGGCCTGGTTAATTAAGATCTACAGTTCTCTGGGTAGGAAAAGACGACCTATATTTACTGTATGTAGGAAGACATCTGTCAGCTAGAAGCGCTAGATATCCCAGCGCAGGTTTGTCCTGCTTTTGCAGGCTCTGAATTGCAACTGTTTTAAGCTCTGATGCAGACCAAGTTAATTTTAAGATGACTGTTACTATTCTAAACATAAGGAAGGGCATATTTAGCCTCTCAGTACTCAAGAAGGCAAAACCCCCTGCATGTTTCTAGTAATTTTTCCCTAACAGTTTGCACAAAACAACAACAACAAATCCTATTTGGTTTCTGCAAAAGAATATGTTCGAGGGTGATCGTAAAATAGATTATTTTTAAATCTGCAGATGGTTTCCACATATTCCTCCTCAGCTCACTGCAGCTTTCCACCTCAGTAAACTGGTTTGTAATTTAGCCGAGGGCTGTGGAGCAAGCGTTCTGTCGTCTTGTTTTTCTTGTTCGCCTCCTTTGCCCCCCCCACCCCCTGCTTTCTGTCCCCTTTCTCTCGTCTCCCCTCGCTTTTCCCCTGCCTAGGGGCTGTCGGTGTTGGGATGGGTGTGAAGGGACAGTGTGTGATGACTGGCTTTGCCGTGGCACTCCCCACATCCCATGGCCGAGTCCCGTGGGCAGCCTTTGTGGGGAGGTCCTGGAGAGCTGTGGGGCTCACATTAGAGTTGGGGCGATACCACGGAGCCCAAACCACACTTCCCACTCTTGTTTCTTACTGGGGAAGCTCTACCATGTTGGGCATGGAGGTGGCTGCTCCCACCCACACGACCCCCTCCATCCCATGGAGTTGTCGGTGGGCTCACTGGCGTGCTCGGGCCCTGGAGAAAGGGTGAGGGATGCACAGCTCTGGGAAAGATAATTAGAGGAAGGATGCACTTTGAGTCCTGCAATGGCAGCTGCCCCCTCCCCCTGCTCCCTGGAAGAAAACACTGCTTTTTTTATTTCTTTGTTCTTTCACGGTTCGGCATTATAATTATTGAGATTTCACTGCAGGGCAAAATGATCATTTGACAATGTAAGTGGGGAAAATAATTCTCGTGTTATCCAGCAGTCTCACTCCTATTATAATTATGGCGAAACTCCTGCAGATTGAAGTGGGGACAAAGAATTTCCTCCTATGTGGTGTTTGGCTTTTCAAGATTTCTCAAGATTTGATTGCAGATGGGAGGATTTTTTTCCCCCTCCCGTATTTTCAGTAATCTGGGGTTGGTGATGGATGGCAAAGGACCAGAGTACCTGTTGTTTTCCCCTTTGTTTTCATTAGGTATTTTCCATTTCTGTCATTCTCGGCGTTGGTGATGGATTTTTATGAGCAAATATCTTGGTTTGAGCCGTTCGGAATTGTTTGCTCAGTAATGTCTGCAGCAGCAGCAAAACCCAATTAAAAAATCAGGGGAAAATTGATGCAAAACCTGCAAATCAGCCCTTCTCGAAATGGGGGACAGTAATTGCTTGTTCTGAGCTGCCAGAGGTGGGGCAGGCAGTGGTTGTGTGTTCACCAGGGCTTGGGGCTGGGCAGGTGGGGCTGGGCACCGTGTAGGGCTGTTCTGGGGACAGCAGAGATGCAGAGAGGTGATGGCTGAGATAACATATGGGGGCTGTGACATTTTCTTCCTTTGGGAACACTTGATCCCACGGTGTTGGTGGTGCCACTGGAGAAGACTCTCCAGGCGTGTGTCCTTCCTGGGGCAGTGGGTCCACTGCGTTCCTTGTGCTGTCCTGCATCCCACACCATCCTGCATCCCGTGTCATCCTGCATCCCACACCGCCAGCCTGGTGCTCAGCTTCCCTCACCAGCCCTCTCCCGGGTGGGGAATCGCAGGGTGGTGGTGGGGTCTGCTGTCCCCTGCCACCCTGGGGCTGATGGAAACGAGCTGACAGAACAGAGGCAGCATTAGCCTAATTATGGCCATACCCGCTACCTCGGCGTGGATTTTCCTTTCTTAGCGACTTCCTGTTTTCCTCTTTGAGATGCAAATTTTTGCACAGTCCTCGATCCAGATTTTCTTCTCATTAGCATGAAATCTGACTAGTTCCGCGGTTTTTTAAATAGCAAATGAAAAAAAAAAAAAAAAGAGAGAGAGAGAGAAAAAAAGAAATAATTAAACGCTGCGCACAAAGTAGCGGTGAAGCCCCTGTGACTCTGGGGGGCAGGAGGCGGAGGGGCTGGTGAGGAACGTGCTGTCGATTTTCGGGAGTCACTCAGCCGCAGCGGCGTTTTGCTGTGCCAGGCTCAGCTCCTCTCGTGTGTGGCTGAGCTGGAGCCGGGCATTAGCACAGAGGGGCTGGTGGGCAGAGCCCCTGCCCGGCTCCCCAGCACTCTGTGCTGCTTTCCCAGATCCCCATCCCGTGCCGGAGCCTCCGCTGCCATCAGAGCTAAGGCAGACACACGTTCAGCCTCGTGGACCAAAGCTTTTCGTTTTGCTTCCCCCTGGGAAACGAGTCTCGTCGTGATAGGAGGTCAAAAAAAAAAAAAAAATCCCCCCCAAAAATTACTCTCCAAAAGTCATTGTTTGAAATGAGTGTTCTCTCGGTGGGTTTTACGTGGTTTTGCGCCTGCCGTGATCCCAACCTGCTGCAGCTCAGCGCTGGGAGAGGAATGGTGGTAGAGCCGGAGCAGACGGCACTGGTTTGTGGTAAATGGTCACTCTAGTGATATTCAGCTCTCCTTGGAAGTACAGATACAATACGGGGACGTGGCAGGCCGGGCTCGGGGAGCCACCGTGCTCTCCTGCCCTCCTGCCAGCCTCGTGTCCCCACGCACCGGGAATGCCGTTTGCCTGGCATTGCCTTCCCCCCTCCCCAGCCCCTCCCTCCCCCCGCCCCCCCCCGTCTTTCCGCCACATAATGAGTTTGATAAGAAATTGTCTCGTTAACAGGATTAGCCATGGAAATCTCTAGTCCCCTCCTATTCATTTTGTAATGCTCTTCATCCTGTTCTGTAATTTTCTGCTGGTATTAGGCGGCTCCGGACCACCTCGGGAGATTAATTCCTCCTCCTTTGGCAGTGCCAGCGTGGCCGGTGGTGGGGGAGGGCGGTGGGCGGTGCAGGGGGTGAGCCCCGGCCCCCCTGGCCCCCCATCCGGGGGATTCCTCCTCCCCTGTGCTCTGGTTCGGTGGAAGTGTGTCGTTCCCAAAGTCGCTTACGCAAACAAATGAAAGTGTCCCCAAACACTGCTCGGTTTCGCTGCCAGGCGCTCCGGTGACTCAGAGGTGGATTAAAACCCAGAGAGGCAAACTGTGCTCTCCCTCGTGCCCGTGTGAATCCAGTTCCGTGGGCAGCGTAATTCCGGATTTACTTCTAGGAACATGACTTGCGAGACTGGCCCTTGGGTAAATAATGACTCTTGATTTAATAACTCCTGCCAGCCCTGCAGGATACCTCACTTCCGAGGGAGCTAATAGAGAGAGATCTTTCCTAACATCTGTTTTCCCAATTTTGCTGACTTGTGAGCCTGTATCTGGGAAGCAGCATCCAGGTAGCGGCAACTGCCCACTGCCAATGAGTCCAGTAGGGATGGAAAACATCTGGAGCCACTGCTCAGAGTGCACTGGAAGCCACACATGTATCAAACCCTGCTGGAATAACACCACTCATCATTATCTCAGGTGAAATGAAATCATGTGTTTGTGGCTTCCATGAGCACCTACCTGGATGGCTCTGAAATGCACCTTGGATTTTCCCTCCCAAAAAGCTTCCCATGCTCAAAATCAGAACTTCTCTTACGCCTTCGTTGCCCAGAGAGAGAGAGAAATGCAGATGGCAAAGCCATCGCACTGAGAGTAAAGTGACAGAGATGCTCATTGCTCCGTGGACTGGAAGATTTGGGGGGTAACACGTGCTTTAGGAGGGGGAGAGCAGGGGCGCTGCGTGGGGGGGCTGTGACAGGGTGATCCCTTCCTGGCGGATTCCTCGCAGATCCCCTCCTTTATTCGCTGCCTGCCACTCCCCGGCATGCGAGTGTCCATGAGCAGACTCACTTCCCCCACTTCCTTGGAAGCTGTTTGTCATGCTGCTGGTGATTAATTTGTGCAGTGGGGATGGCACCTGAGCAGCTGGTGAGAGCGGGAGCTCTGTGGAGGGTGGGCCTGGCCGTGGTGCTCCCAGTGCTCTGCTCAAGCCACGTGCTGGCTGCTCACACCCCAGTGCAGGGAGCAGGATTGCCAACACCTACTTCTGGTTGTGCCCATCCCATATTTCTTTCTGTGCGTTTTCCTAAGCCCTGACAAGAAAATCCATGTTTCTGCTGGTAAACCTCTCCACCACCACAGCAGTCAGTGCCCCTCAGCTGTGGTGATGCCCCTGGCAGAGCCTCCAGTGTCCTGGGCACCCCACAGGGCAGGGTGACAATGCTCAGTGCCACGTGCCCCTGGCTGCCATCCTCTTGCAAAAATTTGATGCTCAGAAAGCTCCCTTGGTGTTTCCTTTTGGATTTATTGACTTGTCAGGTCCCTGGAGCACCGGCGGCAGGGACCTGGCACAGCATCTGCTGGGCAGCAGCGTGACAGGGAGGTGACAATGACACCCTCCTTCTAAACCTTTCCTGCTTTTCGCTTCTCTCTCTCTCTTGTTTCATCTCTCCCTCTCAGAAAAGCCATTTAAATGTAATTCCATTCTTAAAGCCTCTCCCTCATGCATGCCTAATGAACAGCAGGCAGAGGTGCCGGAAACGGGCCCGAGTAGGATCCAATCTCGCAGAGTGTCGACAAGTCATTTGGAAGGAGCCCTGGGAGCGCGCCCAGTTTTATTGCAGTGTAATTAGAAATAAAATCTTGTTGCGGGAGGAGAATGAGAGATGGGTGTTAATCCTGTAACGGGAGGAGATGGAGCCGTGCTTATAAAGGAGATTAAGGAGGGGAGGTGGAAAGCCCGTCACGACGTCCCGATTTCCTCCCCTCCTTTGCTGTTCCCCCCGCTCTGGCTCCACAGCCTCCAGCAGCAGCTGGCAAGTCCTTTCCTCGGGAGAAGGGCCACTGCTCCTGGAGGAGGAGGAGGAGGAGGAGAGAGGGAGCCCCTTGGTGCAAAGCCCAAGCTGCTTGTTCAGCTGGCGTTGATCATGTTACAGGTGCCCATGACTTCCAGGTGGGAATCTTTGGCTGGGTGCACAGCAGTGCCAGCTCAGCTCTGCAGGAGAACTGTACTGCCTTTGGAAGGGCTGGGAGTGGTGACAGCCCTACACCTCCCCTGGGATCCCCATGGCAGGCAAACACGTAAATAAATCTGTCAGATATCGTGCGGTTCATATGGAATTTGTATTGGGCTCGAGTCACGGCTCCTCTTTAACATCTCCAGGAGGGAGGGATGGATGGAGCTTTAATCTCAGTTCCCAGTCCAGGGCCCCTCTGCTCTCAGCATTTGCCGTGGCATGAGCTGGGCTCAGCCTGCTGAGATGAAAGGCAGCTCTGGTGCCATCGACACCAGCCTGCCCCTCTGCCCTGTGTCCCCTGCCCAGCTGGGTGCTGCACCCCAGAGCTCAGGCAGTCCCCGGGAGGGAGGTGGTGAGCAGTGCCATGCCATGCTGTGCCACAGAGTTTCCATCCTGGTTGTGTTTTCTGTGGATGTTCCTTGTCCCCAGGTGAGCTCCATGACGGGCAAATGGCATCCTGGAACAGCAACCGCAGCAGAAAAGTGCCGCTGTGGCAGCGGTGGAAAATTACAGGCTTTGCTCTTTGGGGCTTCCCCCTCCGTGTCTTCCCCCTGGGAGGCGTTTGTCACTTTAAACGTGGCCAGAAATAGCACCAAACAGTTATTGGATTTGTCCGGGATGCCTTGGGATGCACATGCTCCGAGCGTGCCTAATTCATAAACGCTGGCACCTATTGATTCTCCGGCAGCACCAAGGGAAAGTTATCTCATTAGTCTTATGAACTATAAAATGGGCTCCCTCCTGAAGCCCTGACCCTGTTGTTTTGATAAATCTATATTGGATAGAGCAGGAGCTGGTAACCTGCATCGACTGTAATCTTTCTCTCGGAATTGGAAGGCCCTTGGGAATGATGCCGGTGTTTCACGGCCACTGCTGGCAGCTGGAGAGGATTTTGGTAACAGCAAATGTGTGTCTGTGTGTGCATACTCAGCGAGACCCTCCTGATGTTTACCATTCAGGAGAACCCCCCTCTCACCCTGGTGCCTTTCCCCAGGTAAGGGGAGAGCTCCTGGGAATTTAGGTGGAATTTAGCTTCTGGTGGGCTCTTGGCTGCGTTTGAGCCCAGGGCTTTGGTGGTGGCTTTGGTGAGGCAGCTCCAAAGGCAGCAACTCAGGTCTGGCTGGAAGAGTTATTAGAGGCACATCACTCCAGACTGGCCACGGATGTACTTAATCCTCTGCTTCCCGTAAAGCTTTTCCACCTCCTGGCAGGCAGAAAGATCTGATTTTATTCGTCGACCTTCGGCGTTAATCTCAGTAGCACACTCAGCAATAAGTCACTCCGGTGAGGTCTGTCGGAGCCGCTCACATCAGTTACTGCCCCGCATCTCCCTTGAACCAGCGGAATGTTCCTCAACGGAGTTCCTTGTCCCTTCTCAGGAAAAAAAAACCCAAAGGAAGCTGCACTGTCAGGTTGGGTAGATCTTACACGTAACATAATGGCATCGCCACAGCCACGGCTTGTGAGGGGCAGATGCCTCCTCTCGCTCCGTGGTGGGGGCGTGGGTGCTAAACTTGCAGGTTTTCAGCCCATTCCTCTCTCTGGAGTGGGTGTTGTGGCTCTAACTCCGTCTTGGAGCCTTGATGTTGGGCACCAGGCTTTGTTTCCAGCTGGGAGCACGGCAGCCCAGGGCTGTGGTTACCCATGCACGGCCGAGTGTGGGGGTGTGGGTTGGGGCTGCCAGCTCTTTGCAAAATACAGCCCCGTTGCCATGGAAACCGGCTCCCCCCCATCTCAAATTCCAGTGCAGCCAATGTTCTTCGCTTACTGGTTTGATGGGAGATGAAAAATTAATGTCTGATTTGCATGCTATTTCAGTGCTGTGGGACCACTCCCCCTGCCCTTCCACAGGGTCTGTGCGGATCCCTCGGCGGCCCCAGTTGGCAGCGGAGCGTGAAGCTTGTGCCGCCGAGCGTCGGGTCCCAGTTGCATACTGGTGTTGCCACGCCACATGGAGGCAAAACCACGTCTGAGGTTTTGGCTGGGGAGCCCCTGGTCTCTCCCAGCAGGAATGGAGACACAGGGGTGTTGCTGGAGGTGTAGGGATGTCCCCCCCCGGCATCCCGTGGGACTGCCTACGCAGCTTCCAGGGAGGATCAGCACAGGGTGCCTCTATTAGCCACAGTTGCCTGGCATTGTTATTAATTATTTGCTCTTTCTTTGCTGTTTGGAGCCCCTCATGCTCCTTTATCAAGCAATTAAGGTCAAACCTGCACATCTGGCTAAGCCACAGCTGGAATGGGTAGTGCCAGCACAGCCAGCTCTGTGCCAGGGACACACTCTGGTTCCCTGGGTGAAGATCCCTGTTTTCTGGGCAGCACTTACGGAATTGGGCATGGGGTCCTGCCCCAGGATGGGGGAAGCAGGCTGCTCTGGGGGCATCTGCCTCTTGTCCTCTATTTCACTCATGTTTATTCTGCTCTTAGGAGTTTGACCACTATGCTTTCTTCTGGCTTAATTGAGAATATCCGGGTGCTTCGAAAAGGTGGAAGGAAAACCAGCTCTCTGGCCTCGTTGGCCAGATCCTGGCTTACCAGGCATTGTGCAGGACTTGAGGGAGCCATTTGCAGCCATTGCTGATTTAAAGGCTGGGTTTAAAGGTTTCCACTCGGTGCATTCAGCTCCACTAAATTACCTTCTGCATCTCTGCAATCACAGGGTTTGGTAGGGGGTGGTTTGGCTGGCAGCACGGTGCAGCCAAGCAGACAGAGCACTCCATCCCACCTGCGGCTGGTGCTGGAATAACCCCCAAAGCCCCGTGGAACCGGGGGTGAAAGCCTTGCTGTCACAGCAGGGCAGGGCAAAAGACTTTCCAGGTGGGCAGGAAGCTTCTCTCCAGAGCCTCGGCTTACCCTGCGCTCCATGTAGCCACTACACAGGTCTTTCTATTCGTGTTAATTACTGTTATTATTCATGATGAATTATAGTGGTCATGAGCCAGCCAAAGACTCCTTTCCACAGGCACCAGGCTCCAAAACCCGCTGGCTGGAGGGGGCTGCTCCAGCGGCGCTGCCGGGGCTGTGCTGCCCTGCCTGCTCTCCCACCGCCCTCCTCCCAGGGCTCAAACATCAGCTCGAGCCCTTATTTGTTTTCACATGCTTCTAAGTAAGTTAAGCTAATTATTAACTCAGCGGGACGGATTCACTTTTAATTGCGGCGTTGCTATGGAGCGCGTGGCACCGCGGCGGAGCAGCGTGTGCGGAGCAGCGTGTGCCAGAGCATCGTGCCACGCGCCCTCCTCGCCCTCTGCAGCCACGGCGTGGCTGAATCTAAGCCCTGGGAGTGCTTGGAGTGTGTAAGGACACCCCAAGCCCACCTTGACACCTGGGCAGGTGTGTGCGCCCAGGATGAGCGATGTGCCCACAGACACAGGGGCTGCTGTTGCACACATGAGGTTCACCCAAATTCACCAGCCTGCCTGAAACTTCAGCCATAGCTGCACCCCAGTGTGGTGAAGGTGGAGGGAGGTGGAGGAAGGTCCCTCCTTCCCTTCCAGAGGCTCCAGTGCCTGCCCAGAGTGCAGGGGCTCTACCTGACCCGGGTTCTCAGCCCGCGGTCAGGGCTGGCTCGCTCACTCTTCCCCTCCCTTTGTGTCTCCAGAAAATAGGTTTTTTATTACTTCTTATGGAGGTTTGTACATATCGGACGTGCAGAAGGAAGATGCCTTGTCCACCTACAGGTGTATCACCAAGCACAAGTACAGCGGGGAGACGCGACAGAGCAACGGAGCCCGGCTCTCCGTCTCAGGTGAGCACGTGGTGTGGGCAGTGTGGGCGGGAGGGGGGGGATCCTGTGCCCGGGAGGGGGTCCTGTGCCCGGGAGGGGGTCCAGCCCAGCCTGAAGCCCGCTCCCCTACCTGCCTCCAGTGACACACAGGGAGCAATGGCATCGCCACCTCTGGTCCCTGCAGGGAGGGGACATCCCAGTGGGGGCTGCAAGGTCCGGTCAGGGCTGTGCAGGGGGTCCAGGCTGCCTCTCCCGTGCCCCCCAGCCGCAGCCCCGCTGTGCTGGGCGGTGGCAGCGCCGCGTCACCGCGGGCGCGGGGCGATGGGGCGCGAGGCGATGCGCTGTGACAGCCCGCGATGTGAGCAGCCTGACGCGATGTGACGAACGTGCAAGCGATACTGCGGCGCAGGCAGTGCAGTCCGGAGTGCCGGGTGTCTCGGGGCGCTCCCGGCTCCGCTCACTGCCCAAATTACTCCGCTCGGGAGGGAGGGAGTTCTCCCGACTCGTAGCCGCGCTCTGCCATATGCTTTTTCCTTCCTCGGGTGCACAGGCGGCAGCTCCCGCACCGGCTCCTTGGATTAACCCCTCAGTGGATGGGGAAGGGGTCTGGGATGGCCAGGTCCTTGCCTCTTAGAGACCCAAGAGCCCTGTGTCCCATCCGTGCCAGTCCTGCCACACATCCCAGCAGTGCGTGGGCATCTCTGGGTGGATCATCCCCAGTCCGTGCTCTTCGATCTGGCCCAGTCCCCTCCTGGTCGCTGTCATTATTTACACGTCATGGCGTTTTACTTCTGCTTGGGAGTAATGAAAGAGGTTTCTTTCCCCTGGAATTTAATTTCACGCCTGAGACTTAGTGATTAATTTTCTCCTTTCCCAGCTGCCTGATGGGCCCTTTTGCTTGTAAATTTTGAAATGTGCCACAGAATTTGTGTATTTTGCACCAATTAGGTGTCACCTTGAGTAATTCCTCCGGTGCTGAGTTTATTCCTCCCATCAGCTAGTAAGATGTGTTTTCCCTCCCGCCTCTCCCACAAGCCTGTTGTCCTGGCTGCTGAAGGCTGCGCTGGACAGGTGGGGCAGGGCACACCATGCTCAGCAAGGATGTGGATGTGGCAGAGCCACCAGCTCGTGGGGGTGGGGAGAGCCAACCTCTCAGGGAGGATGCTGATAGGGCACGATGCTACCGGTGTCACCGTGGCAGAGGGGAGACACCTCACGCGCTCCTCTTCGCCGGGTGAGCCCAATTCCTCTCCAATCCCAGACCCAGCAGAGTCCATCCCCACGATGCTAGACAGCTTCCAGTCCAGGGAGGTGAAGGCGGGCCGGCTGGTGGAGCTGCCCTGCATCGCCTCGGGCTACCCCAACCCGGCCGTGCGGTGGATCAAGGACGGGCGCCCGCTCCCCCCCGACGGCCGCTGGACCAAGCGCATCACGGGCCTGACCATCAGCGACCTGCGCGTGGAGGACAGCGGGACCTACATCTGCGAGGTGACCAACACCTTCGGCTCCGCAGAGGTCACGGGGACCCTCACGGTCATAGGTGAGAGCGGGCGGGGAGGAGAGGGGTGTGTATGTGGGCGGGGCTTGGTCCTGCTGCCTTCTGAAACGTAAACTCTATGTCAGTATAAAGCCTTGAAGGTTTTATGCAGCTGTGTAAATAACAAGCTTTGTATTTTGGTGTGCTGTGTCGTGTGCTGGAAGCCACTGTCTTGCACGTGTCCAACGTGTTGGGTGACTGTGTGCTTTGTTTTGTTGATTTACATAAAATTTATGTTGATTTACATAAAATAAGCTCTAGCCAAACAGTAAATACCATCTGGGCAGGCCAAGTATTTATCACATGCTGTTTTCCCGGGGGTTCCTCCTGTCACCGGGATCCTGGCAGCCCCAGAGCCACTGTGCCTGCCTTACCTGGAGCAGCACTGGCCGGCAGCCTGCAGGGATGTCCCCAGCTCAGCCCTGTCCGACCACATCACACCGACCACATCTTCTTCCAGCCACCCTGCCACCTCCCCACAGTACCCCTGCTGGGTGCCTGGGGCTCACGTTCAAAGCAGGGGCTGTCAGCAGCGAGGGTGGTGGCAGGGCCACCTGCCTTATTGTGCGGTGACATTTTACGCGTAGCCGGGCTGGCGCTTCCAGGGTAGGGGAAGCGGGGAGAGCACAGTCGGGATGAGCCGCCCCCCGCAGCGCTGCCCGGCACCGCCAACGCCTCACTGCTCTCCCTCTCTCACAGACCCTCTGCGTGTGACCCTCACACCAAAGAAGCTCAAAACAGGCATCGGCAGCACCGTCATCCTCTCTTGTGCCCTCAGCGGGTCCCCCGAGTACGTCATCCGCTGGTACCGCAACACGGACCTGGTGGTGGTGGATGACTACATCTCCATCCGGGGGATCAGCAACGAGACCCTCCTCATCACGGCTGCCCAGAAGAGCCACTCCGGGGCCTACCAGTGCTTCGCCACCCGCAAGTCCCAGACGGCACAGGACTTCTCCATCATCACTCTGGAGGGTGAGCCGGCTCCCTGGGGTGGGAGCTCTTTTCTATACCCCTCTCTGAGGGGACACTGGTTCCTTTGTGTGTGTCTGGGGGGCAGTGAGACCCACTGGAGTGGGGATCCTGGGGCCAGGCTGCTCCCAGCCTGCTTGGTGGGCTCTGTGTGCTGTCAGCAGGGACACAGCATGACCAGGACAGGGAAGGACCAAAATAAATGTTGACTTGCCATCCCCAATCTCGGGGCCAAGGCACCTCCAATCAGCAGACAACCCTCCCTCATCCAGAGTGTTTGGATAAGGGATGGGCTGTGCCAAGGGAGCTGTCCCCTCAAGCCAGTGTCTGTATCAAGCAGCACGTCCCCTCACTCCTGTCACAGGGATGCTGGCGTGCCACTGGCCGGGCTCCTTTCCTGGCCGAGCCGAGGCTCCCACTCCAGGTGGGAGCTCCACTCCATCCTGTCAGTGGGTGACTGCCACTGCTGTGGCTGCCGCTCGCTGACCCCCGTCCCGCTGGGTGCCCCCCAGATGGGACCCCCCGCATCGTCTCCTCCTTCAGCGAGAAGGTGGTCAACCCCGGGGAGCAGTTCTCCCTGATGTGTGCCGCCAAGGGGGCCCCGCCGCCGACCGTCACCTGGGCGCTGGACGACGAGCCCATCCCGCGGGACAGCGGCCACCGCTCCAACCAGTACACCATGTCGGACGGCACCACCGTGAGCCACATGAACGTGACCGGCCCGCAGATCAAGGACGGCGGCGTGTACCGGTGCACCGCGCGGAACTCGGTGGGCAGCGCCGAATACCAAGCGCGAATAAACGTAAGAGGTGCCTGTCTACTTTTAAATATCAGAATAGGACTTTTACTGGGCTTTTGGTTTTGTTCTGTTCCCCAGCTGGTCGTTGCTCGTCACCTCTCCCTCCTCTTCCCGGCCGTGTGGGTCTCCCTGGCTACCCCAGCCTCATTCCCTGAGCCCCCCTGCTCCTGCCCCACTCACTCGCACACCTGCCCGTGGGGTTGAGGCTCTTTGATGCTTAAAGCAGGGAGTTTAACAAAGTGGAAAGCAATGCCAGAGTCTTGAAGAGCTGGAGCTTGAATTTGGAGGGGCCAAAGTGCAGCACTCTCCCTACTGGGGTTTGCTCTCACCCTCCCAGGCCCCTGCCTTGAGGTCTGCACAGGGTGGGCAGACACCTCCCAAGGCACACCACGCACAGAGAAGGTGGTGACGGGCGCAGGAGTGTCCCAGGCCCCCCGTGCTCTCCAAGCTGTCCCCCATTCCCAACAGGAGCCCGACTCCCTGGCAGCCACCGCGCCCGCCGGCACAGGGATCTCCGTGACAAACGATGATGAGGCAGCACGTGAAATTGTGGAAAATGAGCTTTGATTTGTCATGTCTGTATTTTCTTTGTCTGCTAAAAGCCATGGCCGCGTTAATCGCCGTGTTATTACGGCTGGAGCGCGTTGCTCGGTGCGTTCCAGGGAGCGCTCTCAGGCACGGGGTGTGGTGTAAAGCCCTGCCCATTAATAATCCCCAATTAAAGCTCCCAGGCTTACAGGTGGGAGTGAGACAAGATAAGGGAACATTTATTTGTCTGCTGAGACCTAGGGTTGAAGGGCTGTGTTTGTCTGTGTCTCAGGTTTGAAATGGATCTAGTGGCTTTTTGGCTGGGATCCCAGGAGAGTCGGAATTTTGCTGCTGTTTACTGCTGAATTTGGAGCAAGTTCATCCCTCAGCCGTGAGAAGCCAGAGCAGCGTTTTCAATGAGGATGTTCCCTTGTCTCCCTTATTTCCCCTCTTTCAGCTCTTGATGGGCTGTCACTAGATAAGATTCAGGTTTCTTTCTCCCTGGCATGGAGCATGTCCCTCAGACAGGCCCCAGACATGGTTACAGAGTGAGATGCTAATTCCTTTTTTCCTGCTCCTTCTCCTAATGTGTGGTAGAATGAGAAACACCGTCCATCAGCTGATCCTGAGTGTCTGTTAAGCTGTTATCCTGCTATGCCCTCAGGATGAGGAGTCAAGACAGGGTTAATCTTTAGATTACTTTGCTATTTTATGCAGCGGCTGGGAGAACAATGTAATTATCGATGCATGAAACCTCTCGTTTACAGGCTCACCTGCAGCATTCTCACAGTCCTTAGGCAGCACCAGAGCCAGCCAGAAACTGGTGACTGTCAGGCTTTTCAGTGATACCCAGGTTGGCAGTGAGGGGCTCAGAAAGGTGGGGTTTAGGGGAGGTGAAGTACGTTTGCCAATGGAAGTCAAGTTCCCGTAGCAGCTCTTGCCAAGGATGTTCGGCACAATGCAGGCAGCTTCTTTCTGGCAGAGGCAGAGAGGGGCTGTGATGGTGGGGGAGCGCTCCCCATCTCTGCCAGAGCTCCCATGGCTGAAGGTGCTGCCAGAGGAGCCAGGTGGAAGTTTTCTTGCTGGGTGGCCGTGGTGCCCGTTGCGGAAACACACCGCACTTCCAGACACCATCCAACCTCCTCCGATGGGCACTGGTGGTGTGTGCAAGCTCAGCTTCCCCGGCACTGGGGTTGTACCTGCGAAACCGGGGTGGGATCTGCTGTTTGAAGTGTGGCTGTGACCCAGGAGCACATCCCTGTTCGTAGGCGTGTGCGAGTAGCTGTAGCTGGAGGGTTGCAGCCAACGAGCGGCATTCCCCACATGCGCTGAGAGGAGCCCGTGCCGGCTCCTCACCCGAACCGGGCTGGCTCCCAAATGCTCTGGTTACCTCCTTTGCCTGCGAAGCTCGCTCCGAAATAGCAGCAGATCTGCATGCAAGCAAACCGCCCTTCGGAATTAACCTAGCCTGCCTCTTCCTTCCTCCCGAATATGTAGGTCCCCCGAGCATCCGAGCCATGAAGAACATAACAGCGGTAGCGGGTAGGGACACTTTCATCAACTGCAGGGTGATCGGGTACCCGTATTACTCCATCAAGTGGTACAAGGACTCCTTGCTGCTGCCCGATAACCACCGCCAAGTGGTCTTTGAGAATGGGACTCTGAAGCTGATGGACGTCCAGAAGGGCATGGATGAAGGAGAGTACCTGTGCAGCGTGCTGATCCAGCCCCAGCTCTCCATCAGCCAGAGCGTCCACGTCACGGTCAAAGGTAAGCGGCTGGAGAGGGTTTCCTCATCCAGGTTGCGTTTGGGATGTCCGTGCAGCGGGATGGAGGCTGAGGAGCACCACACAGGGAACTCCATGGCTAGCTGGTGGCTGTGCTCCGTAGTCACTGGGGATGGGAGCCCTCAGGAAATGGCTCAGCTCCTGCCGGAGCGGCTACCTGGCCCTGCCTGCTCTCCGGCAGCTGCCCCGAGCCACGCCGTATCCATTTCCCCTTACAAGTGATGGAGCAAGGATTTATGGTGTAAACATAACGTATTAAAACACCTAACCTTTGCTTGGATCACCTTCACCGATGTTTTTCTGTGTGTGCTAGCTTTTAAAAAAATAATACTCTCGGTCTTCCGAGCGCACGGAACATCTTAAAAGCTTCTCCAGGCCATCAATTATTCAGCCCCATTGAGGGAGCTATCAGTCCTAATGAATTGAGCCGGATGCATTCCCTCCCAGTGACTTGCTGAGATTGCGCTGGGAGCGCGCGGTGCTCCCGTATCTCCGTCCTCAGAGTTGTCGGGTCGTCTCTGCCCGTCGCCAGCTCGGTGTTTGCAGTAAATCATTTAGACAAACACGGCAGCACTGGGGACAGAGCAGGCCAATTGCTGTCCTCCCTCTCACCCAGCGGGGTATCCGTGCACTGGATTTACTCTGATCCCGCTCCCTCCCCTCCCAGCCACCATTTTCTTATTAGGAATCAGGTTAGTGAGGGAGTGCATCAAGCTGATTATAGATGCTGCTGCTTGATTAGCTAACACTCTCTGGGGTCTTCCAAAGGGAGGGGCGGGCTGTGGATAACCTGTCTGAGGGCAATGTGGGGAGGTCTTCTTGCCCCTTGGGTCTGCAGGGCATGGCCAGCCCCTTCTTTCCTCACCTTATTTAAATCCCTGTCTATGTGGAGTCTCAGGGCTTGAAAAGAGGCCAGAGTTGCTGGTCTTGTCTTGGGACAACTGGTGTGGGGAGAGCATCTTGGGATGTGTGCGCGCAGCCCAGTAATGGGATTCGCTGGGAGGTGCCATCAGAGGGTGCAGGATGCTCAAGTTCAGTTGAGGATCTGTGTATTCTGGGAAGCAACCGCTAGTGAACCCTTCCCAATCTGGATTTACTGCCTCGCTTGGTGGCTGGTGCTGGGCTGAGGAAGGCGGGCGGGTGGCAGCACGGTGCTCACCCAGGGCCAGACTTCTTCATTCCGGCTGCCGGAGATTTACACCCAGCCCTGCTGGCTGGATTCCTCATTTCCTCCAGCCATGGGATAAAAGGCCTGTGGAAAAGACTGGCAAAGCCCTGGAAGACAGTCAGGGAGTGAATAAACATAACTGCATAGAGTGAGGGCCGTGGGATGCTGTGGAACGCTGTAAAGCTTTTATGGCCACAAGTGCCTGGTGACCACATGAAGTGCCACCAGTGAGTTATGCAGGTCCTTCTAAGCACACAGCAATAAAAGCTTTATAACTCCCTCTGGCACCACTCCCCCTGAGAATGGGGACGTGCAGGCAGCCCCCAGCCCTGCTTGTGAGGAATCGCCCCCATCTCTTGCTGAAGGAAGCCCCTACTCAGGTGTAGCTGCTGCTGCTTCTCTGGAGGACCCCAGGACCCCCAGGTTCCAGCTCCAAACCTCCCAGCTCCACAGGGCTTTTTAGCTCGGGGCAGCAGCTGGGGCGCTTCCCCAGAAGCACAATCCAGCATCCAGCCTCCTCCAAGGGGCCCTGACAGCTCCTTCTTCCTGCAGAAGTCTTTGAAGGTTTTAATTAATCCCGTGTGGGTTTGGTGCTGTCCTGGGGCTCTCACACGGCTCTGCTCGGGTGGCTGCAGCGATTTGGGGAGCATGGTGCTGACACCAGCCCTGCAGCTGGCAATGCCAGCACCGTGGGGTGATGCTTCACCTCATGGGAAGGCAGAGGCTGTTTGCTGGGGTGCCCTCTGGACTTGAGCTGCTGAGATGGGTTCTGTGATGGCACTGTGGGCAGGGAGACCCTGGCACGGTGCTCGGGGCTGTGACCAGCTCCTGCTGCAGCCCCATGAGAGCCCGAAGCCCTGGAGAAAGGAGAGTCACAGTGGGGAGTGACCGGGGAAGGAAAGGAGAGTTGTGAGTTGGCTTGTGGAAAGCTGGAGCAGGGAGAGCTCGGTCTGTGGAGTGGGGGCCTGTCCTTTTCCCGGTGCTCAGCAGCAGCCAGAGGGGCACGTTCGGAGAGGTGCGGATCCACAAGCCCATCCCCGCTCTGCAATAGACTGCAGTGCATTCCCAATTAATTATTCATTAATTATGGAAAACAGCACTGGCTCCATGGCTCCGGCAGCTCGAGCCACGTCGCTGTAGCCGGCGAAGGGGCAGGCAAGCCCTGCCTGTACCTGCCTGTACCTGCCTCTAGCTGTGTGCCTGGTGGCAGCAGCTTGCACCTAAGGAGAACAGTGACAGCCCTGCTTTGCCCCCTGCCCAGGGACCAGGCAGTGGTGCTGAGACTGGGCACTGTGGGGGAGGTGGAGCCCAGGGATGAGCGGGGGGTACAGAGAGCTGCCCCTGTGCCTGTAGGAGAGGGCAGCTCCCTTCTGCCAAAGGGACAATTGGCAGCCTGCTAATTTAATTATGGAGACTGCAGAAAGAGGAGCTCGTCTACCAGGTGCTGAGCCTTGTTAAGCTAATTGTCTCCCTCTCTCCACTTTCTTCCCCCTCCCACATTGCCAGAGATGCTGCGGTTGCCTAATTAAGTTATCAGAAAGATAATGGCTGGTTCTGAATCCGGAGCCTTTAAGAAAAGCATCCATCTAATAATGGCTTTTCTGCGAGCAGATAAATGCTGAGGTGGAATTTTGGTTGGCACGTGCTGGGGGCAGCCAGGGCTTTCCCCACTGCAGGGTCTGCTATTTTCTGGAGGCTGGTGTTTCTCCATCCTGCTCTCAGCAGGGTGGCCCTGTCAGGAGGGAGAAGTCTTCCTGCTCTTCTGTGCTTAACAGCACCTTCTGCTCTCCCCTGGCCCATGTTCCTGGTGGAACCAAAAGCCTGCCTTAGTTTCTGAGCTGCTGCTTCTCCCAGGACAGCATCTCTCCCTAAGCCCCAGTGCAGTCTGTCCCTGCTGGAGGAAGGTTTTCCTGGATGGGCTCTCCAGCATTCTCTGCCTCTCCCCTCAACAGTCCCTCCACTGATCCAGCCCTTCGAGTTCCCACCAGCCTCCATCGGGCAGCTCCTCTACATCCCCTGCGTGGTCTCCTCCGGGGACATGCCCATCCACATCACCTGGAGGAAGGACGGGCACGTCATCCTCTCCGGCTCCGGAGTCACCATCGAGAGCAAGGAGTTCATGAGCTCCCTGCAGATCTCCAGCGTCTCCCTCAAGCACAACGGCAACTACACCTGCATCGCCAGCAACGACGCGGCCACCGTCAGCCGGGAGCGGCAGCTCATCGTGCGGGGTGAGCTCCACGGGGCACAGCCAGCCCGGGCCTGGTGCTGCCACCCCGGTGGGCTCAGGAGGGTGGGCAGCGAGGGAGGGAAGCACAGTGGGGAGCAGAGAGAAGGTGGGAGGCTGCTCTGCAGGCACAGGAGCGGGTGGGAGGGTGAGGAGCAGAGTTGCAACGGGGCACTCCCCGTGCAGGGAGGAGCTATAGGGATCTGATGGGGGTTTTGCTACAGTGACCATCTTTTCCTCTCAAATTCCTCAGTGCCTCCTCGTTTTGTGGTCCAACCCAACAACCAAGATGGCATTTATGGTAAAGCCGGGGTGCTGAACTGCTCTGTTGATGGATACCCCCCTCCGAAAGTCATGTGGAAACACGCTAAAGGTAGGGATGGGTCATATGGCACCGTGTTGGGACACTGGGACGGGCTGTGGAGAGTCCCTTTGGCATGGCCACCCCAGCTCTGAGCCTCGCTCCTCTGCCTCAGCTGAGCTCCGTGTCTCTGTGTCCCCTCTTAGGGAGCGGCAACCCCCAGCAGTACCACCCCATCCCCCTCACGGGCCGCATCCAGATCCTGCCCAACAGCTCGCTGCTCATCCGCCACGTGCTGGAGGAGGACATTGGCTACTACCTGTGCCAGGCCAGCAACGGCGTGGGCACAGACATCAGCAAGTCCATGTTTCTCACCGTCAAGAGTAAGTACCCAGGGCTGTGGGGTGGCTGTGGGAGCTGTGGTCACCAGCAGAGCCTGGTCTAGTGTAGCCCCCCCTCCTTTCCGAGGGTTCCTGCTGCTCCAACCGCGCTCCGGCCTTGGCTCCGCGCAACGCCGCGATCGATGTGCAGGGCACGGGAGGGCATTGATTCCTCCCCTCCAGGGACCCACTTCCCTTTTGGTATTAAACACACTTTGTCTTTAATAAAACCAAGCAATCAATCTACATCATACAGGAGGAAAGGAAATAGCTGGGCTACTTTGACAGGGATGGGCCGGGAAGTGTTGTTAGACACCGTGTTTGAACCGTGTGTGTTATTGGATTGCTCTCCCGTTGCTACCAGCAGAATGGATAATTGCCAGCTCCGCGTTAGTTAGAGGGCTCGTGGCTGCCGTGAGCATTCCAGCCTCCAAAAGGAGGTGGTGGAGGGGGTCTGGCCCTGTCACACTTGCTCCTGTATGTCTCCAAGAGAGGCTGGGGTCGGGACTGGGCTCAGCAGGGCTAAGCTTTGCCCTGCACACACCAGGGGGGTTGAAGCAGTAAGTCCTTTGGCCGCTGGCCCCATGCTGGAGTGGATGGAGGTTGCAGGTGCAGCTGTGGGAGCCACCAACACCCTGGCTGTCCCCTGGGCGAGGTGTTTTGGGTAGAGGGGATGTGCAGCCCTCTCTGAGCGCCAACATGTGGCTGAGGTCTCTGGGATGAGATAAGGAGAAAGTGATTCTGGCTCAGGCAGCTCCTTTCCTGCCTCCCCCTCCCCAACCAGGCACTTTCTTTCCTGGCATTGGCAGCCGTTTCTCTCAGGGGCTTCTCCCCTCCCCACCCAGCCTTCCCAGGTTCCTTCTCCCCTCCCTGTCAGCTGTTTAATTTATCCCGCTGACTGATGAATCAAAACGAGCGACTTCAAACAAGGCACTTCAATGAGGTGCAGGTACAAAGTCGAGGCGATTAATCCCGAGTGAACGTGCCGAAGTCTGGGAGCCCGAACTGGTGCCGTGTCCCTGCTATCTGCCGTAATTGCATCCCAGGACAGGTTGCTTGCTGACTTGAATAGCACATAACCTTATTATGCGTGTGCTTTTGCATCTCCCGGAGCCCTTGCCGCCTTTGAAAAGGTTTGGATGAATAGGTAGACAAAGCGCCACAGCCAATTAAGCATTAGATGGGCTCTTTGTTTTGTTTCATTTTGGGGTTTTTGTTTGTTTAGTGAAATGTCAGTCCAATTAAAGGGAGATCAGTGCTGGCTTTTCCTGAAAGTCAGGCCACTGCGGACAGAGTTAAATGAGAGTTAATCAGAGCCCAAACAAAGCACACAGGCGGTCAGCAGGGGAGAAGGGAGTGCTGCAGGCAGCCAGCATTGCACATCCTGGGCTCCAGGGGCCAGTCAGGTAACACACTGGACAGTGTGTGCCGTCCTGGCCGAGTGCCCGTGGACTTGGCAGTGCCAGGAGGAGCTGGACGCTGCTTTTGTCAGGGCATGGGCAAGAAAAGCCACAGGATTTACTGGCATGGGGATGTCACCCATAGGGCTGGGGCCTTGCTGTCCCTGGTTGCTGCTGCACCATGGCAGCCTGTCCTTCCCTGTTTTGGGGAGGAACTCACCAGCACCCAGCTGGGAGGACACAGAGTGGAAGGTGGGGAATGCTGGAGGACGGGAGCCTGTGCCCGAGGGGACAGCGGGGTGGGCTGGGCTCAGGTGAGGGGACCACCAGCGCGTGATAAATGCCATTTAGCACATGGCTGCACACCTGCCGGGGTGCTGAGAGCGGAGGGGCAGGATGGGGACAGTCACATCCTCGGGGGGTCCCGCTGGCTGTGCCCGAGCACTGGGCAGTGCTCGCTGGAGTGGGGGCTCCTCTGCCTGGTCCTCGCTGGCACCTCAATGCTGGGGGTCCAGCTGGGGGGCAGGGAGAGGGGCCACTGCCTGTGTGTCACGGCACAGCCCTGTTTGGAGTTCGCTGCCGTATACGGCACGAGCATAACTGATTGCTTCCATGCAATTTGAATTAATCTCATGCTTCAGGTGAAACTCAGCTAATCAGTGTAGAAAGGAAGCTGAGATGGGTGCAATCAAATTAACATCACAGAGCCGGCTCCAAACAAGAAAGAGGGGGGCGAGGGAGGCAGGCACAGCCGTTGTCACCCTTGTCACTGTTCTCATTCAGTTGTCACCAGTGTGCCGTGAAGCAGCTCGAGCCCCAGCCCGGCGTGGGACAGCAGAGCATGCTGGTGGCTGTCATCTGCCTTTGTTGCCAGGCTTATCTGCCCAGCCAGCAGGACCAGCCTCTGGCTGGGGCCTTGTTAACAAGGCCCGTGGGCACGGGGGAGTGGCTGGGCTGGCTGGGCACGAGGAGGACGGGTGGGCACATCGGCGGTGAGCTCTCCTCAAGGGAAACCTGTCTGCCAAAGTGCTGACTGGGGCTGTGGCTGGTGCTCTGATGGGCAGGAACCATTAATGATGTCCCTGCACCCAGGATTGGCCAGGAGCAGCCCCTGGCCAGCCCTGGAGGTCCCGTGGTCAGTCCCAAGCAATGCTGTCCCTCTGCAAGTGGCAGAGCTGCTCCAAGGCAGGTGTCGGGTACCAACGTGCAAGCAGCGCTGCCCCTGCGCCCTGATCTGTGCTGTCCTAACGGCTGCCTGGGGTTTTCCTTGGGTTTGTTGTGCTGTTTTCCTGCTCTGGACGGCATGTCGCTCTCCTGGGACCCCAGCAATTGAGAGAAGTTGATATGTTTACATCCAAAGAGCTGCTTTTAATCAAACATCAATAAGTGCATTTCAGTGAAGCAGAGCCTGAAACGGAGCTCCTCTCCCGGGGCTGCTGCTCGCTGGGAACGGGGCCGATGCCTCCACAGCTGCCACAGCCCTGCAAGGCTGCCCTGCCCCTTTGGCACCTGCAGGCATGAACACCCTCTGTGACCCACAGGCCTCCAGCCTGGGCTGAATGAGGGCTGTGCTCCTGCCTGCCAACTGGTTTTCTGATGGTTTTCCTTGGCAGGAACTGGGGACAGTGGTCAGGAGCCTGGAAAAAGCTGCCATAGTGCCAAAACTGGGTGCTGAGACCCTAATCCAGGGGTGTGTGCCCAGTTAGCCCTGGTTTGGCATGGGTGCAAGAGCCCCTGTTGGTCCCTGAGCTCTGTCTTCACCCTGGTGGGATGTGGAGTGCTGGGTTTTGGTCAGTGCTTTCCATTCCTGCCCCTCTCCTGGTGGATCCCTGACTGCAGGCAGACAGAGGTGTCAGAGCTGGGATAAGAGGGGCACACAGCTGGGGATAGGACAGGGCAGGGCTAAGAGAAGTCTTGCTCTGTTTCTTGTAACCCTTGGTTTCCCATGGCATAGACTGCAGTGCCCCAACATCCCTGCCCTTTGCCATCCTCATGCCAGCTTGTGGGAGGCTGTGCTTCCCTCTGGACAGGATTGCCACAGGTGCTGCCCATGGTGTTGTCCTGCACCCCACAAACACTGGCAGCTCCAGAGGAAAGGTTTCCTTCGCTGTTAATTGAATTACATTGCCACAGAAAGCCGAGAAGTCGTAGCTCATTAGAGCCTCTTGTGTCCCATTAGAACAGTGTGTGTTGCCTTTGCGGATTGTCATTATCATACATTACTGCGGGACTCAGCACTGCTGTTTGTTTATGCATTACATTTTTTTCTGCTTACCCAGGCTGCCCTTGGTCCCCCAACCCCGTTCCTCCTGCGTGATGCCTGCCACAGCCAGCCCACTGCATGGCACGGGGGTGGCATGAGATCTTGGCTCTTGGAGCAGGGAAGAGCCTGGCTGGGGATCAGTGCAGCATCCTCACAGCAAGGATCAGCCATCCCTGCACCCACTACTCGAGCAGCACTGGGTGCTGCACCCTGGATGGGTGGTGACCGTGGCACAGGGTGTCCCCACCATCCCTCTTTGCATATTGGGGTGGCTATGGATAAAAACAAAAAAAAAATCATCTCTGGCATCTGCAATGCAAAGGCGGCCTTGCTGATGGGGAATCACACTCTGTATTCTGCCCAGGTTTATACGAGTGAATTATGCAAATCCGTGATGGAAAACATTCTTCCTCTCATCCTCGGGAGTGTAAAACCTTAGTCAATAATTCATACCCGCACGTCTCAGACTGGAGGCTTTCTCTTCATTATAGTGTGCGCTTGGTTATTTGTCTTTCACGTTTTATTGTCTACCCCGGTGTAATGCTACGCATTATAAAATTTATCTGCTTCATTATTTTATGATCCTGAGCTGTATAATGCAGCGAGACGGTTCCGCTTTGGGCTGCGTGGCCTGTTGGTGAGACCCCCATCCGCCACCTCCCCGGCGGGGTCTGTGGGCTCTGCCGTGGCTGGGCAGCCACAGGTGGCACCTGGGCGTGCCCTGGGCGCACCGGTGACCCTCTGCCTCCCCGCAGTCCCAGCCATGATCACCTCCCACCCCAACACCACCATCGCCATCAAGGGACAGACCAAGGAGCTGAACTGCACGGCCCGGGGCGAGCGGCCCATCATCATCCGCTGGGAGAAGGGCGACACCGTCATCGACCCCGACCGCAACATGCGCTACGCCATCACCACCAAGGACAACGGCGACGAGGTCATCTCCACCCTCAAGGTGAGGGCTGGGGGTCCTGCTGGGCGATGGGGGGAGGCAGATGGCACAGGGCGTGCGCAGGGAGGGTGTCAGTGACCCTGGGTGGGTGCCGTGGAGGCTGGCGCTGTGGCTGGGCTCCCTGGGTGGCAAAAGAGAGCCCAGCGGGGTGGGATGGTAAGGAATCCCGCTGGAGGGATTGTGACTCCAGCAGCGGCACCGTGGTGGGGGCAGGCAGTGAAGGCAGGGGGAGGCGGGGGCACGGTGCTCACGGCAGCTCAGCCTGAATTGGCTCCTCTCCCTGAAACATTTGCAGTTGAAACCAGCCGACCGTGGGGACTCCGTCTTCTTCTCCTGTCACGCCATCAACTCCTACGGCGAGGACAGAGGCTTGATCCAGCTCACCGTCCAAGGTACTCGATCCCCCACGCGCAAGCCCTGAGGCTCAAGACCTTGCTGCGAGGGTCCCCCTGCTCCTGGAGGGCCTCCCTCCCTGTGTCCCTAACCTGCCCGTGTGTCCCCAAGAGCCCCCTGACCCACCGGAGCTGGAGATCCGCGAGGTGAAAGCCCGGAGTATGAATCTGCGATGGACGCAGCGGTTTGACGGCAACAGCATCATCACGGGGTTCGATATCGAGTACAAGAACAAGTCAGGTGGGTGGCAGTGACGTCCCCTCCCTGTGCCACAGCGGGGCTGCGTCCTGGGGCTGGGCTCTGCGGGCAGGTGCGGGGCTGCCCCAGCGGCACCTCCAAGGGAATACTCTGCATCCCTGTTCCTTTGATGAAGAAAGGAGAGAGCAGCATTAATGAAATATGGTAATTTCTGTTGGATGGGAGCATTTGAAAGGGAATATTAAAAGAGACAATATTTGTGAAAAGTTGAACCCCAGATGCACAGCGGCGAGAGAGGGAAGCGGCTCATCTCCAAGGGGGACAAAAGCTGGAGGTGCTTGGGGACCTCACCTGCCTGAGCACGGCCCCCTCGGTGCCGCAGACCCCGGGGCGGGATTCGGGTGCTGACCCTCCCGTCTTGCTCCACCGCTCTTCCAGATTCCTGGGATTTTAAGCAGTCTACGCGCAACATCTCCCCGACCATCAACCAGGCGAACATCGTGGACCTGCACCCCGCCTCGGTGTACAGCATCCGCATGTACTCCTTCAACAAGATCGGGCGCAGCGAGCCCAGCAAGGAGCTCACCATCAGCACGGAGGAAGCAGGTGCCAGTCCCAGCTCAGGCTCTGGGGACAGTGGGCAGGGGTGGCCAAGGGGCAGCCTTGAGTGAGGATAAGCTGGCTGAGACACAGCTCTCCTAAAGCCAAGGGTTTTCCTGATGAGGAGGCTCCTTTCCCTGATGCTTCCCAACATGCTCTTTTGGGTTTGTTTCTCCGCAGCTCCCGATGGCCCTCCGATGGATGTCACCTTGCAGCCAATGACATCCCAGAGCATCCAGGTCACCTGGAAGGTGAGTGAGGCCAGGATGGCTTTCCCTGGCCACAGGGGCTCAGGCAGATCTCCCATCGTGTCCTGGGACTCAGCATGTCATCAACACTGTGAGGGTCAGGAAGGATTTCCCAGGAAAAATGAAAACCCAAAGGTTGGGCATGCAGTTCGCATGGGGCCCTTATTAATCCTGTTTTATAACAAGCTCATTATCTCATAGGGTGTCCATGGGGGGCCATGGGGGAGAGAAGATAAATATGTAAAAACTGAGATGCCAGGTTGCAAAGTGTTTGAGCAGAGATCGATAAAACTTAGAATCGGATTTATTTTTCCAAAGCTGCCTAATGAAAAATAAAATTGATTATAAAGTTAGGACTTGGGAATGAACTGCTAAGTCAATAAATTTAGGGTTCCAGCTTCTCCCCCCTCCCCTTAAGCACTGAAAAACAGATTAATGGAAAGTAAGATTCACTTGAAAGATAAGTCACTTCGTTTTAGGAGTATTTCAGCAAGATGGATCGCACTGGCTTTGTAACATAAATTTGCAATCAACCCTATTGATTTCTTAATGCTTCAGAGAAATATTGTTAAGATTGATCTCAATGTGGCCTCTAAGGCTGCCAGACTTGGGGTTTTCCCTCCTCCTGCTGAGCTGTTCCAGTTGGGGACTGGTATTGTCTGGGCACATCCTGCTGCCCAGGCCAGCACTTTCTGGTGGCTCCAAGGACCCATGGGAGATTTTATCTCTATTTTGCTGCTCAGTGTATGCACCCAAGTGCTGTAGGGAGAGAAAACAACTTAGTAGCATTGAGAAAGGCCACTGAAGAGAAGTAGTCAGGACATGGAGCCCCACGAGCCTCCTGACCCCATAACTCTGCGTGACACCACTCCCCTTCTCGTTCCTCAGGCCCCAAAGAAGGAGCTGCAGAACGGGGTGATCCGTGGCTACCAGATTGGGTACCGGGAGAACAGCCCGGGCAGCAACGGGCAGTACAGCATCGTGGAGATGAAGGCCACGGGCGACAGCGAGGTCTACACGCTGGACAACCTGAAGAAGTTCGCGCAGTACGGGGTGGTGGTGCAGGCGTTCAACCGCGCGGGCACGGGGCCCTCGTCCAGCGAGATCAATGCCACCACGCTGGAGGATGGTAAGGCTGTCCCTCTGACCAAACCAGGCAGTTTTCCTGCTCTCCACTGACTGGGGGATTCTCAGTCCCTCCCTACCCCGTCCCAAGCAGGTCTGGGGTGGTGGCTGCCACCAGCAGCGCTAGCTGTGTGCACCCTCGCAGCTCCCTGGGAAGGAGCTGGGAGCACCAAGATGTCAGGACACCCCTGGCACCACGGGGTTTCTGGCACGGTTAGAAGGATGCAAGGTGAATTTAGGCACTGCCGGAGTGCCAGGCAGGTTTCCGTCTGGGACACGTGGCTGATGGCCTCAGTCGCTTTAAAAACAACGAGGAAAAAGTTTTGCAGTGCGTTTGCTCAGCAGTTTTTCATACTTAATTAAGGCTCTCGTTAGCCTGTCAAACCATGATCGTTTCCTGGCTGCATTAGCACTCCTCCTGGGGTATTCAAGGGCCCCTGTTTTAGCAATAGTGTCTTTTCCATAATTATATTACCTTCATTTCGTTCAAACGGACTATCTGTATTAGTTTATTATACTCTGTCCCTAATTACATGGTGCTTATATTTTTGCACCTAAGTAATATGAAACAATAATCATTTTCAAAGAGGATCGTTACGGTGATGTATTATCGTTTAAATGCTCATAAAAATTAGAGTTACCTCTTACGGGGCAATGGGATCTAATTACCTCACATCCAGCCAGCTCTCCTGCTCTCCCTTCCCTGGGAAGTCCAGCCAGTCCCAGTGGACTGACTCCTTGTCACCACGAGCATGTGTGGTCAGTGGTCCAGGAGGAGCAAAACTGCGTGCTGGAGGCAGAGCATTGCTGGGCAGGACCGGCTCAGGGGGTGACAGAGGAGCGGCGGGATGGGGTCCTATGGGGCTGCATGGGACATGGCTCCCTTAGCCTGGCATCTCCACCCTCCTGCTGATTGTCCTCCTCGTCCACCCCCTCCCCAGTTCCCAGCCAGCCCCCCGAGAATGTGCGGGCCATCTCCATCACCTCGGACGTGGCCGTGATCTCGTGGTCGGAGCCCCCGCGCAGCACCCTCAACGGGGTGCTCAAGGGGTACCGGGTCATCTTCTGGTCCCTCTACATGGACGGAGGTGAGTGCTCGTGGGCAGCAGGTGACAGGGGGGACCCGGGTGGGTGGCAGCAGGGGGCTGACGGGCCCCGTCTCCCCGCAGAGTGGGGCGAGATGCAGAACATCACGACCACGCGGGAGCGAGTGGAGCTGCGGGGCATGGAGAAGTTCACCAACTACAGCGTGCAGGTGCTGGCCTACACCCAGGCGGGCGACGGCGTGCGCAGCAGCGTGCTCTACATCCAGACCAAGGAGGACAGTAAGTGGCACTGCCCCTCGCTCGTGCCACAGCAGCGCCCTGTGCTGCTGCGCTGGAGTGGCTGCGGGGGCACGGAGGAAACCCCCCGTGTACAGCCATGGGCAGGGCATTTCCCTTTCCCTTTTTTTTTTTTCCTTTTCCTTAAGTGCGGATATTTAAATATTTACACCCCGCCTGCCCTACTTTAATGCCATTAACTCGGTAGCAGAGCGTTCCTGGGCCTGTGTCCTGCGAAGCAGCGCCAGATGCTGGGAGGGAGGCGCAGCTGGGCAGGGTACGACTGACAGATTAAGGGGATGGCCATTAAAAGCCAATCATGATTTCTAAACCAGAGCTTGGGCTGCAATTAACCCTCCTGCCTCAGGCTCACTTGGGGACCAGAGCCACCCATGGAGAGGTGTCCCACGGGCAGACCTGTCCCTGCTTTGTACTTGCCCAGTGTGACACCAGCGCTGCAGCTGCTTCCCAGCGTGTGGTGGGCAGAGACCTTGGAGACTTCCAGGCACCGGCTCTGTCACACTGTCCCTCCTCAGTTCCAGGTCCCCCAGCTGGCATCAAGGCTGTCCCATCCTCAGCCAGCAGCGTGGTGGTGTCCTGGCTGCCCCCGGCCAAGCCCAATGGCATCATCCGGAAATACACCATCTTCTGCTCCAGCCCCGGCTCGGGGCAGCCGGTACGTGATGGGAATGGGGGTGAGATGGGAATCACCACTGTGTGCCAGGGAATGCTGGGCTGTCCAGGCAGGAGCAGGAGGGAGGGCTGATGCCAGGCAATAGCAAAGGCCCCTTGAGGAGGTCCATGCGCTGCAGAATTGTCCGAGGGCATCCATGGATACCCGTAATCAGGACATGGGCCCATTGTCTCCAGCATCTACCCTGCTCAGTGCTCGCTCCAGAGGGTGAAACGTGCCAGCAGCTGACCAAAAATGAAATAGAAATCCAACCTGGCCCCATCCCTCCTTGGTGAGGGAGAGGTTGATGGGAGGTCTGCAGACTAGTGCTTATCAAAAGCTCCTTCTCAAACTCATTTCACTATCTGAGCCTCTGGTTTCCAGGGCAACATAATCTTTTCATCAAAGCAACTGGTAAAACCGCTGGGATCCGATATTGTTTTCTTGGCATCTTGTCAAAACTGTCATTTGGGTAAAAAAAAAAATTATGTATACTATACAATATTCATATAGGTGTGTCTGCTTTGGGGTACGTTTACAGCTGTGGGCCCCGCAAGGGCACGCGTGTGGAGACAGGGAACGTGCAGGTCCCTGCGTGGTCACACGTGTAAATACCACAGCCATCCCGTGCCACAGGGGTGGTGGAGCCCCCATCCCTGTCTGCTGCTGGCATATTGGGATGGCCAGATGCTGTGCAGGGCAGCCCTTTCCCACGTGGTGTGCCTGGAGCAGGGTGACTTTGGCCGTGATGCGATGGGCACTGGCCCTGGCACTTGCACACAACCAGACCTCTCGGAAGGGCCACGGCAGGGTTGGGACAGTCATTGTGAGCGATGCAGGAGGTGACCCCACGCACGTTTTGGGGACCCCTTGGCCCCTCCCTGTGGCCACAGAGGGTTTGAGGCAGGCTGGTGAGGGGTTTGCCCCCACACTGGCCCCCGCCGCAGCTTGGCGGGTGTCAGGGAAGCGTCCTTTCCTTTCCCGGGAACAAACCATGCCGTCGCAGCCATCTGTTCCTCGGGCTCCAGCCCGGGCTCCCTGGAGGAATCACGACACCAGCCGGCTCACACCGGCATTGAGGAACAGGGAGCGGAGCTGAGCTGCTGCTCGGGAGCAAAGCCAGGGCGCGGCAGTGGGGTGGTGGCAGCGATGGGGTGAGGGTCTCACCGAGGCTGCACCTCTTCCCGTCCCCCTCCCCGCAGGCCCCCAGCGAGTACGAGACCAGCCCCGACCAGCTGTTCTACCGCATCGCCCACCTGAACCGCGGGCAGCAGTACATGCTCTGGGTGGCCGCCGTCACCTCCGCCGGCCGCGGCAACATCAGCGAGAAGGTCACCATCGAGCCTGCAGGGAAAGGTACGGCGGGGCTGCCGGGCTGGGGGACACACACCCCTGTCCCCTGCCCCAAGGGGTGCTGTGGCAGCTGGAGGGAAGGGACAGCTGAAGCAGCCTGGGGCCAGAGTGAATGCGGCATGGGTGGTCTCTGCTCTGGGGTCTGTGCGTAGGGTCGTGCCCACAAGGCTGACCACCCCTCCTTGTCCCCAAGCCCCCGCCAAGATCATCTCCTTCGGAGGCACCGTCACCACGCCGTGGATGAAGGACGTGAGGCTGCCGTGCAACTCCGTTGGGGAGCCGGTGCCTGCCATCAAGTGGACCAAGGACAGGTACTGAGGGGGCTGCCAGCTGTGCCAGGGGCCAGTGCCAGCTGCTCTGCCCTTGCTGTGTCACACACGGCTGAAACACCCTCTCCCCTCTGGGCAGCGAGGACTCTGCCATCCCCGTGACAGTGGATGGCCACCGCCTGATCCAGGCCAACGGCACCCTGGTGCTGCGCTCGGTGAAGGCCGAGGACTCCGGCTACTACACCTGCACTGCCACCAACACCTGGGGCTTCGACACCATCATCATCAACCTGCTGGTGCAAGGTGAGGGTTCCCACCTCCGTGTCAGGGAGCAGGGGTCCTGCATGGATGTGCTGCATCCCCACGCTGTTGCTGCCCAGTGCTCAGTGGGTGAAGCACCTCGAGCTCTGTCCTGCATGGGGGGCTCGTGCTGGCCCAGGGCTGAGTGGGAGGTCTCGTTGGCACTTTGGGGAGCACAATTTGGGGCACTTTTGTGTGTGTGAGGTGCTCATGGGCTTTCCCTCCTCCTTAGTGCCCCCGGACCAGCCCCGCCTGACTGTCTCCAAGACCTCGGCATCGTCCATCACGCTGGCCTGGATCCCTGGGGACAACGGGGGCAGCTCCATCCGAGGTAGGGCTGCTGTGAGCAATGGGGCTGGTGCCACCACCTCATCCCAGAGCCATGGGTGCCTCTGCTGCTGAAAGCTGAGGCTCATGGAACATGTTTTCATGCCTTTCAAGCACACCCCTGCACGCTGTGCCCCATTTTTGTCTCTATGCCCCAATTTCCCCCTCTCCAAAATGCCTCAGAAATGCTCCAGAGTAAGGTTGATGCTTCTGAGCTCGTAGCAGGGCCTTCCAGCCCTGAGGAGGGGATTGTGAGGTGTTTTGGACAAGCTGCAGGGACTGAGGTAGCTAAGGAAGGGCATATCATTAAGTGCTCAGATGCTGGCGGCCAGGATCAACCACAGTGCTGCTCCATGTCTCCCAGCAACTCTCAACCCACTAGGACAAGAATTGTCCCCTGTCCCTGCCAGGCTGAGGATTTCAGGAGGGCTCCAGGAGCATCCCTGCTTTCCCAAGCCTCCTTTCTGCTCTGATTCATCTCATGAATTATACGTTGAAACAGCTGCACACGGAGGGGGGAGCGGGGAGTGAGGAAGGAGACCTCGCTTACAATTAATTAAAAGCATGAAAGTAATTACAAGCAAATCTCCCCAGCCAGCAGCCTTTCACTCCAGCGGACTCTGTTGATAAATTTGGTTATAATTGGATTAGAAATATTAAAAACATGCTGCATGTACAAAATAAATAAATAACCAGTGGCAGGCACCAGGGTGCCAGGCACCGTGGGTGGTGTGGGGGTGTCAGGGCTGGTGTTGACACCGCTGGGAATCATGTGCCCACGGCCCTGGGAAGGTCCAGGTATTACCATCCACAGGGAAGCCTTGGTGCTCACAGACCACCTTCACATGGGTCCTTTGGCATCACCACACCAGTGCCCAGGTGGTGTTGGCACCAAAGTGGTCCTGCAGGCTCTGCATTGTGTGGCTTGTGACACACAGAGCAAGGCAGAAAACCCACTCCTCTCTGTTATCTTTATTTGAGAATTGGCAAAATAGCCTGCAAAGATGTGTCAGTACACCATGAAAGCTTGGTCAGCAGGCAGGGCAGCAGGGTTTTGCTGTCCTGGGGGGCACCAGTGCCCTTGGTGCCGTGTCCCTCGTCCCCAGCTCCGTGTGCCTCTCCCTGAGAAGCCCAGACCAGCCATCTTCAGGCTTGTTGGTGGCAGCGTAACAGGTTTGCTCATCTAGGACACAGTGTGCTTCCTAATACTCTTCATCACGGGAGAGGAGGCGGCGTGCAATGACAGAAGCAACTTCCCTGCAGCTTCCCGAGGGAGCTAGTTAATTCCGGCTTTCCCTTTATAGCCTCGCACCAGTCAATCACAGCGCGCTCTCCCCTGTGGAACCAAGCAATGGGGCCATGCTGGTGGCACTGGGGGCGGGCAGTGTGTGACTGGGGCCCTCTGGCAGAGCACTCAGGAGGTGGTGGGGGGGGTACCCACACTCCTCTTGTCCTGTGTGGTGGGCAGAGAAGGCGGATTCCACCACCACTCGTGAGCACACAGTGGTGCACAAATCGGTGTGCAGTGGGTGCCTGGGAGTGACCCTCTGCCCTTGCTCCCACAGGTTTTGTGCTCCAGTACTCGGTGGACAACAGCGAGGAGTGGAAGGACGTGTTCATCAGCTCCTCCGAGCGCTCCTTCAAGCTGGAGAGCCTCAAGTGTGGCACGTGGTACAAGGTGAAGCTGGCGGCCAAGAACAGCGTCGGGGCCGGACGCATCAGCGAGATCATCGAGGCCAAGACCCACGGCAGAGGTGAGCCAGCCCCACGGTGTCCTTAGTGGGGGGAACACGGCGCTCCCCTCCCCGCCACCGCCCTCCTGACAGCCCCTCTCCCGCAGAGCCCTCCTTCAGCAAGGACCAGCACCTCTTCACCCACATCAACTCCACGCACGCCAGGCTGAACCTGCAGGGCTGGAGCAGCGGCGGCTGCCCCATCACTGCCATCGTCCTGGAGTACCGGCCCAAGGGCAACTGGGTGTGGCAGAGCCTGCGCACCAACAGCTCCGGCGAGGTTTTCCTCACCGAGCTGCGCGAGGCCACGTGGTACGAGCTGCGCATGAAGGCCTGTAACAGCGCCGGCTGCGGCAACGAGACCACGCAGTTCGCCACGCTGGACTACGACGGCAGTGAGTGGGGTGACAGGGTGGGGGGCACGCTGCTGGGGGGGTCCTGGGACACTCATCACCCACCCGCCTGCGCTCTGCCCTAGGCACCATCCCCCCCATCAAGTCTGCCCAAGGGGAGGGTGATGATGTGAAGAAGCTCTTCACCATCGCCTGCCCCGTCATCCTGGCCACGCTGGGAGTGGCCCTGCTCTTCATCATCCGCAAGAAGAGGAAGGAGAAGCGGCTGAAGAGGCTCCGAGGTGAGACAGGGCTCAGAGGCTCAGTGCACAGGACCAGGCTGTGTTCCTGGACCACTTTGTTGTGCCCTAAATATCTCCCTTACAAAAAACCTCTTTTTTTCTTTTTTTTTTTTTTTTTGTCTCCTGCACAGATGCCAAGAGTTTGGCTGAAATGCTGATCAGGTGGGTCTCGGAGCTGCCTGTGGCTGGTGCTGGGTGGGGAAACAGGAATTCTTGGTGTTGAGGGCTGATCCTGGATGCTTTTAAGCCCAGGTTCAGCCCTGTCTAGTTCAGACCTTCCTGGGCTCAGGCCTGCAAAGGTTGTGTCGGTGCCCACGTAGCACAGCAGCCTGCTGTTCCTGGCTGCTCCTGCCTGCTGGAGGGTCCTGGCACCCACCTTGGAGCTTGCCTGGGCAGAGCTGAGCCCCAGGTGGGCTGGCTGGTGGCAATGCCCAGCCCATCCCAGGCTGGAGCCGCCGGGGCTGTCTCCGGTAATGGCCGGGTCTGCGTCCCCTCTTACCTCACAGCAAGAATAACCGCAGCTTTGACACGCCGGTGAAGGGGCCCCCGCAGGGCCCCCGACTGCACATCGACATCCCGCGGGTGCAGCTCCTCATCGAGGACAAGGAAGGCATCAAACAGCTGGGTAAGCACAGGCAAATCTCCCATCCTCATTGTGCCCTCAAATTCCAGGGCAATCCTGTGGATGGGCTGAGTGTGGGCCAGCAGGCGCCTACAGCGAGCTCCTGGCCAGAGAGAGGTCTGAGCTCCAGCTTCTTCCCACAGGGGATGACAAAGCCACGATCCCGGTGACGGACACAGAGTTCAGTCAGGCAGTGAACCCCCAGAGCTTCTGCACGGGCGTCTCGCTGCATCACCCCGCTCTGATCCAGAACACGGGGCCCCTCATCGACATGTCAGACATCCGCCCTGGCACCAGTGAGTGGTGGTGGCAGTGCTGTGGGTGGGTGTGCTGGGAGCAGCCTGGGGCACTTGTAGACCCCTGTCCCTCAGCAGTGGCCATGCCCCAAGCAGCTGCTGGTAAGGCAGAAGGAGCAGGCAGTGCTCCAGGGAGATGGGACAGCGTCCTGGCTGTCTGTGGGAGGGACCCCCCGTGACCGTGTCACCTTCGTGCCTTAGACCCCGTGTCGAGGAAGAGCGTGAAGTCTGCGCACAGCACCCGCAACCGCTACTCCAGCCAGTGGACCCTCACCAAGTGCCAGGCGTCCACCCCGGCACGGACCCTCACCTCGGACTGGAGGACAGTGGGCTCCCAGCACGGCATCACGGTCACCGAGAGCGACAGCTACAGCGCCAGCCTCTCGCAGGACACAGGTGTGCCAGCACTGCCCAGAGGCTGCCTGGCACTGCTGCTGGCAGGGATCTGCCTGTTTGGGGTGCACAGATTCACTGCCATGACCCCAGACTGTGAGTTCAGGGCGACTGTAGAAGTAGAACTTAGTCAGTGGTGGCTCTGAGCAGCCAGATGTGTGCCCAGCTCTGGGAACAGATAGAATCATAAAATCCTGGAGTGGTTTGGTTTGGAAGGGACTTTAAAGATCATGCTCTTGCATCCCCTGCCATGGCAGTGACACCTTCCACTAGACCAGGTTGCTCCACACCCTGTCCAACCTGGCCTTGCAGATGGCTGGATATATCTCAGCAGGGACAGCCTGGGCATTCCCGTGATGACAGTGACGTGGAAAAAGGCATTCCCAGGGCAGGAAGAATTCCCAGGTAGGTGACACGTCCTCTCCTCCACAGACAAGGGCCGGAACAGCATGGTGTCCACGGAGAGCGCCTCGTCGACCTACGAGGAGCTGGCGCGCGCCTACGAGCACGCCAAGCTGGAGGAGCAGCTGCAGCACGCCAAGTTCGAGATCACCGAGTGCTTCATCTCCGACAGCTCCTCCGACCAGATGACCACGGGCACCACGGACAATGCTGACAGCATGACCTCCATGAGCACCCCGTCCGAGCCCGGCATCTGCCGCTTCACCGCCTCCCCGCCCAAGCCCCAGGACAGCGAGCGCGGCAAGAGCGTGGCCGTGCCCATCCCGCACCGCGCCAGCAAGAGTATGTACAGCTCCTGCCCGGCCCCTGCCCTGCCCCAGAACTGTCCCACCGCCCCAGGAGCCCTTCCCATGCTTGTATTCCTCTGTGTTCTCAGTATTTTTCCCCCCTCTTCAATATTCTTCCTCTGTTGCTTAATATTGTTCCCCATTTCTTCAGGTATTCCATTAAATTCTTAGTCTTCCTTTCAATTCCTTAGTATTCCTTCAAGTTCCTTCATATCTTTTTTCCCAGTTTCTTGATATTTCTCCCTGTTCCTTAGTATTCCTTCCCATTCCTTAGTTTTTCCCCCTGCCCCCCCCCCATATTTACTACTCCTTCCCATTCTTTAGTATTCCTTTGCATTCCTTAATTTTTTTTTTCCCATTCCTTGGTATTTTTTAATATTTTAATAGCAGTAATGCTATAGGGATAGAGGTGTTATTATTTTGTCTTTTATATTTGTAACATATAAGTGTTTTACATCTACATGTAAATCCTTAAATTAAGGTACTATGGCTGCAGATGATGCTGCAGAACACAATTAAAGGCAGTAGTGTAATACAACAGAAATATAACACTATAACACCTATAAGGGACAATATAACAATGCTGGGTCTTATACATACATAGATATAAAACCTTAAATTAAGGTGATAACTATATATGATGCTATATAACACAGCATAGCAGAATCTATTATTGCAGCACAGACACTTACACTGGCAGAGTAAAACCTTCCATATAACTTACCTATCACACTGCTGTGGGCTCTAACAGATGCTGCAGAGAGTAGAAGGGATATTTACCACGATGCTTTACAGAACAGAAGGTGATCTTCACCTGCAGAGGTACCACTGTGATATATCACAGATTAATAACAAGCATCCTGCCATACATGACACACACATCCTATAGTGTGTTACAGCTGAACAGAGATGGCATGCAGCTTACAGAACATATTTTAAAACATGTACAATTAAAAGCAATACTGTTATATTGTCTCTTGCAGGTCTAGTATATAACACACATATAAAAATGCAGTGTCATAAATACAAAATTCAAAATACATAAATACGAAGTACAGTAAATACAAACGTGTGCCCTGTGTTCTGTAAGAGATGTCATGGATGTACAGGGAATATTTACAGAAAGTACATTACTGTACAGAACACATATATGCCCCGTCAATACTTGTTTGCATCACACTAATAAAATAACATCATATAATACATTGCATATACATAGTATACTGGATTATAGATAGCTGAAAACATAATAACACATAAAAAAGAACACTGTGATAGTGTTAAGGTCTTTTATTACACTGTACACTTAGCAGTACAATTATTACTACTTTTACATCATAATGCATTCTTACCCTTAGAATTAATACATTAGCACACTAAGCAGTACATTATTGTTCCTTTTCCATTACAATGCATTATCGCTCTATACATTACAACATTACCAATAGGATTACTTTATTGCTCCTACATTACAATATTACCAATAGTGTTACATTATGATACCTCGTGGGGCATTGTGTCTAATGTTGCCCACTGGAGTTTGACACATCCCATCCCTGGTGGGCCAATTTTGGGTCGATGACGCGACGTGTTCCGTATGACAGGACGGAGGGCGGCGGGCAGGGGCATCACCCCAGAGCCTCACGTGCCTCCTCTTGCCTCGGCAGGTGACTACTGCAACCTCCCGCTGTACGTCAAGTCGGACGCGTTCTTCCGCAAGCCGGACGCGCACGAGCCGTGCCCGGTGGTGCCGCCGCGGGAGGCGTCCATCCGGAACCTGGCCCGGGCGTACCACGCGCAGGCCCGGCACATGACGCTGGAGCCTGGCACCAAGCCCCTGGGGCTGCCTCCCCCGGCCTCGGCCGCAACCACCTTACCTCAGAGGACTCTCCCCATGCCCGGCACGACCGGCACCGCGGCCGCGCCCGCCGCCAGCGCCGCGCCCGCTCCCCCCGCCGCGGCCGAGCCCCCCGTCACCGCCGCCGCCGCCGAGACGCGGGTGCCCACGCACTCCAAAGTGGGGGGCTCCAGGGACTCACTGCTAGAGATGAGCACGTCGGGGGTAGGCAGGTCTCAAAAACAGGGCGCCGGAGCCTACTCCAAGTCCTACACGCTGGTGTAGGGGCACCCACCGGATGCTGCTCGTCCCCACCCCACCCGACCCCACCCCGCGCCATTTATATTTAATTAACAAACTTGTACATAATGAACTCTTTTGTATAAAAATGAAGCTATTTTCTTCTTCTCCGAACAGAAAAAGAAACCAGGGCACAAAGAATTTGATGTTACAGATTTAAAAATATAATATATATGTAAACATATATATATATATTTCACATCATTTTGAAAGGGGCACAAGAAAAGACTCAGCGACTTTTTTTTTTTTTTCTTTTCTCTCCCTGATCTTGTCGGTGGTTTTAAAAAGGAACGTCTCCGAGACATTGCATGCTATTTTACTGTTCTGAAAACAGCAGGAGTTGCTTCAATTTGCAAATGCTTATGTGTTAATACCTTTTTCTATGAAAAAAAACCCAGCGCTGTGTGCAATAAAGGTTATGTTTATACGTGGGCGTTTGTTAAGTGAGCAGGGAATTAAGGCAGAGCAGGGCAGGAGGATGGAGAGGGACAGCCCAGGGCAGCCCAGTGTACAGAAATACTAAGACATGGGATTAAATATTAAGGAATACTGAGAAAAGAGATTAAATACTAAGGAATACTAAGGCACTTATGGACCTGCAGAGCCGTGGGGCAGGAGGAGGGTCAGGGATGGGAACAGGGTCCTGAGTGAGACAGCGCAGCCACAGCCAGACTGTGCCACAGCACAGGGTCACTGGTAAGTTCAGCCACAGCCCAGGGTGAACCAAAGTGCCAGACAGGAATCCTGGTCCAGCTCATCCGGAGGGGTGAAGCGATGCACGGCTGCGGCGCCTCACAGCTCTGGCATCTCAAGGTAAGTGCAGGGCAGCTCCAGCATCATACCCAGCATCCAGCTCCTCACAGCAGGGCCTGGTTCCCTGTGATGTGGCAGCAGGGAGAGCAGGAGGAGCAGCACCACTGCTGAGCACAGTGAGCGGCGAAACATGGCACGCTGTGGTGAAGTGCAGCACAGTGGGGAGCCCAAGAAATCCAGCACAGTGCCACGGATCGTGATGTGTCTGCCTTCCAGCGTGCTGAATCGTGGCACAGGACATGGTACAACACTGCACAGGTGCCCCAGGACTCAGGGCACTGTGACACACCATAGCACAGTGGAACACCATAAAGCCTGGAACAGCCCCCCCATAAATGGTTCTTATTTTTCCTCTTTGTTTTCAGCACCAGCTACAGCAATAAACCACCAAAGAGATGCAGGTTCTACTCTCCCCTTTATTATGTAGTTGTGAAAGCAAGAGCAGCTGAAGCTCAGGCAGGAGCCAGGGGCTCTGTTCTGCTACCTGTTCTGCTACCCCAGGAAGGCAAAAATAGCTCAGGCCATTAACTCTTGTTCTAGCAACCCAAAGTACAACTTCACCTTCCTGAGGAGCTTCTGGTGCTTCGAGGTCTAATTAATGAACTGCACTTTCATTTCCTTATTTCCTGTAATTTATAAGCTCAAGTTTTCATCAGTTCTCCATCCATGCTTGCTGCCCACTGGTTCCAGCGTTTTCCTTGCAGATACACTTCCTATTTTAACTCAAACCAGCAATTGGAGCATCTATACACAGGTTTGTACCATTCTCTTCCCGCCCCACCCCCTTTACAGGGTTTAATTCATCAGTTATGATCAAGTGCTGCAGAGATCACTTTTTCAATCTCCCTGATTTTTTACAATGTAGTACCCAAAGAAAAAAATTACATAGAAATACAGTGACTAGTGCTACTGGTGCCATTACCTGCAGTCTCCCCATGCAGCAATTCCCTTCCCTGCCTGCTGGCACACTGGTCAGCAGATCCTCCTTTGCCATCTGGTTCTTCCTAACTAAGGTAACTCCTGAAATCCTGCAGAGCTGGAAGCACTTTGGCAAGAGCCTGGCAGCTGTTCACCCCTGGGGCTCGAGAAACAAGCTGTTAAGACGATTTCTTACGCCCATTTTTTATGGTTTTTGGCCATTATTCAGGTACCACTCAGTGCCAACCCCTGCCAAGGAGCATCTTGCAGGGAGAGGGGCACCTTCCCCACACAGGCTGGTGTGGAGGCATCAGGGATGATGCCCCAAATGCCAGGGCTGCTATTTCCCACTTGTATTCTTGCACCAACCCCCCCACTGACCCCTGTACAGCTTTTCTTAGGGACTAGGCACGAGTTTCCTTATTAATTCAATTATTTTAACAGCTCTTTGGAGACAAAACCATGGTAAGTTTCCAACTCAGCATGAAGGAATACACATATTTTGCACTGTGCCAGCTCTGTCCCACACTGGCCAGTGTTTGCCATCAACCAAGGGAAACCAGTCCTGCCCCATTCTGTCTCTCCCCAAGAGCAGTGGAAAGTGGTGACAGCAAACCAGCATCTCTCAAGCATTTCTGTAAGGATTTCAAAACCAGTTCAGAGCACATTAGACTTATAAACCTTTACATAATTACAGATTAAAGAAAAAAAAATAAGCAAGTGCCCAGCCCCATCTTAAAGCAGGATCACCACCAGGCAGCACCTCCAAAAATGCCAATACCAGGCTCAGAATAGAAACAGAAGAGAAATTAGAATTAGAAATAGAAAAGGCAAGCGTGTTCAGCTGTGAGAGTAAGTAGATTAGCGAGATAAAACGCAGGATAGATTAACAGAGATTAATACGTCTTTATTGGAATTGGCTAGTACAGATTTCCTTCTACATCTTAGCAAGGATTCTCCCCCTTCCCTTCCCTTCCCCAGCAGGCACAAGCCTGCACAGTTTAATGCAGCCCAAGTTTCCAGCACTCCCCCACAAGACCCCAACACCCCCCTGCTCCCAGCGAGCCCACTGCCCTTTGCCACAGCAGGATTTGCAGGAGAACAGTGAATTCAAGCCACACCAGCCCAACTCTGCCTTCAACAGAAAACACATGCTCACAAATCCAGAGTTTTGTTTCAGGTCTGTTTTACCAAGCTGACACTCAGACCCAAGACTCTCCTGGGGGTCCTGTCCCTGCCTGACCAGGAACAGGTCTCTGTTCAGCTTTGCTGCACCAAAACACCAGACCAAGGGGCTGGGTGGGCTCCAACCCAAACACCAGTGTTACCAGAGGACTGTCTAAGGAAGAAAAGCACATTCAGCCTCAGAAGACAGAGTCCCACCCCACTTCTGCTCTGGCACCCCAACCAGTTCTCCACAAGAAAAGGTAAGATAGCTCACAGCTCAGCTCCTCAGTTGCCTGCAGCACGTCCCCTCGGTGACATTCCCACTCCAGGCTGGCTCCAGGACTCTGCGCTGGCACCTCTGCCACCCAGAGCAGAGGAAAAAGGCAGTTGTTCCACCCAACTCCAGAGGCAGAGTGGAAGAGGTGCAGGGAAGGGGCAGTGCTGAGTGAAACAAGCCCCAGCTTGGCAGTGACCAGCCAGCACAACCACCATCAGCTGTGCAGAGCCCCACTCCCACCCACACAGCTGCTGGGACTCACTCACTGTGACCCAAGGGCTGGCCAAGGACAGGTTTGCAGCATCACCCCCTGTTCCCAGGTCCCCAACAGCCCTTCCCCAGTTCTACCCTGGCCCACGAGGTAATGCTGACTGGGGAAGGACTGAGCAGGAGGGAGAGCTCGCTCTGAGCAGTGACCAACACAAGGGCAGAGAACCTACACCCACACCAAGGGGGTGCAGGTGTAGGTTCAGGGGGCGGTTTCACAGTCACCACAGCCCCAAATGTCTCTGGGGTACAGAACAGACAAACAGGAGGGACGGTGCAGGGCACGGGTGGCTGATGTATCTACTTCTTTTCCTGCTTCTGCTGCTGGTACCTCCTGAAGTGGGTCTGGATGGTGATGGCTGCCCTCTCAGGGTCACTGAAGCACTTGCTATCCTTTCTGGCATCAGGGGTCACATCACCTGGGGTGACAACAGAGCATCACAGTGAGCACAGGCAGTGCTGGTGGCCCTGAACAGGCTGCATAGAACAGGGCAGGGTTCTGGCATCACCCCCACAGGGTCAGTGGCCTCCACAGGCTCCCAGACAGGACATCTTACCTTGCTGGGGAGGTCAAAGAGGCTGGAGAGCTCAGAGCGTGAAACCACAACTTCCACTGGCTCACAGAGACATCTCCAGGGCACAGGGAGCAGGGAACAGGAGGCAAAGCAAAGCCCAGCCTCCCTGGCAGCACTAAGCCCTCTATTTACACAGCTCCACTCCCCAAAGACAGCAGCTTCCCCACGTTTAATCACCACGTATGATGCTCACTTACTTTCGCACACACAAATAAGATTAGAAAAAAAGCCCGGCACTGTACAGCAATAAAGCTCTCATGCTGACAAATGGGAGCCCTCCCCACTCCTGCTTAATGTGGCATTAGGGAAGTATTGTGAAATTCAACAGGAACTGCATCAAAGCCACTCAGCAGTGCTCCTCTAAGCCAGTGTGTCACTGCTAAGCACCCCCCGAGCAGCCATCAGGAATCCTGGGGCCAGATGCTGCTGTATAAACTCACCGCTGTCACCTGAACCCATTTCCCTTCACAGCCTCAAAGAAATTGCCAAGTAAAATGATAAATAAGAGGAGTCCACATTGGGAAGGGGCTCCCTCCTGTCCTGCTTAACAAGACACACCATCAGCTGTAAATCCTGCACAATGCACAAGTCCAAGGGCAGAGGCTGAGGACCACGGGGCAGGGACTGCTGTGCCTGGCAGGAGGAGCCCTGGCTGTGTGGGCTGCCCAGAGCTCCACAGGAAACACACCTGCCCAAGGAGCTCAGGCACTGTCAGCCCGGGGACCTGCACCTACTGCAGGGCAGTGAAACCCCCAAAGCAGCGACCAGGCTGGCCAGAGCTCCTGCTCCATCCAGGAGGGACGTCACAGCAGCGGTCCCAGCCCCCACTGCCCCTTATCCGATTGGCACCAAGAATAGAGCTGCTCAAAATCCTCTTTGCTGAGCCCTTGACTTCAGCAGAGGGGCCTTGGAGACCAGAGCAAGGAGCAACAGGGGCTGAATTCCAGGAGGGTTTACCAGAAGAAGGAGAAGAGGAAGAGGGGCTGTTTTGGGAGATAGTGTGGGTTCTCCTCAGCGTGACCCCAAGGGAGTCAGTGGGGCAGGTTTCATGGGAAGAGGGGAGAAGGGATTTGCACAGACACATGTACTGTTGTACATTCAGTTATGCACCCCTGGGACCTTCACTGGCTGATACTACACATATTAACAAATATCTCACCATTAAATATCCTTTAATAATGTCACAGGGACAGATTTCTGGAAGCAGAAAGACAGCATGAAGGTGCTGCAGTGCCTGCTCTCCTGCTGCATCCATGGTCCCAGCCCCAAGTTTCCCCTATTACCTGGACTGGGTTTTTTTTTTCACTGCCTCCCTTCCTGCCCCATACTCACCTTTGTCTCCAGAAAGTGAGTAGATGCTGTTGTGCCGAGAGTTCCTGCCTCTCTAGAAAGGTGGAGAAGAAAACTAAGAGTCAGTTATATCCCAGGCAGAGGCAGTGAGGACAGTCCCTTTCAGGCCAGCTGGGAATCTCTGAAAGGCACAGGACCAGCCCCACCAAGCTTTCCAATGTCCATTGCCTTTGGGAAACTGGAACATGATTACTGTTGTTCCCTTAAAGAGCACTGATTAATTAATCTGCATTTGTGAAAAGACCTCCAAGGAGAGGCAGGAAAGAATTTTGTATCCAGGCTCAGAGCTGTGAGATGTGCCCAGTATACCTCAGAATGGATGCTGGCACAGATCATCCTCACTGGATCTGCATTTCAAACCAGCAAGAAGACAGGCTTGCTGGGTTTGCTTTCACCATTCCAGCCCCTCCACCATGAACCTGCAGCTCCTGGGACGCCAGGTCTGCTAGGGGATATTCCCATTCCTAAAAATCAGCTTGAATTCGCCTACCAATACCTCTCCTACATTTTTCATCTTATCCCACCTCCTGACACCACCTTATTTTCCCAGCCTGCCTGGCTGACAAGGCTGCCTCGTGCAGCAGGCAGTGCCACCCCTGAGCCAGCTGCCCTGGCGGTGCCCCCAGGGCTCACCTCGCTGTCCCGGCTGGTGCGGCGGCTCTGGGACACGCACTGGATCTGCCAGGGCAGGGGCTGGTACACCAGGTAAGGCAGGGGCTCCTCTCGGAACAGGTTGGTCTCCAGCTGCACACAGGAAGGGTTTGCAGCAGGTAAGGGGACAAGGAGAGAAAGGGGAAGAGCAACCGAAATTGCTGCTCCTCCACGTGCGTCACCAGTGATCAGAACCCTTCCCGGCACCACCCACGGGCAACACTGAGGCCATGGGGCTCCCAGACCTCCCAGCCAGGGTTTAAGCAGGCACAGAAGGCCATTCCCAACACGATAAGTGGAGACCACTGCCTCCTCTCCCTGCCCCCACGGAGAGCAGCCCTGGACGGGGGAGAAACAAAACGGAAGCATTAAATCCCAGCTGCTGCCAGGGCAGCCCCGACTCACCTGTCTGACCACCCTCACCACGAAGAACAGCGCTGTCATCAGGGTGCCCAGCATGGCCGGGGTGTCCCAGGGGCTCCCTCTGTCCCGGGAAGGCACAGCTCTGGGAGCAGAGCACGGTGATGTCCAAGCAAGCAGCCACGGACTGAAGTGTCCCTCCTTGGGCAGGCAGAGGCCAAGCCCCTTAATGAGCTTATGGCTCGAGCTCCTCCTGGTGAAGTAATCGAGCGCTGCCCTTTTAACTTCTAATCGCCGAGTTTCTCCAGCAGACACGCTGCTGGCATTCCAGGAAAAGCAAATCCCCTTCTCCACGCGCACAGGCAGGGCAGTGAGCACAGCCACACATGCACAGCCCAGCCCCTGGGCTCAGATCACAGCAAAACCCCCACAGCAGGAGGCTCTCACAGTCCACACAGGACCTGGGATGTGTCAGAGCTGCCCTGTGCTCTTTGCACAGCAGCTGCTCGGGAGTGGGGTAGGGGACCTGTTCCCAAAAGTGCCTGCCCAGACAGCTTGTGCTGCCATCAGAGAGCTCCTCTTACCCAGCTCTCCAGCCAGCAAAGACACACCAGTGCAGACCATACACAGCAGGAACTGGGGCAAGTCAAGGCTTGGTGGTGGTGTGGTTTCTTTTTAAGGGCAAAACCATCAGCCTCCACTTCTGCATGACCAGCTGATCAGCACACTGTGCCTCTCCAGTCCTCCAGCTCCCACAGGTGCCTGGCCAGGAAGCCACAAGGGGACAGGAACAAGCCATGGGAGGAGAGAAGAACGTCACCAATCCTCCCTAATTCCAAGGGAGAGCATTACTCAGCAATCCCACCACAGGATCCCAGAGGCACCCAGTGCACTGCTGGGGGAATTCCTGGCTGCTCCCAAATACGTGGGAAATCAGCAGCCACAGCCAATCTCCAGTTCCACAATTTTAACAGATCCCAAGTTGCCAGAGAGAAGCTCCAGCACAACATCCTTGTCTTGGGTTTGTAGTTTTGGTTTTTAGCTTGTTCTCTCCCTGCATTTGCTACCCTGACCAGATACTTAAAAGAATAATGGTAAAGCCACAACGAGCTGAAGTGGTCCTGGAAACTGCCAGAAATGACCTTGACAAGACAAAACATGAGACAGCCCAGAGACAAGCAAGGGAAAGATGTGAGAGGCAAGTACAGCTGGATATCCAGAGCTACAACAGAACAGAGCTACAACCATCACCATCACACAAAACAGGCTCATGTTGATTTAATTTTGTACAAAACCAGATACAGCTGCTATCCCAGGTTTTAACAGGAAAAAGGAACATGTTTCAAACCGAGTTATTGTTAAAAAAAACTGGCATTTCTCTGCAGCACTAATCCATGCTTCTCCCAACACACAGAGTGGACTCAGTGATACAGCTCTGGCCACACTGAGCCAGAACCATGGAGTCTCTACTAAAAAACCTGACTGGAAAGATTGCCATGTTTCCCCCAGTATCCAGGAAACTAAAAGCAAAATCCCTACAGACAGGGGTTGGTGCAATCCGACAGCAGATGGGAAACCCGTGTTTTGATCCCTCCCTTCCTAGAGAGGACTAAGGCTGCCTGAGTAATTACAAAAATTCTAAGAACATCAGCAAAAACAACAAAAAAAAGAAAATTAAAATAAAATATACAGACATTCTTAAGAGTTTCAAAATGATGTTCATCAAAAATATATTTCTATTTGCATGTAAACATCCCCCTGCCATGCTCACGGCGTGTGCCAGCACACACCACCCAGGAGCAGAGCAGGAGGGGGCTGTGCATCATCACCCACCCGAGGAGCACACACAGCACGGAGGGTGAGGGGCATCTCAGGAGAAATGGCTTTGAAGATCATTTTTCACAGATGGGATCCCTTGAAGTGCAGGCGTTCCTCATCAGGCGAAATGGCAAGTGGCTCGGCATCTTTTCAGGGCATAAAATATTTAGAGTCAGCTTGGAGAAAATACTGACAAAGACAAGCAAACACCACATTCCTGCTCAGCAGTACGAAATCCTGACCCCTCCCCACTGGGCAGAGCAGCACCATCTGCCCCTCCCAGCTCGTGCAGCCCAGTGGGCTGGGATCCACTCTGGACAGAGCCCTTCCCAAGGAACACAACTCCAGCCACCCAGTGAGCAAAGACACGAGCCCTCATCTCGCAGCTGGGGACCAGGAGCTGCTCACCCCAACCCCTCAGCCAGCCTTCCAGTCTTCAGAGCCCGTCCCACAACCCTCCTCTGCCAGGATCCCTGTGGAGCTGCTGCAGGAGCAGCCAGGCCGGGCTCCAGGATGGATGCCGAGGGCTCCCCAGCCCCTGTGCAGGGAAGCAGATCCCAGCTGCTGAGCTGAGCTCTGGATCCCTCTCCCCAGGGCATGGAAGGACGCAGGTGGGGCTCTGTCTCCACGTTCACAGGAGACTGAGCTCCTCAGCAATGCCTGCACCAGCAGACACTCCTCACACTCTCCTGCCATCCCTGCTCCCGCTGCCATTGGCACATCCATGACACAGGAACAGAGCTCCCACAGCTGCTTGGCTGAGCAGCTCTGGCCAGTCTGGCACAGAGAGGAGCAGGGAGTGCTTGTCCAGCGCTGCCATGGAGAGCCACTACTCCTGGCTCAGTTCCTATTGCTTCCACCCCAAACAAGCAGAACATTCCCCAAGAGCCAGAACCTGTCATTCCCTGATTTTGTCCCCAGACTGCACCATTCCACTGCTCCTTCTCCCCGCTCACACGAACCACAGGCCAGCTGACATGGCCCACCTGCCATGGAGCATTTGCTGGGCATCGGTGCAGGCTCATTTCCTGACATGTTTCCTCCAGCACAGTCTCAGCTGGATTCAAATCCTCCCCCTTGACCAGTTACTCAAAGTCCTCCATGATTCACAGCTCTGCCTCACCACTGCTAGAATACTAATGAGGGAAATGTTGATTTATCGAAGCCCTGATATGTCACCGCTGGATTAAATAGTCTATAAAGTATATTTGGACACATTACAGGATTAGAAGAATCCACCTGGGAAGTTTGCTTTCTCCTTCCTCCACTCTCTTGCAGAGAGACTTATTTTCAAGGACACACAGACACAGCAGTGGTGGCTGGGTGGGCATCACTGAGACCCAGCACACCACAGGGAGACCCCCACCATCCCTCCAGAGAAAAATCCCACCTTTTAGTAGTGGTACACCTTAATTTGCCTGTTTTCATCCATTCCCAGCTGGAGGAGGTTGGAGCTGGTGCTGCTGGCCGGGGGTTTCTGTGCACGCGGGGAGAGAGGTCTGGCAGTTGGGTGAAGGAAAAGCCTGGCTTAGAGCAGGAATTAGCACACCTGATCACAGCCAGACAGGGCAGGTACTGAGGTACAGAGCCAGCCTTGTGCACACATGCTGTATTTAGCCTGCTGCATCCCAGTCAAATGGAATTAAAGGGGGATTAGGGAATTCAGAGGTGCACCGGGCTCAGGACAGCACAGAGGCCTCAGGGATTTGTTGCTTATCAGTGAACACAGGAAGAGACACCGACGTACCACATAGCCTGGAAACATCCCTGCTAACAGCACAGAGAGGTTTTGCTCTCTGGATCCAACCTCATCCAGCAAGATGCCTTGAAATGGAGCTGGAGAAGAGCTCCAGGGGGAGCCCAGCCCTTGTGGCCACCCCATGTGCCACTGTTTGGTTCATGCTTTCTGAATTCTCACATTACCAGCTCTAACTTTACAGCAGAGCAGCATCACTAAAGAGCATCCCAACCAGGGAAAGGAAGGGAGGAGAATTCCTCAGTCAAGTCCAGCTCAAGGAGCAGCAAAGAGGTGGCTCATGCTCTAACTGCTAAACACCACATTCCTCTGCAGAACCAAACACTAAAGCAAAAATATCTGTTCAGTGCTTCGGTGCTCCCAGTTCACTCACCTCCTGCCACCTCCTCCTGCCCGCTGCAGGGAGCAGGAACACACTCAAAGGCCAGACCCAGCTAAAGGATACGCTTTTGAGTCCTTCCTGAAGCTTTTCAGCCATTTCTTGTTGCTCTCAATCATTCCTTCAATGCTCATCTTCCCTGGCTCACGGAACCTGGAATGCTGGAACTGCCGGATTTGTTCACTGTGGCACATGAGAGAGAGAGAGAGGGTAGGTGGGAAGAAGAGGTCTGGGCACAACTGAGGAGAAAGTGACGGGCTGTTACAGAAGGAGCCACCATTACCAAAAAAGACCCTTACCTTGCAGGTATGTATCCCAGCTTGTTGTCCAGAGGCTTGGGATTCCCACTGAGCGATGAGATCCCCTCTGGAAAACAAGACATTAAATACAGACACTCCAAAATCAACAGCCTTTATACCTAGATGCATTTGCTTCCTTGGACTGTGGACACACTGGCCCCACAACCTGCCAAGGACACAGTGGAGTTAAGGAAGCAGAGATGGTGATCCCTCTGTGCCACTCACAGGAGGCTCCCAGTGAAGCTGCTCCTTTAGGAACAGCTGCTCTCCTGGGTGTATATTAAAGAGCAGGATGACAGGATCAGCCATATGCTGCACTTCTGGAATGAGCTTCTCATTCCTTATCCCATTAGCACCCTTCCTATCAGCAGCTCCAGTGCATCTGCCCTTCCAGCATCGGAAGGCTGAGACAGTCAGAACTTGCAGGGCTGAGAAATCAAAAGCTGAAGGCAAGGAAGCAGAATGGATTGAGGACAGGAGACTCACCTGGGAAATACCTGTGCCATTTCTCTGCCAGGATGCTGTCCACTGACCGCCCTGAGACGGAGAGACTAGAGCTCAACCCACTGCTCCAGGCCCACCTGTCGGTGGAAGACACCCTGGAAATATCTCCCATGGAGCTGCCTGCCCGCAGGCCTGACAAGGAGGAATATGTGGACAGAGGGATGCCATCACGGGCTGTCGAGGCGAAGAGAGGAGTGTGGTGATGGCTCAGGGAGTCCAGGACACCCAGGACCCCGTTCAGCTCGCTGGTGATACACTGCAGAGAGTCCCTCAAGTGCTGGATCTTGTCCAGCTGGGGGACAGGCCATAAATCCGTCCTCAAATCAACTGGAGAAAGAGAGGAGAAAGAAAGGGTCGCAGGCAAGCGCTGACAGGAGCGGCCTTTGTGCAAACAACCCAACCCTCCTGCCCCTCCTCCCTGCACAGCTCCAGTTACAGGCAACTGAAGGCCAACAAAAAGCATAAGCAGCAGAGAAGGAATTGCAGCAGCCTCTCCTGCCTGGGAGGTGAGGAAGGGGAAACCCAGACTCCTGCAGAACAGCAATACAGCTCTGCAGCAGCAGAGGGAAGAGCTGAAACCAGATTTTATAATGCACAGAGATTTCAAGGGCCAGTTCATGCACAGTCTCCATCCCTCTTATCTGCCACTACAGGCAGGAAACAAGTTTTTCCAATCAAGTTTCACACACAGAGCAGTCCCAACCATGGGGACCAGCCCTGCCTTAGACACCGCTGAGCACAAGCGAGAACATCAGCAGAGAGGTGCAAGGCAAAGCCAGAACAGGTCCAGGGCCTCACAGGTTGGGCAGAGCACACCCAGCCAGGCAGGCACTTACACTTGGGCTGACACAGTTCTCCAATGGATGTGCTGTCTGTGTCCTCAGAGTCACTCAGATCAAAAGTCACCACCTTCTTGCATGCAGCACTCCTCAGCGTATCCTCATCCGAGAGCTGGCCAGGAGGAAAACAGAGAAACAAAACCTGCTGTATCATCCCTGAAAAGTAAAAGCTGCTGGAAATCTGCCTGCAGCTTGTCTACTCAGTCAGGCACAGGTCAAGAGAAGGCAAACTCGTCTTCAGTCCCTGACAGCAAAATCTGAATACCAAGAGACTGCTTAGGCTCTGGAAGTGTGAGAGGCCAAATCCAACAGCCACGTGAATTGGCCCTTCTAGACAGGAGTCAAAGTGTTTTGTGCTTTAAATAACCCTCAGAAATCTTGCAGGGCTGGGTTCCCTCTTTGCACCATCCAAAGGCTGTGCTCTTGGATCTGCTGCTGCCCTGCCCAAGGCCATGTGGTCCCAGGCAGAGCCAAAGACATTCCAAGGCTTGCCCTGGTCAGGAGAGCAGGCTCCATCCCAGACCTTGTTTTCTCTTAGGTTCTTTTCCAGGCTGCTTTCTGCAGCCACACACTCAGTCTCCTGTGCTCTCACAGAAAGTGTTTCAAAATCCAGCTCTGCTGGCAAACTCCAGTGTATGGCCACCAGCCCCTCAGGCCCTCCACCTGGGGAAGAAGGCCAAGAGCTCTGGGCAGGAGCAATGCAGCTGGGAAGACCCTGGGAGTGATGCTGGTGGTTACCTCCTCCAGCAGTGAAGACTCCAGCTGGCTGAGCTTCTCCTCCTTCTTCTGCAGCAGCACCTGTCCTTTCTGCATGGCCGACTTCATCTTGTCCAAGTGCTTTGCCTCCTGCAGGGGATCAACAGCCAGGCGAGGAGGGAAATTAAACCAGAATGACAGGAAATGATCTATGTCAGCAGTTAGGGTGACTTTCATTATCTCAATCTGCTCAGCACAGGAAATGATGCTGCTGGAGTGAAATTGCCCCCAAGCCCTCGAGAGCTCGGGAAGCGGTGTGGACAGCGAGCAGAGCACATGGCTCAAAGCAAGGTCAGCCCAGGGAAAAGGAGGTTTCACCTCCAAACCCCACTCCCAACGAGGTCACCGCACCTGCAGAGCCAGGAACTGATCCCAGGGCTGTGGGATTGTTCATGCCCACCCCCTGTGAGTGAGCTCAGGGCTCACCTCCTCCAGGTTCTGGCGCATGCCCTCCAGGAGCTGGGAGCTGTGGGGATCCTGCACTGCCTCCTGTGCCCTCTGCAGGTCCTGGCGCCACTGCACCCTCGCAGCCTTCAGAGCAGAGTGCCTCTTCCTCATGGAGCGGGTCTGGCGCAGCAGGAACTCCTTGGCATTCCGGAGGGAGATCCCTTCTGCCGAGATGTAGCTCCGGACGCTGCAGCAGAGAGGCAGGAATGAGCCCTGGCTGCCTGTGCCCTCCAGCACTCCCCCCTCCCCAAACCAGGACTGTCAGGGCACTGTGTGCAAATCCAAGCTAAAGCATTTCCTTGGAAAACCAGAGCAAAAGGAAAGGCCTTCTGGCACTTGGATACTCACGGATCGAACTGGAAGTCGCTCTCCTCATGGCTCTGAGAGGCTGGGGAAGCAGGTTCTCTGGATGAGGGCTGAGGAGGTAAAGCATTTCAAAAATTAAGAAATGTGTACAGGAAATAGAACCCCAGGGCTCCTGTAAGAATTCAGTTAGGAGTGAAAAATTGGAATGACATCACCATGGCACTGCCCAGATCCAGAAACAGCACCTGGGATGTTCTTCATGGGATTTTTGAAGGTGAGACAGACACTTCTATTCCAATTCAAGCCCTGCTTTTGACTCCAGTAACCCACACGCCTCTCCACCCACTAATAACAGACAGAAATCAGCAAATACTACTGAGCATAGTGGCAAAGATAAATGCATCCCCTCAAATGATTTCACACAGAAGGAACAAAAGCTGGGATTTTCAAGGGAGTTACAGCCTCAGATCTTACAAAGCAAACACCTTCAGAGTCTGTTTTACTCACAGCTTGAGTACTTTCTCTCAGGTCTTCAATACGGAGCTCAGTTTGCTTTCTTGGAGACTCCACACCTTCTTCTGCCTCCAGTTCTTTCAGAGTCTCCTGCTTGCTCCTGACTGCTTCTTCCAGCTCACTGCCACAGGAAAAGACAACAGTGGAGGCACTTGATTAGCCTGCAGTCCACCCTGACTGCAGTGGTGTCCAGATTCCAGGAGGGAAAGGGCCACAGGCATCTAAGACAGCACCAGTGTTGGTTCTGTGCCAAGCACAACCCCTGGCTGGGCAGGGGAACTGCTTCCCACCCTTCCCCAGCAGCTCAGCCACCTCAGGAAAGTCTCTTCTTTGCATTTCAGTGCTCCTCTCACAGCATCTCACCAACCACACAAGGCAGGTGAGGAGGAGACAAATCAAGCAGAGGTAAAGGAGCAAATTCACACCCTGAGCTACAGACAGAGTGGGAAAGTGCTCCTCCTACACACCCAATGCGTTTCTGCAGCCTCTGGCTCCGGGTCTGCAGCAGGTCCACCTGGGCCTCCAGCTCAGCCTTCTGGTCCTGCAGCTCTTCCAGAGACTTCCTCAGCTGCCGGACGGACTCGAGGAGGCTGCCATGCTCCCTCCTGCTCTCCTCCAGGCGCAGCTCAGAGGCCAAAGCAGCTTCCTAGGAGAAAGCAAAACAAAAGGTCCCCCACGGTCATTTCCCCAGCACCAAAGTAAGAGGCACACACAGCACACAAGGGCTCACAGGGGTCCAGAGCTGCACACAACCTTCCCCCCAGTCCTGGAAAAACAGGACTGTCTCTTCTCTTTGGGAAACTGCTCGGAGTTAATCCACCTCCCAGCAGGATGGCACTCCAGACTGGGGCAGGGAGGGATTTTCAGCCTCACAGTTCAGAAGCAATGGTTTCTTTTTTTTTTTTTAAGTCGCAGTTGCAGCGTGGTGCCCTCGGCCCCACCAGCAGCACAGCCCCTGTCCAGAGCTCAGCCATACATACATCCCTTTCGAGCTGTGTCCTCCTGTCCTCATCCAGCAGCTGCTGCCTTTTCCTTCGCAGGTCCTCCTCCTGTGCACAGGTGAAAAAGCAGATGAGTGTCAGAGCCAGGAGACTGCACCACCTCAAGAACAGACCTCAGGCCCAAGTTTCAAAATACCCAAGGACTGTTGTCAGATTTGCTTTATGATCCCTCTGCCCCTCTCACAGTCACTCACTATCCCCCAGAAGCGCTGAGCAAACCCACAGCTCAGGCTCTCACTGCAAACACCAGCCCTGAGGCTGCACCACCAGGAATGCTTAGCCCTGCTCTGGCATGTGATGGAAGCTGTACCTGCGACTGGGATGGCAGCAGAAGCCCTGGCTGAGCATTTCTGACCAGTCCCCCACCAGGAAGCAGCCAAAGGATTGGCACAGCTAAGGAAACCCCTGTGAGGCCACCAGGCCGACTCACCTGCCTCAGGAGCTGCTCTGATCTGGTTTGGAGGCTCTTTGCACGGATCTCGAGCTCGTTCTCCGCATCCTGGATTCTTCTTTCCTGCATGGAGATGCTGAGTTAAAGAAAGAATGGCACAAATTCATCCCTCACCTGGCAGAGCTCTATCACAGACTGGGAAGTGTGACCTGTTACTCGAGTCAGTCCCCCTGGGCTGTGGAGGGTGGAAGGGGCACGAGGTGTGGGGTGCCCCCAATCAGCCAGGTCACACGGAGCAGAGGGGTGCTCCTCACCTTCTCCCTGTGCCTGTGCTTCAGGTCAGCGAGCTTCCCCTCCAGCTCCTCCTGGAGAGCCTTCACCTGGGCATTGTGGGACTGCCAGAGCTGCAGGGTCTCGCTCTGCACCCTCTCCAGCAGCTCCGACCTCCGCTTCCGCTCCTGAGAGGGGCGAGGAAAACCCCCCAGTGAAACACAGGGCTCTCCAGCAAGGGAACAGACACAGGGGACACTCTCTGGAGAGCGGTACCTCCTCCTCAAACTGCTCCTTAATCCGTGCTAAGGCCTCCCGGTGCTCCTGTCTCATCCTCTCCATCCTCCTCTCGTGGTCTCTCTCCACCTCCTGCCGTTTCTCGCTCATGAGCTCGCTGAGCTGGGGGGATGAAAGGGAAAGATGTTCCCTTTGAGTGACACCACTGCACGACAGGGGCCCCCAAGAATCAACCTGCCGCACGAGCCCAAGGATTGAAGTCCAGGGTGTGATCAGGCTGTGGTCTGGGGGGCTCAAAGCCTTCACCCCAGTGAGGTGAGATGTCCTTTCCCCACTGTCACTCCTGGGCTTTCAGACCTCAGCACACACCTCGGCAGAGAAGGGGAGCAATCACTCACCTCACGCTCATATTCCTTCACTTGGAAGGTCTTTTGCTGCACTTTCTGATCCGCTCTCTGCAAGTCTTCACGCAGCTGAGCCTCCTGGCTCCTCTGTGCCTCTGCTAGCTGGGTTTGCAGGCTGGAAATGACCTGCCATGAAAGCCACCCACAGAGACTCGTCACCCTTCCACAGGATCCATTCAGTGCCCTCCTACAGAGAGCCAGCAGCACGGCACAGCCCCGCTTGTGCAGTCTCACCACCCCCTGCTTGGAGCACGGCCAGGCGCTGAGCCAGACCAGAACCACGCTGGAGAAGTGGAGAAAAATTAATGCCACCCTCCCTGGCCACCTCTGGTGACAGTGTGAGGGGAAAACCCAACAATTTACATACTGAGGACACCGTCTTTACCTCGTGATGCTTCTCCTCTGCTGCAGACTTCAGCTGCTGGAGTTCACTTGCAAACTGTTCCTCCAGCTCCTCCACTGCCTATGGAAACATGAGCAAAACAGTCTGGGGACATGCCAGTACAAGATGCATTTGCAATTAAATTCTATCCATAAGCATCAAAAAGAACAATGGTAACCCCCTTCCAAACTGGATCACGTACAAGGTGCCTTTACTCTCTCTGTGCTTTCCCCCTCCCAGGGGGTTTCGATGGATCTCAGTCATACCGTGCTCAATAAACTAGAAACTGCCCCATTCAAGGACTCCCCAGGTCCCCAGAGGACTAAAGCTGAACCCAAAGTGGTGTTTGGAGCTGATAAAGTGGTTTCATTTAGTTCTGATCTGATAACAGAGCTTGGTTTAGCTTAGCAAGACACACAACTATCCTGCTCTTGTCTTCAAATTCGATGGGGCTATTTAAATCATTGTTAGTTAATCACCATTGTAATAACAATTGAGGGAGTTCTCCCCTCTTCAGTGTGCCTCTAAATGCCCACCTGGCACCTTCCCTTTGTGCTTTAAGTGAGTCCTAAACGTACAGGTGTGATTTAAATCTCAACGTTTCAGCATTGCAGTGCCAGCCAGGTCAGCAGGAACACCTCGGGGCTGACCCTGGTTTGTAACAAAGATCTCACCTTCTTCTTCTCCCTGTCCAACCTCTCCCTGACCTCGCTCAGGAACCGTTCCTTCTCTCGTTCCAGCTCCCTGATCTCTTTCTGCTGGGCTTCCTCCATTTCCAGCTTCATTTCCTCCAAGGCAAGCTGCTGCTTCCTCTCCAGGCTCTCCTTCTCCATCAGCTGCTGGGATTCCCACTCTTCCCTGAGTTTCTGCAGCGCGGCCTCCTGCTCTGCCCTGGTAGGTTTGTAACAAGGACACACAGGTCAGGATTCAGCACTGTACAGTCAGGGTCAGACCTGCTGCCACGGCAGGGAAACGGCTCAGAACCTCCACTCTGAGCAGCTGCTGGTGGCGTGCAAGATCCCTCCCTCCCAAACCAGCACAGTTTGTGTCCCCGGGGATGGCAGCACAACTTCTCACCTCATCCTCTCCTCCTCTGCCGTGGTCTCTGAGGCGATTCTGGCTCTCAGCTTTGAGAGTCTCTCAGCTTCTTCCTCTCTGACACGCAACTCTTCCTCCTCAGAAACCTTTGCCAAATCTTCTTCTGGAGTCCTGGGAGATGAGCAGCCAGGAAGAAAAAGAAAAAAGGGTCAGGAGGTTTTAATATCTTAAATCACCTCCCCAAGGTCTATAGCTCAGCTGCTGCTCCCACTTGGCTGTACCTGCCCAAATGATGCTTTCTCTGAGCTCCAGACCTTTCATTTCCCCCACACCTGCAGGACCTGCTGCTGGCACAGGAGATGCAGCCCCAGCAGCAAACCTGAGCAGTGTGATTTTAAAACACACTATACCATCATAGGCTGCACTTGGTTCGGGGTTTTTTTTGCAGGTAAATGAAATCAACTCTCATTAAATGCATGCAGGCTCCCAGGTAAGGTACCTGGATGCTCCATATTTCCATATGACACCTTTTACTACACATTTTCCCCTTCAGGTGCAATTTCTGCATCTTCCTTCACACCCAGACTGCGTCCCCAGGACATCTCATGTCAAGATGCTGTTTCTGGCTGCTCAGTGCGCTAAGAACATAAGTATCAAGTCCACCAAAATAATATACAAGCCTCGAGAGAAAAAATCCCCCAGGGAAAGGACACAGCTCCCATTGTTGCTCTCAGATCCTGGGTTTCACACAGTCATCCCTTCTGCCCTGTTCCTGGAAGCCTCGTTTGGAAGTGTCTCGGTAAAACACGCAGTATCATAGCTCCAGATAGATCCTCTGGGGCAACCTCATCTGCTCTAATGCTCCCATTTCCAGTCCTGTTACCACCATTTAGCCCAGGATTTCTGAACATCTGCCAGGTGGCAAAGCTCCAGGCACTGAACTGGAAACTTCTCCCAGGTTAAACATAAGAGACAAGTTCAGCGTTCCAAAGGCTGCGCGTGCACGGAATCAGAGCTCATCTCACAGGAGGTGGGAAGGTGCTCCCCTGTCACTCTTTCCTGAGGCTGCCTGTGCCCTGACAGCAGGGCACTGCCCATCCCAAGGTGTGCAGGTCCTCATGCACAGGATTGTCTGAGGCCCACCCTCCTCCTCCTCCCCGAGAGCCTTATCTTGCTCCTTTCCCACACCTCTGTGAAGCAGCACCACTTCCAAGGTGGTGCCTACCACAGCACGGGTCTGTGGCCAGCAGCAATGAAATCACAGCTTGGAAAGGCTCAGGGGACATGGAGTAAAAAAAAAGGCAAGTACCTGAGGGATTTTTCTTTTTGCTGATCAGGCTTCTCTGCTTCCTCCTCCTGCCTTGTCTCCTCCTGAGACTGCTGAGTTTTCTCCTCCCTTGCTTGAAATAAATGAATTTCCTTTTGCTCGAGCTCTGTCTCCACATTCTTGGCTATTTCCTCCAGGGATTCTTCCCTAGACTGGTTCAAGGACTGCTGGTGCTTGATTTCCTTCTCAGGTTGCCTACCAAAGAGAGAAAGGTCCTTTGGCAAAAGGGCGACAGAAACCCAAAAGGAACAGCAACCTCCCCCGCAAAGAGTATCAACCCCAAACCAAAAATCTCAGAAACCCCTACTCCAGAAGCCTCACTCAGCCTCATCACTGGTGGATGTCTCGCCGACTCCCAGAGAAGTTCTGATGATAAATGACACCCAGCCCCAGCAGCACTCCTGAATAACTCTGATTTTGGCCCACCAGAGCTCACCTGGTGAGGGCAATACTGGATCATGAAGGATCCAGTAGCTACAAAGCCCTGGCCAGGCTGGCAGGCACAGGAGCAGATGCCATCAGCACCTGCTTCCAGCCCAGGGATTGGTGCTTCTGATGGACAAGGTATTTTTCTGCAATTGCAACCTGAAGTGTGCTGGGAGTTTGCCAACTCCAGGCAATAGAAAGCCCCCAGCACTCCAAAAATTCAAACTCAGTCTGGTTCTAATTAAGTTTCTTTTTCAGACAGGAGCAAAATTATAAGGTTTGAGAGAGGCTGAAGGGGAAGGAGGGGAAAATTGAGATTAGTCTATGAAGAAAAATTTTCATTCTTTGCTAGTGCAAGCTGGAGCAGGAAGGTCTCACTGTGCTGTGAGACTGCCAGTATAAGGCAGAGTGACTTCTGTTCTGCCAGGAATCAGGGAAATAACAGCCCCAGTTATAGAGCCTCGAGTCAGAAGAGAAAAGGTCACTTCTGCAGCCATTAGCAAAGAGAAGACAGGAAGGTAGTGGGGTTCTGCAAAAATCCTGTTTCACTGGTGCTCCCCATAATGCCACCTGCAGCAGGTGTCCTTTTTCAGGCTGCTCTGCAGAGCAATTCAGCCACTTCCACCTTTTTATCATGTTCTTCCTTTTGCCCCCGTTCCTGCTGGACAGGAGGCACACCCAGGTTTGCACAGCACCACAGCTCCCAGCACACAGGGGAGACACGGCTCAGGTCTGCTCACACACAGCACACGTCCTTCTCCCCCACCCTGTCCCAAGAGACACTGCCTAATTTTTCCAGTTGCATCTGCTGATGTGTCATTTGCCACAGAATGCAAAGTCAGCACAATCACACCGACTGAGCTCCTCTGTCACAGGGGAGCTGCAGCTACGGATCCACAAATACCATCGGAAGGGCAGCGACAGAAGCGGGGCTTGGGCAGGAGCTCCCACCTCATCATTTCGTTATTTCAATGCAAACACTGTTCCCAGTGGCTGTAGAACTGGGGTGACTGGTTGGGTTTTTGCTGTCCCCCTCCATCTCAGCACCACTCAGCAAGTTCTGTGGGAAAGCCTTTCTCGGGGGGGGGTGAGCGCTCGCAGCCTCGCCAGCCACACCGGCACAGAGCAGGCTTTCCCAAAGACAGGGCAAACGGCTCCTTCCCATCCCACAGAGTCCTGAGCCACAGACCTCCAGGGCTGAGCTGCTGCTCTCGCCCTCCCCAGCACAGACTGCTCACTTGGCACCCTCACAGCTCAACAGCTGCTGGGATGTGCACACGGAGCTGCCGGAGCTCCGCCGTGCCCACCACACCGCAGCTCCCGGCTTCACACGCGAGCCCCAGCCACCACAGAGGGGGACAAAAGGACACAAGCTGTCACAATCACGACACCAGCGACTGAAAGGAAGCCCTTACGCGTCCTGTGGGGCAGACAGCTCCTCTGGATCCATCGGGCTATCCAGCGATCCCTCCTCCTGCTCCGGGGCTGCCGCCTTCTCCCCATCAGGGTTTTCTAAAGCGAAACCCTTCTCTGGTGTTTCACAAGCGCTGAGATCCCTCTCACTTTTGCAGCACAAAAAGAGGGGACAGAAGGTGACGTTAGCTCAGCTCAGGTGGACAAGGGACGGGATGATGGGACACGCAGGTGACAAGAGGTGGGCACCAAGCCATGGCTGCCAACAGGACCTGCTCGTCCAACAGCAGGGCTGCCAAAGCCACAGGGAAGCTCCACGCCATACCCACCACCTCACACCAGACTAACAGGCAGCTGAGGATGTAACAGGTGCCCGTCTCAGAATCCTGGATCCCTTCCCTGGGTTATCCCCCCCCCTTTCCAGGTTCTTGGAGAATGTCCCCAAGGTACATCAGCCCTATCAGCAACACTCACGCTGCTGTCCAAATTACAGATGGAAGTGTTGGCAGGCATGTTTGTATCTACAGCCCTACTTCATCTTGCAAGCACAGAAAGGAGAGACAAGGCAAGCACAAGCAGCTTTACAGGCAGAGAGGAGAGGATGCTCAGCTGGCAAGCAGGTAGCAAGTGATAAAGAGAATTCCTGCAGGCAGAACACATTTTTGGGGACCCTCACACAAACAGCTCCTCCAAGAACAAGGCTGCAAATCCCACGTCACTCAGCCAATCATTAGGATGGGCTGCAGTTTCTTCTGCTCACGAGTTTCCCTGGCACAGGCAACACCTCCTCGGTTCCCAGTGCCCTGGAGAACATGTAACTCCACGTGGAGGCCAAGAGCTTTGACACAACTCATCTGTAAATGCCACACTGCAGCTCTCCAAGGAGGAGGGGCTCGAGGGAGCAGGGAGCTCACTGCTCAGCACAGTTTTAAACAAATCACCACAAACAGGCTGAAAACAGCTCTGCTAGACAGCCTAGACCTCGTGCTAACTGAGGGTCTGGAAGCCAGCATTCCTCTTGGGGCAGCAGCTGGTGAGCTGTCCATGTACCAGGATATAAAACAGCTTAATGCTTACACCTGGTCCACGTCACCTCTGTGGGGGTCTAGAGGGAAGAGAACTGTTCACATCACAGCTGGACTCTCCTGGCACCACAAAAAGGTACCAGGCTGGCCCTGAGAGCCCTCAGGTACAGGTTCTGCCCAGAGGGGAGCTGGCAGCCCAGCAGGACCAGTGCTGAAACCAGGGGCTGACTCAGAACCACAACAGTCATCAGGCAACAGCCACATCTTCCCTGGCTGAACACCACAGGGCCCAGCACAGTGTTAACAGGTTCAGACCCTCTTGGCAAGAGCGTGACTTTTAGAGCTTTCTAGAGCAGCCTGGGAGCTGTAAGGGAGACAGAAGAGCTGTAAGGGAGACAGAAGGCAGAGCCACAGCTGGGGTAGGCACCAGGAAATGATGGACAGGCAGTTTCACTGCTTACCCAGCCAGAAGTGGTGATGAGACAGCGCTGAGGGGGTGGCAGGAGAAGGGAGAGGTTTAGTGGGAAAGACCCTGTGAGAAGCTGCAGCATCTCAGGGTGTTGCACAGGGGACTCCTGCCCAGGTTACAGTGAGCAGAGCAGAGAGGACAAGGCAGGAAGGGCACCAGGAGCCAGAGCTGCCCACACCTCCTGAGTTGCTCTGTTTGTATCATACCTCTCAGCAGCTTTTGTTCTTTTGCTTTGTTCTTCCTCTATACTGGCTTTGCTTTGGTCTTTCTCCTCTCCTCCCAGCTCCTGGGCCTGCAGGTAAAAGCAAACAGGGTGGAGTTTGTGGCTCCTTCACCATCAAAGACCTTAGAGGGGGTTCTGCTGAAGGTCCATGGAATCAGCACTGAGCCCAGCGACCACACAGCATCCACAGACTGTTCCAGAACGTTGGATGTGCCAGCCTCCTCTCCTGAGGGCAACCAAGGGGCTCCAAACATCACAGGAATGCCTGGCAGGAATGCTTCCAGCAGCACAGGAGGCCTGGATGCTCAGCTGTCTCAGTAGAGAAGATGAACTCCCTGTCAGCACTAAGCACTTGAGACACAGGTTTGGCTTTTACCTGAAGGCCATTTTACATTCCCAAGTAACACTGAACTTCCTGAAAAATATAGGATAAAAAAAATCCCCTAAAAGAGAAATGTCACACACAAAGTAGCGTGGTGAGGCCATAAGAAAATTGATGTATTGGCTGGGACCAGAATCACATCAGGGCTCAGTCCTGCCTCCCATCCTGGTTCTAGGGCAGGCTGTGTTGGGCAGAGTCACCAATCCAGGGATTTCTGGCTCCAGGATACATCAGGGTAAGTGCTGCCCCCTGAGCAGCACTCTGAGCATTCAGTTGGTTTATTCATGACACAGTAAATACTTGAAATGTGAACAGCAAACATCTGAATGTGCAATAGTATCACTTGCTCCTTTCCCCACCTGCCAGCTCCCAAATCCCTCTGTCCCCACAGCGGGCACTGCACAGGGAGAGGGGAAGGACTTCCCTCCTCACCTGCCAGCTCCACAGCAGCAAGGGCTCACCCTCCCTGTTGAGAGTTTGAGTCCCCAAAAACACACCCCATTCATAAATTCTTGGTGACCACAGACCCAGCAGGCGAGCCCAGCCCCTTCTGTGTGTGGAGCAGGGCCAAAAGAACGCAGAATTAACACAGCAGTAATTTATGCAAATGTTCAGCGGAGCAAACAGCAGAAGGATTCCCTGCAAGTGCTGTCACCTTCCATCACATCAGCCTGGGCAGAGCTCTCCAGCAGCCCCCACCCCCAGCCCCCCTCCTGCCCCGCTGTAACTAATGACTCCAATTCCCGGGAACGAGGAGCTCAGCAAATGTTTCCTCACTCAAAATGGGCTCTGTCACTGCTGCCTGGGAACGGGAGGGAGCCAGACAAATAGAGAAGGATAACAGTCACAGGGCACCTCTGCTGAGCCCAGGCATGGGGCTACTGCTGCCCCCCCTGCCCAACAGGGCAGTCCCTCCCCAGGAATCATGAGCTGCAGGAACCTCTGGACACATTTGGAAGGTGAAGATAGCACCTGTCTGCAGGCAATGAGGGCAGATTTTAAGCCTTGTCTGTGGAATTGTCAAATCCTTGCCCCTCCTGTTGCCCCAGGATCCCCAGCAGTGCCAGTACCTCAGTTTTCTGCCCAGCTGCATCCCCAGAGGACACTTTACACGCTCAAGACACAAAATCAGTTGTGTGAACAACAGGAATGACAGATCCTGGGCCATCTCCTCCCTCTGCACAGCACAGATCCCAAGGGACTCAGCAGGAGCATCTCACATCAGCTCAGATCATGCCTGCACCCCACTCCTCACCACCGTCCCCCCAGCACCGCAGGGTCCCAGCTCCAAGCACTTCAGACACAGCTTTGCCCTTTTCCTGGAGTTTGGGCACTGAACAGGCTCCCCAGGGTTTGGGCACGACCCCAAGGCTGCCAGGGAGTGTTTGGACAACGCTCTCAGGCACAGGGTGGGATTGCTGGGGTGTCTGTGCAGGGCCAGGGGTTGGACTTGGTGTGATCCTTGTGGATCTTGCAACTCTACGTTCCATGATTCTGCATTTTGCACTTTCAGTCTCTGGCAGGTGAAGGGTGGAAGGAGCAGCCTCCCCTCTGCCAGCAGAGCAGCCAGGTCTAGCAGGACACATCCCACAGAGCCTCTGCAGCCCCCACAGCCCCTGCCACAAACACACCAACCAAAACCCTCCGATTCTGCGCTTGTGGAGCTTCCAGAGGTGCCATTTTTTAAACAACAGAACATTTTGCCAGTACATCCAAAGCAAGGCAAGCTCCTCATATGGAAGCAGGCACATTCCTACAACCAGAGTCACTCCAGCCCAGCCTCTGTGCACAGACACAAAAGAGCAGCTGCAGTTCTGCAGGGAGCACCATTTCACACCCAGCCCTCCCCAAACAGGGCTGTAATGAACTCCAGCGTGGCTGCTCCAGCAAGCATTTGCATGCACAGTGCCTGCGCTGCAGGGAGGGAGGGGGGGAACACAGCAGGCATATGTTTTGTTTTCCCTTCACATCTGATTATGCTCATTATTAGGCACAAGAGGACAGGTGTATCCTCCAGACACAACCTTACAAACCGGCTTGCTCCTCTCTGCTGGACAGGTGGGGAGTTTGCCACTCAGGGTCTCCTCCAGAGCAGCTGATCACTCACAATCAGCGCAAGGCTGAGTAACCCCAGCTGGATCCTGCCCTGCACGGCGCTCCCACGCCGGGACGGAGCGGGAGAGCTCCGGAGGAACGCGGGGCTCAGGAAGCCAACTGGGCCACGTGCTGGGAGGACAAGGGTCAACCCCAGATGCACAGCACAAGGGTAAACCCCAGATGCACAGCAACCTTCAGTCAGAACTGCCCAGCCACTGCTACATCCCAGGCTAACACGGCACAGGAGCACAGACACACAGCGTGCCACAGGCGCACGGGAAGGAGCCCATTTTCCCTCTACATGAAAGCAAGCAAGACAAACCAAATGCTTAAAAATAAGCTCCCCTCTACCAAAATCTGTCAGAGGAAGTTAACCTCCTTTCCTTCCCATTGATTCTATCGTGTTTCTGCTACACAAATCCTTCCTATCTGCTTAAGTGAAAGAAAAGGACAAATATAGCCACAAAAGGAGAAAGTAAAATAGACTCTACTTCCATCTTTTCCCCAGGAAAGCCATTTATTGGCGCTCGTATTGGGGCAGGGAAAGCACACAGGAGAGCCTGTACGTGTGCACCCCTGAAGCCATCCCCTGCTCAAGGTTTATGTTCTTTATGTAGTTCTGTGCACCTCACCTCTGCAGTAAAAACAGTGCCCTGGTAGCGCTGCTCTGATCCCTCACACTTCACCATTCACCTCTGCAAAGCCTTCCCACTGACAGCATCACACTCTACGTGCATCTCACCCCAGTATTTCACCTGTCTGTTCACAGATCACCCCTGGTCACACACACAGAACTCACCTTGCACACGGGGCTGTCTAACACAGGAGACAGAGCCCCTGCATCCAGTACTTCCTCAGAAAGCTGGCTCTGGAAGCCCAGCACCTAAAGAAGAAAGCAGAAAAGGATCAGTGTCTGATGAGAACACACAGGGTTTGCCATAGATCCTGAGACCAAAATCCTGACATGGCTTGGAATCCCCACTCCCCACCCCGCTGACAGCAGGTCAGCAGCAGTTCCCTTCGCTGGGTCCCTAAGGAAACCCTCCCTGTGGGGTCCAGGGAGTGGACAATGTGGGACTGAGAGCTCTGCCACACTCTCAGTGCACCCTTCCACTTTGACCACAGCAGGCAGGGGTGACACATGGTAACCTCCAAAGGGCACACTTCTTCCCCCAGCCTCTACTGCTCCCCTTTATGGCACTGCTGCACATTTCCTCACGTTTTTTTCCTAAAAGTCAGCTCCCATAGGCTATTCATCCTCCAAGACAATCCTCCCTCCTGGCAGAGTCTGTGGGGGTCCTTGCACTTGGCTGCACAGGGCAGTGTGTGCACACACGAGCCCGTGAGCAAGCACCACACAAGGCAGAGCCACTTGCCAACACAGGCTCGTACCAACCCTGACAAATAATGATATTCTCAGCCATTTGCTGGCCATGCTGCCTCTGCTCCCACTGGCAGATGGCAATGGCAGCTTCCTGTGGAGATGAAGAGATGCTGATGGGCATCTCCCCCCCATCTCAGGGCTTCTCTCCTGCCTGCCCTCCCACAGGCACCCTCCAGAGCCAGGTCTCCCAGCCACACACACCCCCCCTTAGCAAAAGCTGCCGAGCCCCTCAAAGCACAATTCTTACACTGCTTATTATCTTCCTTTTTTGCAATTATCTGAGCACAGCCCCAGCTCTACGTGACCTACTTTTCCAGGGATATTGCCTCACCCACAGACCCAATCTGCGAGGTGCAGGGTGACACTGCTGGCCTGGGCCACGGCTGGGAGGGCACTGCAAGCACTCCTGGGCTGCACAATCCCAGAGGAACCTGAAGCCCCGCACCCAAGGGACAAGGAGGTTTTGCTGACTCACCACAGGCTGAACCAGCTCCCCATCAGAGCAGTTGGAGACACGCAGGTCCTCCCCAGTGATCTCAGAAGCCTTTGAAAGCTGAGAGGAGAGCACAAGTTACAGCCTGGACATGTCTTACCCCTGCAGCTTCACCTGGGCATTCCCAACGTGACAACTGGCACTGGCAACACAAATCTGTCCCCTCTATAACACAGGAAACAGAAGGTGACTGAACATCACAGGGCAGACACTAAGGGTGTGACCCACAAGACAAGCACGGAACACCACAGGTAGGGGCAGGAGATGGGACTGGGGAGGGCAGAGAAGTGCTCTTCAAATACCCCTGATAAAAGGCACTTGCTTCCTCTCCATCTGCAAGGATGTCTGCAGCTCTCAGAGCTCCCAGCCCACCACACAGAACAGTACCACAGTCTCTTACGAGCACTTTGAAAGCCCATCTTGCTGTGCCTAAGTGCAGTGAGGACTGCTACGTTCCCACCATCATGAAGCCACCGTTCAGTGGGAACACCCCATGGCCCTGCTGACCTCAGCAGGACAACTCAGGTGCAGAAGCACACGGGGAAGGGTTTGGAAAAGCAACGCTTTCAGCTCTAAGCTCTTTGGGACAGAGCGTGTTTTCCAGGCTCAGCTTTGTGGTTTATCATTTCTTACAGACATTACGCATCAATGAACCAGAGAAATCATCAAAATCAGCAGGAAGGCAGCCAGATTGGAAAGAGATCATTCATCAGACCCCGTATTCTAACTCAGATTCTATTCTGGAGCATGACCACGAGCAGACAGCGTGCCTGTCTGGCAGCCCAGCTGCGGGGCCAGGCCACTGTGACACTCCTGTCAGACTGCAAAACCAATCCCCCGGGGGTTTGCAGTGGGCTGTGGCCAGTTCTCCTCCCAGAGTGGGCAGACTGGGAGGTTCTGCGCTCAAGAGGAGAGCTCCAGCTCCAGAGCCGGCCCCGAGGCTCCGTCCTTCCCCGCTCCGACCTCGCAGCTCCCGTCGCATCCGCCGCGGAGCCGCGAATCTCGCGGCTGGCACTCGCTTTACACTTGTGCCCCAGCTCTGCACAAGCTGAGACAAACAACAGAAGGAGAGAAACAAAGCAGCACGGACAGCTGGGCTCGGTGTGAGCTCCATCGTCAAACCTGCTCGCTCAGGACAGACGGCAGCGCTGGAAGCTGAGATTGTTTCTCCTCCAAGGCTCAAAACACACCTCACAGTTGAGGGATTTGCCTGTCGGTGGCTTTGGACAGCATTTGGTGTGTGCAGGAGAGAATGACTGCCTAGCTCGATCCTGAAATGCCAGTCTGGAAAGTCAGAGCACTTTGTGCCCCCCCAGGAACACCCTGCTGACCAGGAAAGCACTTGCCCCGGCTCCACAGAGAACAAGGCAGTGCCCCAAGAGCTTTTCTGAGGCAGGGTCTCACGAGACAGAAAGAGCAACACCAACCCCAAACCATGCAGGCAGGTCTCTTACTTCACCAGCATCCAGCCTGTCCTCTGTTTGTGGATCAGCTGCTGCTTCTTCCCTCACTTCATCCACCATCTTTTCTCCACAGGACACGGTGTCAGCAGTGGCAGCCAGGCTTCCTAGCTGATCTGCCTCAGCACCTTCTGCAGCTGGAGAAGCAGCTCCAGGCTGTCCAGGACCGCTGGGCACATCCATCCCTGCTGTGCTCCTTTCCCCCCCAGACTGGGGCAGCTCCTCAGCTGCAGGGATGTCACCTTGCACCTCAACATCATTTTTCTCCAGTACTTCATCCCCAGCAAGTTCCCCAATAGAGTCCTCCTTGTTCTGGCCAGACAGGCTGCTGTCAGCATCTCCAGGAAGGATCTGAACTGGAGATGGAGGGCACGCAGCATCAGAATCCAAGGAAGACTCTTGCACTTCTTCGGCATGTCTTGATTTTAAAGATTCCTTCTAGGCAGCAAGTCAAACACAATTATAGCCACAACATTCTCTCGGGGGGCACGCAGGGGTCAGGAATAGCACAGGCTCTCCTACAGCAAGCAGCAAAAAAAAAAATCACAAAGCTTTGGGTGACTTGTTTGACTTCTTTTCACACCGTCCCATTCCAAAATGTGGGACTTCACTGAGCTAATCCCATTCATTTCTTGGGCTCCCACTTAGTTTTTTTATCTGTTGTTTTTTTTCATTCACGGGGTCTCAGTGGATAAGAGTGGGCAGTGGCTGTGCAAGGCCACCAGCCCCTGGCAGCACCATATGTGCTCCACAGCAGACCCCTTTATGCTTCCACATAGGATCTGTTCAGGAAGAGATGGGAATGTGATAGAGACCATGACTGGACATTCCACTCCTGTCTCATGTTTTAAGCAGAGAACAGTAGGCAGGATCATCATCCCACCTTCCAGTGGGACAGACTTGAGGGTGGGCACTGACTGAAGCTCAGAACAAGCCTGTGACTGACACAGGAGGCTGAGAGATGGCAGAACCCACCGGCCTGGGGACAAAAACAACCCCAAATTAAAGCCCAGTCACCCAAAGGTTCCACTGCCCCTCCCAGCAGCGGGGAGGCCACACACCCACCATGGGGAGTAGAATAGCCAGGAGGGAGCAGGAGAAGGTTCCCTCATCAGCATGCAAACAGACCTGCTCGCACGTCCCACTTTCTCACTGTTTTATTAATGGCGCGGTGTCTTGTCAAACATCCCCTGCATCCCGCGTACAGCGTGTTCCGGACACCCAGCGCATATTTTAACGGGGTATTTTTATCAAAGTGCCTCTGGAACGCTGTCAGCTCCACACCCGGAGCTGGGGCACGTTCCCTGGTGTGCTGTTTGTCTGCGAGACCTTCCCAGGCCGAGGGAGCCATCCATCAAGGCTGGAGAGGCCAGGGAAATCCAATCCCTGGGCCCTGCCCCAAAACCCTGCAGTTCTGAGCCTCACCCGGTACTGAGTGACATGGATGTTGAGTTTACACCTTCCTCCACGCACACAACACTTTAACCAGCAAAACAAACCACACCAGCAGCCACCAGATGCAACCACAACACTAGAAGCTGCCTACTGCATGCAAAAGCTCAGTGACACTGTGCAAGCAGGAAGGAGATGCCAGAGCCACCATCACCTCTCCCAGGCTGCCAGCGTCCTCCACAGGACTCTCAGGGTGCTGGTGAGCAGCTCCAGGGGGATCAGCAGCATCAGCCAACGGGCTGCTGGGGTTCTCCTGCTCTGCCTCGCTGTTCTCCTGGAGAGGGGTGACACAGCCACTTGCAGAAGAGCCCACGCCACCTTTCCAAGCTGGGAGAGTCACCCACTGTGATGCTCTTCCCAGCTCCAGGCTCCCTGCCAGCTGTGTCTCCACGCTCCTCCAGCACAGGGGACAGCAAGGCTACACACACAGCAGCCATTCCTCCCCCCACACCAGCCAGCCCTGTGCTGGTATCCCTGGGATGTGTTCCCTGGGAAGCAGCAGCACTGCTTCCTGCACTGCATCCCTGTGGGAACACACCAGCTGTACTGCTCTATGTTCATGTGCAGAGGCAGCTCCCTTTCACCCTCCAGCCAGTAAAGAAGTCAGGAATGGTAATTTCCCAACACAAAGGACCCCCTTGATTCCCAGCATTTACCCAGAGACTGATGCCAAGGTGCCAGCACTGCCACAGGGGATCGTTTCTGCTGCCGTGGGACTCTCCCCAGGCACCCAGAGATGCTGCCAGACCCATTTCTCCTCTTGCCCCTTCCAGCAATATCCCCAATCCCTTTTATATCTTAGGCAAGAGTCTCACATGTCTGCAGTGAGGATTCAAGGCTCCAGAAGGCAGGAAAGCAGGTTCAGGTGAGAGTCACTAAAACTGCGTATTTCCTTTGAACACAGACCCTCAAACCCTGACCACAGGCTATATGAAGGCAGTTTTTTTCAGTAATTCACCCACTGCTGCTTAGACTTCCCCCTGTAGGACTTGCTACACAAACCCTCTGCTCTGTTTTACAGGGAAGCCGGAGATGGCTCGGGAACAGTCTGAGGCTCGCTCCCAGGAATGCTTTTCTACTGCCATCTTATGGAACTACAAAAGAATTCTGTTTTCCAGTGGGGCACTGCTATCTTATCAGGACTAGGATATCACCCATCTGGGTTAACAGCCAGGCTGTTGGGCAGCAATCACCATTCCATAATAGATTCCTGAAGCCCCATCCCCACGGCACTGAAATGCCAAGACAGCTCTTTGTTCCTGCACACATTAACATTTCAGTGAGGAACCGGGCCCCCACAGGCTGCTTGTTGTCTGGAGATGAGAGAGTCAGGGCTCTCTTTGTCACATCCACTTTAGCATAAGCCTTCACAGATCCTGCCCAGCACCTTGAATGGGTTCTCCAGCAAAGTACTTTACAGCTTAATTTTCGTGTGCTGTGAAAAGGATAAGGCAAATACCCTAAAAACACTTTAAAAGAAATTAATTTGCCTTTCAGATACTGGAACAGGATTTTCAAAGCGGTGAGAAAGGATTAATGTCAGCACAAACAGTTGGGCCAAATCACCAGAGCTGCTTACAACGCACTTCCCATTGTGCCCTTGTCATCTTAAGCCTGATCCCGGCTAAGGCAGAGCACAGGGAAAGCACAGTGTCTGCACAGGGCCTTGGGTGCACTGAATGCTCAGTGTCTCAGCCATGGGATTTATCTGCAGTGTAAGATGAAAGAAAACAGGTTTTGTGCAGCCACACAAAAGTGGCCACGTGCATCCCAAATTAAGGTCCTTGTGGGACCCAGTGACAGTGCAACAGCATTCCCAGAGGACATTCCCTTCTCCTTTCCCCAACGCCACCATTGCAGCTTCAGCTGAAAACGAGCCTTCTCCCTACACTCACTGCAAAAAAACACATGGAAGCAAAGTGTGCCTCTTCCTCATGGAGCCTTCCTCCCACAGCAAGTGCCGTGGCACCTCTGACCCGAGACCCTCTTCCTGTTGTTCTCTGGAAGAGCAGCTTTCCACCCTGCCTGGTTCACCTACGTGGCTTTAGTTTTCTCTGCTCTGGAGTGAAACAAAGTGCAAAGATGTCTCCTCAACTCCCAGCTACCAAACCACAACCATCCTCCTCCTCCAAACACAAAACTTGCCTTCAGCACCCACCCCCCTGCCCCCTGTGGGCCACATCTGGCTCCCCCCAGCCCTGATGCTGTGCCTTGCTGTCCTTCAGCCTGCTCCAGGTTGTTCCTAAGTGACACGAGAACCTTGTCCCTCTGGCACCATTCCTGCACCCTCATTCCCCTGGTGCTGGCAGCGCCTGAGCTCCTCTCCCACCTGGGCAGCTTCACCTGCCCATCCCCTTCACCTGCCCATCCCATCACCCCTGGTCTTACCTCAAAGTCAAAGCTGCCTCCCAGGGCATCGACATCCAAGTAGACGTTTTTTAACAGTCCTGATGTCCCACGGAAACTCTAAAAGAAGGAGATGGCCAAAACTGAGTTCTGCCTTCTGCCATCCCAAGGGAGGAACTGAGGTTTCCTCAGCAGTGAAATAAGGCAGCAGAGCTGTGGCAGGACACCCACAACCCGTTCATTTTGGAATTGCACCAGGGCAGGTGTTGATTTGTGGGGAGTACAACGTGGAAACAGAGTTAGATGCTTTTGGGTCACCAAACAGCACAGGGAAAATGCAGCACAAATTAAAGTCCAGAGACAAATGGAACAGCCCCAGCCAAGCAGACGTTACCAAGGGAGCATCGTGAGACTTCAGGTGCTCTGGTTACTGACACACATTGAGAGCCAAGGCACACAAACTACCTCATTTTCACTGTCTTCCTCCTCGTTTCTCCATTTATCCAGAGCTGCTGTGTCCAAGGAAATCTTCTCGTCACAGATCAAGCCCAGCAGGTTCCTGGTGTGCCTGGTGGGCTCACAGATCTCTGCAAGCTGTGCAGGCCAAGAGAAAGGGAAGTGAGAAGACAGATGACAGGGAAGGGAAGATGGAAACCCACTGAGACACTGGGCAGCTGCTGGATTCTGGGAAGGAGCTCAGGACTTCACTGCTACCCTAGTGCTGCCAGAGCCACATCCAGCTGGGACAGATGTTCTTAATGAGGCCAAAGAGGCTCCTGTCTTACAGGGGCACATCTGAAACCTGCCTGTGCCTCCAAACACTGATTCAGGCAAGACCATAATAAAATATTTGATATCACCAGTGACAAGACTTCACTCGGCAAGAAAACCTTCAGTGAAGGTGATTATTTGTATGTTTCCCACATATATCGCTTTGCTCTCCTTTAGAAGATCCATTTCCTGCCACTTAACAGGTTTGTTTATTTGTGAAGGTGATTATTTGTATGTTTTGCACGTATTTTGCTTTGCTTTCCTTTAAAAGATCAATTTCTTGCCACTTAACAGGTTTGTTTTATTGACCCAAAGGTCATTTTCTACAAATAATCATTCGACGTGATTGTAAGTCTTACATTTATCAGGAAAACTGTTCTTTTAAATTTTTTATTCTCAAATAGACGAGTGAAAGTGTTGTTCATTAGACTGTATTATCTGTATTGTTCGTCACGCTTCATTTGCCCACCAAAGTTCTACTAAAACAAACTGAATAGATTTTGTTTCCCCCACAGTAACTGAAACAATTCCTTCTTAAAATCTGCTAAACATAGCAGAAGAAAGCCCAGCACTAATTTAGCACTGGGCTCCCTAGAAACAGAAAAAGAAAAGAAATACTGTTGTCTGCTAAAAAGCTCTATCTCAAAGCCAACAGAAGATCACAAATACTGTCATTTAAGCTTCTAAGTGTCCCCATGCCTGTGAGCCTTTCCAGTGTGCCTTCCAGGGTGTGTTCCCAGGGAAAGAGGAGCCTCACCTGCGTTCTTCCCTTGCTGATCAGGCCGGAGCCCACTGCACTCCCCACGTCCAGTGACCCACGAAGGACGATGGACTGAGACGGTGCGAGGCCACGGAGCGGAGAGAGGGTCCCCAGGGGCAGCTGGATGGGGGCCAGGTGGGGGCCCAAGGGCTGAAATATGGAGAGGGGACTCGCTGACAGGAGAGCAAAGGTGTGCAGCTCCCCTTGGAAAGGGAGGAGGTGCTGCCCTGTGCAAGCACAGGCTGCTGAACCAACTCCAGCACTGCTGAAACCTGCTCGGGGACCCCACGGCCACCAGCACACGGCACAGCTAAGGAAATACACTTGGATTTACTCGTACATTTTGCCTTCCAAAGACCCCCCCCGAATGGGTCCAGAATGCTCCTTCCTTTCAGAGGGCAGCAGGAGCCCTGGGAGCCACCTCACATCCTCACCTCTGAGCAATGCATGCTCACACCCCACGTTAGCACCACCCAAAAGTGTGACCATCCTGTTGGACAGCATGGAATTCCCCATCCCAGAGGTCTCACCCTGCACAGGTTGAACCAGAAGCACTCGTGTGCCAGGGTTTTCCCTGTGGCACTCCAGGGTTTTCCCTGTGGCACAGCAGTACAACCAAGGGCTGGTGCTTCAGCAGAGCACGTGTGTTTCCAGAAACCACAGATTCCAGACTGAAATCAGAGCTAATTCACTGATGGATGGGGAGAGGAGGATGTCATCACCACAGCAATGGTAACAGAATAAATCACATTCTGGGCTTAAACTAATTATTTTCTACAGATGGCCATTAACCACACGTACAGAACAGAGGATGTTCACTGTCCTTCAGCAGAGATAAACGTGCTTCCATCAGGCTAATTAAAACTTTAGGAATAATCCACAGTTTATCTGTTATTTATAGTTCTTATCAGCTACCTGAGCACTGTCAAACTGATACTGAGAAATCTGAACTGGCAACTCAGCAGAGCACAGCAATCCATTAATGTTACACACAGAGTAATGTTCTCCCCAGGTGAAGGTGGGATCTGTGACAGGCAACACAGGGAAAAGTTTGGGCAAAACTGAGCAAAAAGGTCCAGCTATTCCCAGAGGAAGGAGAAAATTACAATTATAGATGGGTTCCATCAGCCCTGAAAGTCACTTCAGTGTCCTAAGACACAGGTGCAGCCACCCAAGCACCAAACTGTGCTCAGACCTGCAAAGCCATGGGCCAGTAACCACTGGGAATGCTCCTCCTCTGGTGTGGAAAAGGCAGTTCAAACTTTCTCCCATTTTTCTTCCATTTAGGAGGGAACAGAGTCCATTTCTCAAGGTGCTGGCCATGGATGGAGGAGAGCTGGCTGCAATCTGTGGTTTCTTACATCACCTTAACCAACTCACCCTGGGACTTGAGACTCAGCAAGCACAACTAAGCTGAAAATAGCTGAATAAGCCATTCCCCCTCAATTTAGACTGTGGGATCTCCAGGGAAAAAGACCAACTTCATAGTGTGCTTACCACAAAGAGCCTTACAGCCCAAATTAAAGGTGATTTTGTATTCAGCGTTGCCAACTCACTTGATTTACTGCCCATCACCCGGGTTTGAGTTCAGAAAGCCCTTTTGTTTCTCTTCTGCCCGGCCCTCCCCAGAGGCACAGCAAGCAGCGTCTACTCACAGCAGATTGCTTCAGTGATTGCTTCTCCTTCTTGTCTTTCTTCTCCTTCTTTTCTTTCTTCTGCTTCTTCTCTTTCTTCTCCTTCTTCTCCTTCCTGAGGCCGCCCTGTGCCAGCAGTTTCTCCCGCTCCCGGATCACCAGCTGCCTGTAGTGCTCATCACAGGGGTGCTCCCACGTGGACTGGCCCGTGGCAAAGTTGAAGTAGTACACATCACCAGTGGTGTCCTGGCTGCGTGGCAAAAACCAGCATGAAAGGATGGAAGAGCACACAGAAACACAGCTGCACAGGTCAGAACATCCTTACTGGGGGGCATGACCACCTGGAGCTCAGGGAAGAGGAGCAGGAAGCCCCTAAGAGGCCAAAAACACACTGGTGTGGGGAAGCAGCTCTCCTAGGGTGCTCATGACCTTATCAAGCTTCCCAAACAGTTTCCCTCCACCCTTCTTCTGCCACCCCAAAAAGCCCTGAGCTCCCTCATTCACAGGAAGTAAAATATTGAGGTAAAATATCCCTTCTTCTCCCCACCAGAACGCTGGGGCAGCACACAGAGAGGAAGGACAGGAAAGACCAGGAATCATAGACTGGTTTGGGTTGGAAAGGACCTTAAACATCCTCCCTCCTGCCATGGGCAGGGACACCTTCCACTTGACCAGGTTGTTCAGAACTCCATCAAACCTGGCCTTGGGCACTTCCAGGGATGGGGCAGCCACAGCTTCTCTGGGAAACCTGTGCCAGGGTCTCACCACCCTCACAGGGAGGAATTTTTCCTGATATCCAACCTAAACCTCCTCTCTGTCAGTTTGAAGCCATTCCCCTTGTCCTGTGACTGGGAACCACCCAGGACAGCTGCAGCCAGAGTCTCACCAGGGCTTCCAGTCAGGGGGTAACGGGGCCACCAGGCACTCCCTGGCCAGCCACAGCAGCTCCGACTCCTTCTCGGGGTCAATCCCGATTATCGGTGCAAAATTCTGGATTTCTAGGAAAACACAAAAGGAATCTGTGAAGACAGTCTACACCAGCCACTACAGAGGAGAGCCACCCTCCCAGCTATAGCAGGGAGCACACCGGAAAATCCCAAACAAAGCTGCTCCAAGCCACCAGCACGGTCCTGTGTGTCCACAGCAAACAAAAAGCTCATTTTCCAGCTCTGTCTTCTGCCAAATTCCATGTATTTTACCCTCTCCACCCACTTTCTCCCCAGTTTCCGCTTTCTGAACACCTGTGTGCCTGAATCCCTTCTCCCAGCTCCCAGGAGGACAGGCAGCACCCACCTTGCTCGTCAGGAACGTAGGAATCATTGTAATCTTCTTCCAGAATGAGCTGGTTCCCGATGCGCACGGCCCCTGCCAGGAGTCCCCTCTCCATGGCTCCCACACCTGGGGGCAGGAAGGGAGCAACACAAAGTCCAAACTGTCCTCAGAAATGAAGGCTCCTTGTCCCCCAGCACATGGCAGAGCCCTTCCACCTGCAGCACAACCAAATCAAAGAGCTTCCACGCACACTTCCAGGGGCTGCGGAAATAAGGAGCAGAGCTGAAGCAGCACAGTTATAATCAGATCCCCCAGGCCTTCAAGTTTCTACTGAGGAGGTGAGCATTTGCTTCAGGCATTTTTTAACCAGGCAAAAAATAAATAAGCTGAAATGAGGAAGGGAAGGAAGAGAAAGCACAGAGCTTTCCCAGAGTGCAGCTTTGAGAAAAGCCCCAGGGCTGGATCAGCGCTGCCCAGGGACAAGGCAGCTTTTCCCTACTTACCTTAGTCTCTCCCCCCTTCTCAGAGGACACTTCAGAAGCTGTAAAAGGGTCCTAATTCAAAGTGTCTGACCTGTAGCCCATTGCTTCGTTACTTAACTGTAGGCCACACCACAGCTGGGCCCTTACAACCCATCCAGCACAGGATTAGCAACTGGAATTCAATCACCTCACCCCAAACATCCCCAGTTATGGCTCTGCATGGCCACATTTGGCCAGCATGAGCATCCCACCACTGTGTGGGGGGCCAGGTGCCAGTGCCAGCACAGGCACAGAGGAGACTGTGACCCACTGCTCAAACACAAGGTCGAACCTTTCAGCCTAAAACCCCCCAAATCCTCAATGCACAAAGCATTCCTCTGCTATACTTGTGAGACCCAGGGGGTTGCAGTACCTGCCAGGGGTCTGAGCAGCAGTAACACCCCAGTGATGACAGCCCAGAGCAGGATCACCACCCACTGCCTGTACCCAGCCGTTGCTGCCCTCTTCACCTCCCTCTGTCCTCGGCCCACTCCGTATTTATAACCCTTATGTAAAATACGTCTCAGAAGCCACAACTAATCCTGGCAGTTGCCAGGCAAGGATATCCTCAGGACACGCCAAAGCAAAACAGCATCACGGGGCTCACACCGCTCCCCCTCCCAAACGTCCCCAGTTACAGCATTTGGATGTGGGCAACTCACTCAGGGCCTTCTGTTTGTGTTTTCCTGTCCCAGCTCTAACTCAGCCCCATTTTCCATCCCAGGGATTAGCGCTGGATGGCTCACTCTTCTCTTGGAGACGCTGCCTCGCTGCACCCGGGGAGAACTTTCAGTGCTTGAGGGGCATCTATAATAGATGGGGACAAGGAGGAACGGTTTTAAACTAGAAGAGGGGGGATTTAAATGAGAGATTAAGAGTGAATTCTCCCTTGTGAGGGTGGTGAGGCCCTGGCACAGGTTGGCCAGAGGAGCTGTGGCTGCCCCATCCCTGGAAGTGTCCAAGGCCAAGTTGGAGGGGGCTTGGAGCAACCTGGGATAGCGGAAAGTGCCCATAACCACGGCAGGGGCGTGACACTGAATGAGCTTCCAACCCACAAAACCGTTCCCTGGTCCTATGCAAAGCAGAATTCACAGTTAGTGCAGCCTGAGCCACGCCAGCCTGGAGCCACGGGAGAGGAGCGGCTGGCGAGGAGGAGAAACAGCTTTGATTAATAAAGCATAAACTAAAAGCAAAGCCAAAGCCCTTTTCGCCCATGTCGAGACAGCGCACACGCGACAGACGCGCAGCCGGGAGCCGGCAGACCCCGCATGCGGCGGGAAGCCGGAGCCGCTCCCCGCAGGCTCCCTGCCCCGAGTGGAGCCTCCCCTGGGGCCGGGACCCCCCGGGCCCGGTCCCCCCGTCCCCGCTCACCGTGGCCCCGGGCCCGGACCCGCTCCGGGGCCGCCGCCGTTGCCCGGAGCGCGGGAGCCGCCGCGGCCGCTGAGCCGGCCCCGCCCCCTCGGCGCCATTGGCTGACGGGAGGATGCTCGGCAGTGGATTGGCCGGCAGGGAGGCGGGACACATGACGTCACCGCGGCAGGGCCGCAGGGGGCTGCGGTTGCCATGGCGACGCGTGGGTACCACCCGCAGCGCATCCCGGCGGGACCGGCACCGGCACCGGGGAGCGGGACGGGCACGGGGACGGGGGCCGGGAGAGGGACGGCGGCAGCGGGGACGGCCGGGGCGGGTCTCCCCGGCAGCGCTTCCGCCGGCGGGCGGGCTTTCCGGGGCGGGTCCGGCCGCGCCGCCATGCCCGCCGCCGCCGCGCCGCCCGCCCGCCCCGGCGCGGCCGCCCCGCCGAGGCGCGGGGCGCTGCGGGCCCGCTGACCGCGTCCCCCCGAGGGGCTCCCCCGCGGCCATGGCGCCCGCCTGGCCCTGGCTGCTGCTGCTGCTGCTGTGGCTGGGGGTCGTGCGCGCCCTCCCGGCCCCGCCGCGCATCCGGCTGCCGCTGCGGGGCGGAGCGGCCCCGCCGTCGGGGCTCCGGCAGCGCCGGGCGCCGCTGGACGCCGAGACCGAGCGCGCCGGCAGCTTCGTGGAGATGATCGACAACCTGCGGGGCAAGTCCGGGCAGGGGTACTATGTGGAGATGACGGTGGGCAGCCCCCCGCAGAAGGTGAGGTGGGAGGAGATGGATCCCCCGCATCTCTCGCATCCCCTGCATCCCCCCTGCATTCCTCGCACCCCGGGGGGCTGCGGGTCCCTCTCTGGGGTCGCAGAGCAGAGGCTCTGCGGGTGCCACCATGGCTGCGCGGCTCTCGCCGCACAGTCCGGGCTTCCCGTCGTTCCTCATCGCTCGGGTGATGCTTTTCCTGCTGGCTTTTGGTGAAGGCTGGCCGCAGGCGCCCGCCGAAGGTCACCCCATCGCTCCCGGGCTAGCCGGGCACTCCTGGGAGAGGCAGCGGGTGCTGCGTGTGCCTCTGCGTGCGGGGCTGCATCCCTCCATCCATCCCTTCCCCCTTCCATCCCTCCCTCCCTCCTTCCATCCATCCTCTCTCCCGAGCCAAAGCTTGCTGCCACTCAGGAGCTGTCGCCATGTGTGGGCAGCGAGAGGGTGGGATGTGGCTGCACAGCCCCGCGCCCGCCTGGAGCGGGCACAGCCAGACACGAAGAAGCCACGGCCAAGCCGTGCTTGGCGCGTTCCTCCCAGCGGAGCCGCTGGCGCAGCTGCTGCCCGGGTCCGCGTGCCGCTCCCGACCTGGGGAAATGCTCCAGAAAACCTCCGGAGCTTTGTTTTCCCGGAGATCTCGTGCAGGCTGTCCCTGCACAGGAGCCGGGACAGCATGGGGAAGCAAAGGGCAGGAAAACGGGGTGGGCTGACTGGAAAGGGAGCTGGTGCATCACCAGCCTCTGCTCCTTCTCCATCTTTCTGTCAGCATCCCTCACGTCCTGGAGCTGCGCTGCCCAGCTCACGTTGTGGCACCGTGTGCCTTCCTACTGGGGACAGGATGGGTGCTGATGGCCAGGTCACTCAGCGCAGGGCTAGCAGCTCCTCCTCTCTGTTTGGGTGAGATCCTGGAGGCTCCTGCTGCCAAATCCCCCTGTGCCTGTACTGACCCCCTTGCTGCCAGCAGCAGGTCTGACTCAGGGACTGGAGCGGGCCAGCTCATCGCTCGAGGCTCCGCACTCCTCCCAGCTCGGGGCCACGTTCCCTCGTGTCTGCCACCGCCACTTTTTGGGTGCTGCCGAAACACCCAGCACCCACACAGGCTCTGAAATAAAGACTGGCTTTTACCCCACGAGCTGGCTGTGCCCTGTGTGCGTGGTGGGGGAGAGCCATGTGAGCGAGACGTGAGCCGTGGACGGGAGAATCATGTCACCACCACGAAAATCGGATCTCTGGGAGCAGCGTCGTGTTGTCCCTGTGTGCCTGGGATTTATTCTCTGCTCTGGCAGGGCGCGTTTAGGGGGAAAAAAGGGAGGAGATTATTTCTAAAATCTAGTTTTAAATGTGATTTCATCATCTCCTGCCTGCCACGTGTCGCAGCTGCCAGATAATTTCCGTGCTAACCACCTGTTCCCAGGCACTCGTGCGTTCCGGAGCCAGTTGCCCTTTTGGGCAGCATCTTCCAGCCTTGGATCGCTTCCAAATGCGAACGTGGTGCCTGTGCGTGTGTGTGTGTGCTGGAGCAAAATCCCTCCAGGCGCTGTAATGGAATTAGAGGATTCATATGAAAGAGTTTGGCTGTGCCTTCGCAGGAAATCAGGGGCATATTTGTCCCGAGGGGTGCGTGCATCCTTCCCGAAGGGTCACATACGGCAGGGAGACGGTGATCCAGCTCCTCAGCTTTCCTTTCACCTTCCTGGTGCTGACAAGGGAGTTTCTGTATCCTCTTGTGCTTTAATTTTGGTTCTGAGCTGTGCTGCGCTGCCAAGTCACCGTCAGCAGCCGATTGCTCACACACTCCATGTGCCCAGGCGTGTTGGTTTCCCTGGCTCCCCAGGACTGGCTGATTCATAAACACAGAGGGAAGAGGGGTGAGACAAGCGTCGGGAGCCAGTGTTTTGGGACAGATGGCACAGGCTTGGTCCCCAGGAGCCGCACTCAGCACTAGGACACGCGTGGCACGGAGCCAGCGCTGCTGCCGAGGTGCCCGGAGGGGCTGTCACTTCCAGGGACAGGTTTCAGACAAGCATCCCTGTCACACATGTCCTGGCCTCGCCGGTTCACGTGCTGTGTCCTGGCCTGAATGGATGGCTGGGCTGAGTCTCAAGGATCTGGGTCCTCTCCACGTGGGTCCTGTGCGTGACCCTGTCAGCAGGATGGAGCCTGTGAGAGCAAAAGCTCTTCCTCGCTTCCTTCTCTCCCTGCAGCATCAGCTCAGCAGGTCTTTCTCCAGGGAGACCTGTCTCCTCTGGGTGCCCTGGAGGTTGGAGATGAGCTGTGTGGAGCAGGTGGCCCCTAATGACCCACCACAGAACTGGGAACAGCCCTGGGAGCGGTTGCCAGGGGAAGGTGGGGCTGTGCAGCGGGCGCTGAGCTGGCACTCGCCCAGGGTGGATACTGGAGGGGCAAATGTGCCTCTCTGATCTTTACCCATGGCCTGAAACATTCCCCATGGCAAGAAGCTAGGCAGGGGAGGCCTGTCCCCCAGTGCAGGATGGCAGGGCTGGGGCACAGGGCACCCAGGACGTGGCAGCCCCTGTCAGGTGGCCGTGGAGAACGCTCAGCAGCTGCAGCCCAGCACTCCTGCGATTAGCACAAGCGCATTAACCTCCTTCTCTCCCCTCTGACTCCACAGATTAAGGGCCGAAGCCCTGGCAGTGCTGGCTGGGGTGGTGCTGTGAAGCAGCCCCCGGGGCTGGGGTGAGGGCTCAGCCCAGGCACTGCTGCCCTGCAGGGTGGGGAGCCCCGCTCCTGCTCCAGCAATCCCACCCCAGCAGTCCCACTCCGGCAATCCCGCCCTGGCAGTCCATCCCCGCTCCCCGCAAGGGCCACAGGCAGGGGTCAGCTGGGGGCAGGATCCAGCTGGCCTGCTCCCGGCCCTGCCGGTGGGATGTTTGCCAAACCTGGTAATCCCGCACAGGCAGGAATGGATCAGGAGCTGGGCTCGGCATATGGGTGGTGATTAGCGGGCGCAGCGATCCACGGGGGCCACGGACTATCGATCCTTCCCACCAGCTCTGCCAGCAAATCAGCTTTCCTGGCAAGGGGAACCTATGCACCCTGTCTTGCTGCTCCTCTTCAGACTCATGACACCTGCCAGGTGCTTCCCAAATCCTGTGGATTGTGGGGCTGAGGCCAGGCCATGCTGAGCGAGGAGCTCATGCTCTGTTTGCACGGTGCCAGACGCTGTTTGCTTTGTTGTTCAACACCCTGATGTCGCTGCCTCCTGCTCTGCCACCTTCTCCTCTCCTCTCTGTGCACAGCAAAAGAGGGTCCCGCTGCACTCATGCACCTCCCTGTCTCTCTTCTCCAGCTGAACATCCTGGTGGACACGGGGAGCAGTAACTTTGCTGTGGGAGCTGCGCCACACCCCTTCCTCCGGAGATACTACCAGCGGCAGCTGTGAGTATGTGGGGGGACACAGAGCAGAGCCACTGTCCCAGCCCCACAGTGGCACGCTGCCCCTTCTTGCTGGGGGTCTGGCCAGACCCTACCAAGTAGAAGATCCACACGACCCCTTCCAGTCTTACTCATCCCTTCGATGCCTTTGCAGGTCCAGCACCTACCGCGACCTGCGGAAAGGGGTGTATGTGCCCTACACCCAGGGCAAGTGGGAAGGGGAACTGGGCACTGACCTGGTCACCATCCCCCACGGCCCCAATGTCACTGTCAGAGCCAACATTGCTGCCATCACAGAGTCAGACAAATTCTTCATCAATGGCTCCAACTGGGAAGGGATCCTGGGGCTGGCGTACGCTGAGATTGCCCGGGTGAGTCCTGGCTGGCAGCAGCCTGGCCCTGCATGAGCAGGCTTCAGTTGCCTCTTCCCTTGGCTCTGTTTGTCCCCTGGGGCACAGCAGTCCCCCCCACAGTGAAGGGAGCTCCCCTGGGCACGGAGAGCCCCTGGAGAAGGGACAGCACCGATGCATCCCTGTCCTGCCTCTTTTCTCCTCCCGCCAGCCTGACGACAGCCTGGAGCCCTTCTTTGACTCCCTGGTGAAGCAGACTCGGGTGCCCAACATCTTCTCCCTGCAGCTGTGTGGGACGGGCTTCTCGCCCAACGAGACGGAGGCCGTGGCCTCGGTGGGAGGCAGCATGGTGAGGGCTCTGCAGGCAGGGGGAGGCTGCCAGGGGCTCCCACGGGGCTCTGGTGGCGCGTGGTGGCCTCACCTTTGTGTCTCCGCTGCAGATCATCGGCGGCATCGACCGCTCGCTGTACGTGGGGGACATCTGGTACACCCCCATCCGCAAGGAGTGGTACTATGAGGTCATCATTGTCAAGCTGGAGGTCAACGGGCAGGACCTGAACATGGACTGCAAAGAGGTGAGGGGGCACCAGGGCACCTGCCCCCCGGGCTCAGCTGGGCCATGGCGCTGGAGGCACCTGCTGCTGGTTGAGGGGCCGGGAGGGGAGCAGGGCTGGGGTCCTGCACCTGGGTCACCCCTCCTCTTCTGCCCCCAGTACAACTATGACAAGAGCATCGTGGACAGTGGGACCACCAACCTCAGGCTGCCAAAGAAGGTGTTTGAAGCTGCAGTGAAATCCATCAAAACAGCATCTTCGGTCAGTGAAACCTATCACTTCCCCATGGGCACATCCCCAGGGCTGGGGGCAGCAGAGCTGCCCCTCACCAGCCTGGCATCTCTGCTGCCTGCCCACCTTGGCTCCGCTCACCTCCCCTTTCCCTCTGGCAGACGGAGAAGTTCCCGGATGGCTTCTGGCTGGGGGAGCAGCTGGTTTGCTGGCAGGTCGGCACCACCCCCTGGCACATCTTCCCGGTCCTGTCCCTCTACCTGATGGGGGAGGCCACCAACCAGTCCTTCCGGATCACCATCCTGCCCCAGGTGAGCGCTGGCCCAGCCAGAGTGGGCTGGAGTGGCAGGACCAGCAGGACCACCCTGGGTGGGCACAGCTGCCTCCCTGCCCCCTTTCCCGACGGCACCTCTGTCCCTGCAGCAATACCTGCGCCCGGTGGAGGACGTGGCCACTTCTCAGGACGACTGCTACAAGTTTGCCATCTCCCAGTCCTCCACCGGCACCGTCATGGGCGCCGTGATCATGGAGGGCTTCTACGTGGTCTTCGACCGTGCCCGCAAGCGCATCGGCTTCGCTGTCAGCGCCTGCCACGGTGAGCACTGGGCCTGGAGGGAGGGAGAGAAGGGCAGAGGGGCCGTGGGAGTGCAGTGGCCAGAGCTGTGCCTTCCCCCCAACAGTGCACGACGAGTTCCGGACGGCCGCGGTGGACGGGCCCCACCTGCACTCCAACATGGAGGACTGCGGCTACAACATCCCGCAGACGGACGAGTCCACCCTGATGACCATCGCCTACGTCATGGCAGCCATCTGCGCCCTCTTCATGCTGCCCCTCTGCCTCATGGTGTTCCAGTGGCGATGCTTCCGCTGCCTGCGCCGGGACCACGACGACTTCGCCGACGACATATCCCTGCTGAAGTGACGGCGGAGCGCGGGGCCGCAGGTGAGGGGCCTGGTCCGGGGGCAGGACAGCAGCGTGGGGAGCTCAGACCCTCTGCCCAGGACTCGGGGACTCGGTGTGCGCCAGGGCCAGCAGCCGGGAACGGCTGTGGGAGCCCCGTGTCCGGGCTCTGTTCATCTGAGACCCACAGCAAGAGCTTGATGGAGTGACACTGATGAGCCATCCCCTGCCTGTCCCCTTCTACCCCTGTGCATCCCTTCTCTGCTCACCCCACCGGGAAGCCGCTGGCCCAGGTTCTCTGTGCAGGGAGCTGCACGCACGTGCCCTGTGGCCGTGCCTTCCCCGTGGCTCCCTGCACTGAGCTGGACTCTGGGGATCATCCCAGAGCCTCCCCAAAGAGCCAGCCTGGGGCTGCCTGGACACATCTTTCCCTCCCACCCTCCTGCTCCCCCATACATGGCTCACCCCTGTACACTGCTCACTCTGGCGTTTCCCTGCCCTCCCAAACTGTCCCCCACTGCTGCCAGCCCCAGGACTTCTGTGCCCACCCTGCCCTCCCAACACAGGCAGGAGCAGCCACTCATCCTGTCCCAGGACTGGCAGGAGCAGGCACCCACGTTCTCCCCACTCCCCATGGGATGGGCAACTCCCTGCCCTCCCTTCCAGCATCAGCAGCGGCTGCCACGGAGGAGCCGGTGCCAGAAGAGACCCAAGTTCCCGGCACCGGCTGCTCCCCAGCCCACCCACCCCTTCAAAAGCCATAGGGGAGCCTGGGCCCCCCCTGCAGCCCCCCCGGCCTCACCTCCAGCACGTCCCACGGCGTGGGGCACGGCGGCTCCTCTCCGCTCACTCCACGTGTCCAGGCCCCGGCTGGGGGACACCCTGGCAGCCTGGGGACAGGCAGCAGCTGTGGGGACTGCAGCATTTGTTCTTTTTTAAACACATGGTTGTATTTATTTCTGGTTTTTTTTTTTTTTTTTTTACAAAGCGAGTCACTGGTAGCGCAGTCGGAGCGTGTACATAGCAGGTCCCACCCGCGTGGGTGTGCAGACAACAGCCGCCTCTCACCTGTACAATATACCCATGTATCTCTCTTTTTAATTCTAGCCCTGAAAGCCACTGTTCCAAACCCAGCGTTAGGGGTCAGTCCTGTTTCGTTTTGGGGTTTTTTTTTAATCGTTTTAGCCCTCTGCTCAGTCCTTGGGCCATGACCACCACCCGTGGCACCGCAGTGATGTGCTCGGTGGGAGCGCACGATGGTGAGGGAGTCCCAGCTGGTTTGAGGAGGAGGAGCAGGAGGAAGGCAGGGCTGGAGCCCACAGGGCAGTGGCTCACAAGCCGAAAGGACACTGAGCACTTTTGTCCTCGTGGTGTTCCTGCAGCACAGGGAGGATTTTTCGGTGTGTGAGGACAACCCTCCCCTCCTCCCTGTGCTGCAGGATCACTGTCCCTTCCCCAGGGCAGACACCCGTGACCTTGCAGCAGTGGTAGTGCTGTATTCCCTTGCTTCTCTGCCTCCAACCTGGATAGGAAAGTGCTTAAACACGTGCAGGAGCGGAGCAACCAGGTCAGGTGGGGACAGGCTGAGGGACCGCAGCAATCACCAAGTGTAAAGCTTGTTAACTAAATCCTGCAGATAAACATTTCTTTGGAAAAGCAGCGAGGGAGCCAGGAAACACATGCAGTGTAGGAGGAAGCCAGCCCTCGCATGGGCACCGCCACAACAGCCCCCACACTGTCCCACCTCACTCCCAGTGCGCTCACACAGCACCCGCCCCCACCCCCATCCCTGCTCCAAAACTGCATCCAGCCGCTCCATGCGAGAGGGCAACGTTCTCTCCCCCACCCTCGTGCCTGCCCAGGACCCCAGAGACTCTGTTGTGGACCACTGCCTTAAAACACGCTGCCAGCGTGTGCGTGCGCGGAGAAGGATCTGCGGCCGAGCTCAGGTGCTGCACCAGGGGGGCTTCCCTGCCCACCCCGAGGCAGAGGGGCCTCCAGCAGCACCGAATTCCTGCTGCAGACCGCTAAGGAGGGGGGGGGGAATTTTTAGAGAGTCAGTGCAAGATTTTCAGTGGTGCTGAGCACCTCGTAATCCCACCGAAATCCATGGAGAAAGGGTTGGTGCCTCAGCCCGTGCTTTAGGAGAAAGTACAGGACAGGGGAAAGCAGGAATTGTGACAGGTTGGTTTATCCTGAGCTGCAGCGCAGCCGTGTCCATCTGCTCCCTCCCCAGGGCCCGGTGACAGCAGGGGATGGGACAGGATGGGACCAGGGGCTGTCGCTGGAGGCTCCAGTACTCTGTAACCCAGTGTCTATGTAAGAACAATGAATGTTAACACGGTAAATTATTATGACATTAAAAAAAGACCACCAAAAAAAAACAATCGTCTTTATCTGCAACCTTTTCATTGCCAAGAGGGGGGGAAAAAACAGGTGATGACCGGCAGGGGACCAGGACACTGAGGAATGGGGTGGTGAGGCATCCAGTCATGGGGTATGGCCCTGGAAAAGGAGCTGCTGGGATCCAAGTGGGAAAAGGTGGCTGCAGGAGCCAGTGTGCCTCCAAGCAGGTGACACTAACCCTCGTTTGGAAGAAGCCAGTGAGGCTGCGGACTTAAGGAATGAGGAGCAGCAGCAAATCACTGCATAATATACACACTTTATTTATGAATTTGTATGTATACAGACTTTCTATACACACATTACCTATATAATAAAAATGTACATGTGTATACATGATCGTATAAATATAGAACTGTAGAAATCTTAGAACTGATCCTGTCTATTCACAGCAACTCCTCCTGTGGGCCCACGTTGTTCCAGCAGCCGTCATTTGAGGCTTGGGCAAAAGGGGCAAGTGTCATTCGTGTTGGTTTGTGCCCAGAATTTGATGCACTGGAAAAGAGAGAGTTAGTCAAGAGCTACTGGCACAACCCAGAGGTGTCATTGTCCCCAGCAGTGCTGCCAGGACACTCATTTTCAGTGTCCTTTGCTCCTCACAGCCTCCCTCAGTAGGTAACCATGAGAAGGGAGCTCTCCTCCTCCTCTTCCCAAGAGCTCCTGTCCAGCCCCCCCGGCCCAGACACCTGGGCAGCAGTGGCAGCTCTCTCCCCTCACCCTCTGTTCTAGATCCTTCCAGGCTGTCCTGCTCCAGGGTCTAACCCTCACAGCAAAGAGAACAGGCTCAGGGACAGGAACAAGGGCAGCCTGTTCTTAAAGCCACCACCCAGTGGCCACACTTAAGATTACGGAAAGGATGGGATGACAGGATGCAAGGAATTGTTTATTGATCGTCCCCTTCTGGCAAGGTGCCAGTACCACAGGGACTCGGGAAGGGAATCAGCACTTGGAAGGATGAGGAGGAAGCCCCGAGCAGCAGGGAACACTCACCTCCTTGTGCAGCACATGCGAGCAGGCCATGGGGTGAAGGTCACCGGGCTGCACGAGCTTCTGGCACATCAGACACAGCTTACAGGCTGATGGGGTCTGGGACAGGCAGTGAGGGAACAGAAAGAAGCAGGGAAGTCAGACACCCAGCTCTGATCACATATTCAGCTGCAGCCTGAAGCCACAGGCTGCCCAGTCCCTCCCTCTGCCACCACACGCTGTGAGAGCCACTGACACATCTCGTCACCATTCCCCTCTTCCCCAACGTGAAGCACAATGGATCTGTGCCTCTAATCCTGTCCTCACCCCACCAGCCTGAGTAGCTGTGTGAGGAGAGAGAGCTCCCAGCTCCATGGGCTCATCCCTTCAGCCACCTCCCAGCCAGGCTCCCTCCCTCTCCTTTGTACCAGGGAATCCAAACAGCCTTACGTGTGACGCCGTTCCAGGGTAGGCGACCTGGGCCGGGGGCAGGAACACGGGAGTGCTGATCTGAGGCAGCGGAGCAGAGAACATGGGGGCCCTGATCCGGCTGAGGGGCTGCAGCAGGACAAAGGAGGCACAATCACAACAGCCCGGGAGGAAAGGGCAGACGAGTCACCCCGAGCCACCCCAGGGAAAACCTCTCCCTGGTTACGCCGCCGTCAGCAGAAAGGGGAGCCCGGGGGACAGCCCTGACGCACAGCCCGAGCTCTGTGGGGATCCAGGGAGCAGGCGCAGCTCTCCCTGCTCCCCAGGGCCCCCCTTCCAGCAGCCCCCACGCTGTCCCACCTGCGCCCCGGCCGCTGCCTGCTCCTGCTGCTCCGCCAGCTTGGCCGCTACCAGCTGGTTCAGCTGCTCCATGGTCAGCCCGGCCATGGTCTTCCGAGCTGTCTTGATCTGCTGCAGGATGTTGGTGAGCTGGGCCCTGTGTGGAAAGCAGCCTGCTAAGAGCTCCCAGTCCCCACAGACAGGGACCCTCCGCCAGCCCTGCCCCAGGGGAAGCCGTGTCGCTGCAGAGGAGCGCGTGCTCTAAATGTCTACCTTCCCAAGTGAGGTGAATCACAATGCTGAGGAGTTTCTCTCCCCAGAATGCTGGGAAAAGAGCAGGGAACGCCCAGGGAAAGGAGGGGGCCTCCTGGCTGTGCCCAAGCATCCCCGCTGACCTTCAAAGCTCCAGGAGGTTCTCATTCCCAGCACTGTGGCAAATCTGATGGAGACCACCAGCCTTTGCTCCACACCTTCAGCCTTCCTTCCCTTCACCCAGATCCCACACACGCCAGGAGGAGCCCTCCTTCCCCCGATGCCAGCTCCCATCTCTCACACACAAGCCCTCGCTCTCCGGAAAAACAAGGCCAGACACTTACTTGTTGCACTGTGGAAACCGAGTCAACAACTTCTCCAGCAGCTTTTCCAGCTTGTCGGCCGGCTGGGGCCTGTGGAACTCGGGAGCGACGTTCACCCCGCCCAGGCCGGGCGGAGGAGGGATGGAGGCGGCGGGAGGCATGTGAGGGCTGTGCGTGCCGACGAGCGATGCCACCACGGGGCTGTTCCTCCCCTGGGAGGCAGGCAGGGGTGGGGAGGGCTGGTTGGGCCTGGAGATGGCGGGGTTCAGCAGAGGGAAGGAGAGCGCCCGAGGATCGGCGCTCGGCATGACCATGGGAACGGGGACGGGTCCGATGGGAAAGGGGAGCCGGGGAGTAAGGGATGGGTTGGGCTGGAATGCCGTCAGCATGAAATCTGTCTGAGGAAGAAAAACAGGCGAAGAAGGAAAGGCTGGTTAGAGCAAGCCCACCTGGATGCAGAGCCGAGTGCCCTCCTCCCCATTCAGACAGATGGAATGATGCCACTGGCAGCTGGCAAGGGAAGGAGCCCCTTCCCCTCCTCTCCAGGGACGGTAGTAAAGCCCAGAGAGGCAGGGACTGGGCACAGGGCTCCAGAACACACCATCCCACACGCACAGCACAGCAGGGCTGTGGCCAGGCCAGCGGGCAGGCTGTGCCAGGGCCTGGCCAGCCCCTCCTGTGGAGCTGGAGAGACACTCACTTCTGAGGGCGGAGGCGGCAGCGTCGGCGTCGGGATCTGTGGGAGGCTGCTCAGCTTTGTGCCATTCCTCACCATCTGGATGTGGTCGTTGAACTGATCCTACCAGAGAGGGAAGAAAACAGACACATTCATCAAACCTGAGGAAGTCTGGGGCATTCTCAGCTCCGGGGCAGCTGCAGGTCCTAAAGTGGCACTGTTAGGTTCCACAGGAGTCAGGAAAAAGGACCCAGAGGGAGAAACTAAGTGCTTCTGCCAATAACCCATCACAGATCATGTCCACAGAGCTGATCCACATGCATGAGCCTGAAGAGGCAGAAGATCTCTGCAGCTGCCTGCAAAGGCTGACTGACTGTGCATGCTTTTGGGCACACAGCTTTTTGGGGGCTCGGTCCCCTCCCAGAGAGGGCTGGAGCTAAGCATGCAAAGCAGTGTGGATGTGAAGAACTGCTCACTGCTACGCTGGGAGAGTTCAGCAGGGACTTACTCGGACAGTTTCCTTGGTCATTCGTATCCTGTTCAGCCTCATCTCCCACTCCTGCTTTGGCCTCATCGTCTCCAGCGTGGGCGGCGCAGACCTGCAAGCACAACTAAACTTTCCCACTTGCAACTGTGCTCTCACTGACAGCAAAGTGGGAGCAAGTAAACCCCCCCCACAACCTCTTCCCTTCCCCTCATCCCCAGTGTAAGGAGAGGAAGAGGAGATGGGATGTAGGAACACCTGAGTTACCCTCCCTGCCACTCCTGACACTGCATAGACTTACTTGAGGTAGGTGAGGTGTAGCTCTGCTTCTTTCTCTGCTTCTTCTAGTTTCAACACCAGCAGCTCCTTCCGGCTCTCCAGGGACAGGATCTAATGGAGAGAGGCCCCACATGAAGAGCAGTTTCTGTACTGACTCATTTCTTGCTGCCAGACCATAGTCTCTCCACAAGACTCATGCTCGGTGCACCAGGCACTGCTCCTCACTAATGTTTACTGCACTGGGACTTGTTTATCTTTCCTCTTGTCCCACAAAGTGGGACTTGGCCTCGTCCTCAACTGCTCCTGATCTGGAACCTCAAACCAACCACTTTGCAGGGAAGGAGTTACCTCTGCTTTCCAGGCCCGTTCTGTCTCCTCAAGAATGTTCCTGTTGATTTCATTGTGCTGGTTCTTCAGCTTGTCCAGCTCCATCTCCCACAGCTGCCTGCACACAGAACAGGAGCCTCCTCAGGCTCAGGCACCGGAATGGCACAGAGCAGGAGTGCTGACAGATTCCCACAAAGGGATCGATCCCAGGAGCTCTGGATGGGGTGGAACTGTGGAAGATCAGCAGCTTCCAGACCATGACACCAGGCACTGTGCACCCTGGGCTGCAGAGGTAATTGCGCCAGGAGCGAGCTGTTCCAGAGCACACAACTGACCAGTGTGCAAACACGCTGGGCAAAACAAGAAGAGAGGAATTCCCCGTGGGATAATTTGGTCCAATTTCAGAGCAGGGTGCACAGGTGTGACCCAGGAACCAATCCAAGCAGCACACAGAACTATGCTGTTCAAAGCTGGGCATTTCCACCTGTGCTATGGGAACACCTGGATCTGGAGCTCCTCTGCCCAGCTTTAAATGCCCCAGCGTGCCACAGTTCAGTGTGGCTGGGCAGCTGTGGGGAACAGACAGGGAAATCAGTCTGCCCTAATTCTGGGAAGTTAAAACTCAGTCAGAGGTACAGTTACAAGCTGAGTCAATCCACCAAGTACAAACTTTAATCTTGTGGGATCTTTATGTCACAAGTATCAGGGAGCCTGCTTGTGACCGGGATCAAAGAGGATTTAATCCAGAGATCCAATGCTGGAAGAGGAAACACAACCCTTAGAGTATGTAACTGGCCAGCACTGCTGGATCGTTCTCTCTGCTCTATCCCACCAGGAGCATCAGATTCACGCCATGGCAAAATGACAGGAAGGAAAAGTGCATTGAGCAGCATTAATCAGGTAATGGATAAGAGCCTTACTTCTCATCAGACTGCTCTGCAATCAGAGAGGCAATCTTGTTTTCCTTCTCCTCCTGCTCTTTCAGCAACCTGCACAGAAACAGGACAGCACAGCTGGAGTCAGGACAGTGCAGTGCCCACTCTCAAAGCCCCCCCTGGCAAATCCCTGCACACCCTGGGCTTGGACAGCCCCGCTCAGTGTGTGGGAAAACAGCGGCCAACACCCTCCGGAGCACAAATCCTGCAGTGTCATGACACTGCACAAAGGCTGTGGCACAGAACCAGGCTCAGCCAGGGAGCTGTGCCCCTCCAGCAGCACGTGCCCTGCAGTGTCCACTCAGGGGAGAAAGGGGCTGAGGACTTGGAGCCATCACTGAAGGAGCTTTACCCAAACCCTGTACTGAGCCCTCAGAATAAAAGAAATCAACCTCTACAACGTGACAGAATAAAAGTGCAAATTCACACGCAGGGGCTGTCCTAAATTCATTCACACAGGACTGTCCTCAATACTCCTTGCTTCCAAAGAGTTTAAAGCTCTTTGCTCCATCAGGTAAACATCAGGGTTAAGCAAGACCTTTTCCCCCCCAGAAATAAACACTTTTTTCCATACAAATACCTTCTCCCTTTCTCACAGAGTTTCTCAATTTCAGCTTTCAGATCCTGCTCTTTCTGCAGGAATTCTTTCTTTTCTTTCTCCATTTTCTTCTTTGTCTCTTCTCGCTTGATCGTAACATCTTGAATTGCTTTCAGGATCTCCTGGAGTAAAAAAAGCATTATGCAAATACAGAGCAAAATTTCAAAGTAATGGCTTTGATTTAAAATCCATTATTATTTTAAATTGATTGATTAATGAGATTACACAGCCAACTCTTTCTTTTTAGCAGATCCAGTCAAGATATATATTGGTTATTATGAGGAAACTCAGGAAACAGACACTCTGGACCACAAGTTCTCTACCTGTTCATAAGGATTTTAAAATTAACTAAAGGGCAGGTTAAACAAAAACAGGACTTCACCAGATACCTGGTGGTTCTTCATCTCCTCTTCCCTCCGCTGCTGGAGCTGCTTGAGCTGGACCTGCAGCTGATTCTCCACCTGCCTCTGTTTGTCCAGCACCTCCTGGTAGCGTTCCTTCAGCAACGCCCGCTCGGACATCATCTTGTCCTGCAGTGGAGAGAGTTTAGGGAGAACCTTCCCCTTCCCTCATGCTAAAGAGACGCAGGAAAGGTCAGCACTGTGAAAGAGCCCCGACAAGAACCACAGGTAAATGGTTTCCACTTTCACAGCTCAGGCTCTCTAGACTGGAAAAGACAAAGGGATACACTTCTCGAAGCTGCAGCTGGTGTGGCATTTTCTCCTCTAACAAGGACACCTTAAGGACTCCAAGGCTGGTATTTTGATGATCCTGGAAGTCTTATCCAACCTTAATGATTCTTTTTTGGCAAGCAAAATGTGGAAAGAGCAGCTTCAGCTGCTTTGCCCGGGAGCAGCAGCCTGGGAGCCTGAGCAGCTGAGCCTGGACCTGGTACCCACCAAGTTCTTCTCAATATCCTGATCCGTGTTCACGTCAGCATCGGCCGCCTTGAAGTCGGTCTGTGAAGGGAGATGGTTGCAGTCAGACCCTCACCCCAGAGAAATCTCCAAGGCTGGCCAGATGATCAACCAGCCTTGGAGAAACACCAGTGGCAGGAGAACAACCTGCCCTGGATTCTGATCAGCCACTTAAGCAACGCTTATTTCATTCTTATCACAGAGCCACAGAATAACTGGGGTTGGAAGGGACCTCTGCAGGTCATCTGGTCTGACCCCTTTGCCAAGGCAGGGTCACCTGGAGTACATGACACAGGAACACATCCAGGTGGGTTTGGAATGTCTCCACACCCTCCCTGAGCAGCTGTTCCAGTGCTCTGCCACCCTCCATGGAAGTTCTTCCTCAAGCTGAGGTGAAACTTATGTTTTGGTTTATAGCCATTGCTCCTCATCCTGTTGCTGGGCACCACCAAAAGAGTCTGCCATCATCCTCTTGGCACCCACCTTTGAGATATTTATATGCATTAACGAGATTCCCTCTCAGTCTTCTCTTTTTTGGACTAACCAGGCCCAGCTCCCATACTCTCTCCCCATCAGAGAGAGATGCTCCAGACCCCTAATTACCCCGCTGGACCCTTTCCAGTAGCTCCTTGTCTTTCTTGCACTGGGGAACTCAGAACTGGACACAGCACTCCAAATGCAACCACAAGGGGGGCAAATTTTAATTTAAAGATTAATTAAAGACCGTTCAAACCGCAGGGCCACAGTCACAGCGGCAGCTGTAAGGCTGCACGTCTGGATGCGTTTTACCCTCCAGCCTCGACTTACCCAGTTCTTTGCCCTTCCAGGCTCCCGAAACGGCCTCTCAGGGACCTCTCCCCGCACACCACCAACCCCGACAGCCCCGGGGGACCCGCACCCACCTGCACCGCGATGTTCTGCGACGGCCGCGCCGGGGCCGCCTCCTCCTCGTCGGGCTCCTCGGCCGCCGCTCCGCTCTGCCCCGCGGCCTCCGCGCCGCCGGCCCCGGGCTCAGCATCGCCGCCGGGGGAGCCGGCAGGGGCGGCCGCGGGGTCGGGCTCCGCGCCGGGGCCGGGCTCGCCGGGGCTCTCCGGGGCGGAGAGCGGGGTCCCGCTGCGTGGAACGAGCACATCGGTCACCGTCCGCAGCCGCGCTCCATCCCCGCTCCGTCCCCGCTCCATCCCCGCTCCGTCCCCGCTCCATCCCCGCTCCATCCCCGCTCCATCCCCGCTCCATTCCCGCTCCATCCCCGCTCCCGGCCCCCCCGTTACCTGCCGGGCGGCGCGGCGGGGCCGGGCTCGCAGAGGCGCGGCGGGTCGGGGCCGTCGCCCTGCGCCTGCTCCAGCGCCATGGAGGGGGGGCGGCCGCGGGGCTGGGGCGGGAGCCGAGCCCAGGCCGGCGCGGCGGCACCGGGGGCGGGAGGGGGCACCGGGCGGAGCGCTCGACCCGCGGCCCCGCCGCGCCGCCCCTTCCTGCCCGCGCCCCGGCGGATGTGACGCCGCTGTCAGCGGAGCGGGGGTTCCGGCGGCGGCGGCTCATGCCCGGTGAGAGCCCGGGGGGCGCGGCGGGGCACGGCGGGGCAGGGGATCGGGGGGATCCGGAGCCGCTGCCCTGGCTGCCCGTGGCGGGATGGAGGGCGGGAGCCGCGGGGATGTCCTGCCCCTGCGTGACCTCCGCCGTGTCCCCCGTGGGGCTGCGGGGCGCGCAGGTGCCGCTCCTGCGGGGTCGCATACAGCCCTTCTTCTGGGGAGGGAAGGCTGAGCATCGGTGTCCAGCACGGGGCGAGTGGTACCCGAGGCTCGGGGCAGGACCCAGGGCCGGGGGGGCCGAGCTCCGGGCACTTCCACGGGTGCGGGATCTCCGCAGGTGTTTTCCCCTCCGTGCGCTGCCGGGGTCCGTGGAACAGGGGTTCAGCCGGGGCTCGGCGGTGATTTCCCCCCGTGCCGGCTGAGAGCAGGTTCCTCCTCCCCCGCCGAGTTCGGCGGGGCCCCCGCAGAAGAGGAACCGGCTCTGAGCTGCCCACGGAGCGTGGCGCTGCCCGTGGTGGTTGTTCCTGGGGATCTGCGCTTCAGGAGTTTCTTGGCAGTGCCCACGGCGAGAGGAGGAAGCGTCTCCTTCTGCCAGCCCGGGGCTGCACCCCCGGCGGGCAGGGCAGGGTAGGGTTGGGATCGATCCCTGCCCAGCCTGGGTGTGCCTCCTGTGCTGCACCGCTGGGAAAGAACCACTTCGGCTGGAGTTTCCCTGGAACGGGTTGGTGGCAAGCCCAGGTGTGCCGGTGCCGCGTTCCAAGAGCGTGGGGCTCTGTGGGACCTTCAGGTGCGGCCACCCCATTCCCCATCCAAGGACACTCTCAACAGCTTCGTTTCTGCCGTTCCAGCCCGCCTGTCTGATGCCGCATTGGAGGCCGGGAGTGCCGCTATGGAGCGCAGGGATGGAGGCCACGCTCTGCATCCACACGTGCCTTTGGCTGAGCGCCGCCTGGATCCCACTCGCCTCGCTGGCTGGAGCGGCCTGCGGCGGGCAGAGCTCTCCGGACACTGAGGGCCACCACGGCAAGCTGACGTGGGCCGTCAGCCTGGACGCGCCCGAGGAGGAGCTGGAGCAGCGGGCAGAGGAGCTGGCCCGGACTGCGGGGCTGGTGAACATGGGCCGTGTCGGGGAGCTCAAGGGCCATTACCTCCTGGCCTACCAGCCCGACGGCCGCGCAGGGAGCGAGCCCGAGGCAATACGGAGGTCGGTGGACACTTTGTTTGCACAGCACGACAGCGTGCGGTGGCACTCGGAACAGAAGCTTCTGAAGCGCTCCAAGCGCAGCCTGCACTTTAACGATCCCAAATACCCCCAGCAGTGGCATCTGGTGAGTGGTTTTCCGGCTCCTGCTGCGCTCACAGGAGCTGTCTGTGTGGCCGCGCAGAAGCTGTCACATGGGAGGCAAAACAGCCTCTTTCTGTTCTCTGGTGAGGAGGGAGCACAGTGAGAGCTCGCCCTGCCTGTTGTGTGCTCCCCCTGATAACAGGAGGAGGCAGCTGCCGTGGCTGGTTGTGCACTCGTGGCACTGGGGTGGGCAGAGAGGTTTGGCTGGAGCACACTGCACACTCCTCTTCATGGCTTGTGTTCCTCGCCGTCCACCTCAAACAATCTCTCCGGCTGTCCTGTGGCTCTTTCCCATGCTGGCCCCGACCCCACACATAGCCAGTGCACCCCTCACCACTGACCCTGTCCCCTCGCTGTTGTTTCTGGTGCTTAGAACAACCGCAAGAGCCCCGGGAAGGACATCAACGTCACGGGCGTGTGGGAGCGGAATGTGACGGGGCGCGGCGTGACGGTGGTGGTGGTGGATGACGGTGTGGAGCACACTATCAAGGACATACAGCCAAACTATGTGAGTCCTGCTCCGACTGGGAGGGCAAAGGGCAGGCTGGAGGCGGGGCAGTGTGACTTGAGCGGGCGAGACCCTGTGCTCAGCCAGGGTGGGAATTGCCGGCAGCAAACCTTTCCTGGGAGATTTTGCGCCCAGATTTCAGGGTTACCTGCCTTTGTGCTGCAGCTGCAGCCGGTCTCCCTCTGCCCTGCAGCAGTAGCCGAAGCCGCCTCAGTCAGTCCCTTCCCCACGGCAGCAGATAGCAGTGTTGAGCTGCAGCCCCGTGTGGAAGCAGCCTGGAAGTTCCCGTGGCTCTCCCATGCTGTGTTTCAGCCCTTGTAGTGTGCCCTTAACTCCTGCTTTTCCCAAACCGAGGAGAGAGCCCTGAGTCATGACTGTGAGTCTGTTTTCAGAGCCCAGAAGGCAGCTATGACTTGAATTCCAACGACCCTGACCCTATGCCTCACCCCGACGAGGAGAACGGGAACCACCACGGGACCCGCTGCGCCGGGGAGATCGCGGCTGTGCCAAACAACAGCTTCTGCACGGTGGGAGTTGCCTACGGGAGCCGCATCGCAGGTACCTGCAGGCTGTGGCACCCCGAGAGGCCTGGCATGTCTCATCTCCAGCTCCGTGGGGCCAGGACACGGCTCCGTGGGCTGGAGCAGCTCTGAGTCAGCAGTGCCTTGCTCGGGCTGGTTGGGGCTGTCGCAGGGAGGGCCCAGTGCCTGCCTGAGCTCCTCTCCAGAGGACACAGCTCCTGGCAGAGCAGGATAGGTGTGGGTGTGGCAGCTTTTCCAGTGTTCCTGGAGTGCTTCTGGTCTGCCCATCTGCAGAGCTTTTGGCAGAGCACCCGTACCATGCAGGCTGAGCCAGGCAGTCGTGCCACAACGTGCCTGCTGCGGTGCGGGCTGGAGGCACTGGCGAAGCCAACTTTGACCAACCCCCCGTGCTCCCCTGGCCCTGGTCTTGGCTCTGCCCCATGGGGATGAACAGGGGTGAAGGGCCAGCGATGCTTCTCCTCTTCAGGGTCAGGGAATGTGTGCTGTGCCCTTGGCTGTCTCCAACTCCTGTGCTCCTTCAGGGAGGAAGGAGAGGCCTCTGTGCCAGGCAGGGTGTGTCACTGGAAGGGCAGGGATAGTGATGCTGCGATGTGTTTCTGTCCATACCTGGTCACACCATGGTCCCTGAGGGGACAGCAGGGTGCTGGGGGTCAGGACTCACCCAAGGGCACTCTGCACCCCTGCCCTGGGCTCCCTCTCTCCCTGAGCACCCACCCTGATGGTGGCACAGCAGGGTCCCAGAGCTCCAGCTGGCAGAAGCAGAGATGAGCTCAGAGATTTAAGCCCAGCACAAGGAGCAGGGAGGGTTTACCCAGCTCTGCTTCAGGCCTCAGCCCTTCAAAGCTAGACCAGCCTTGCAGGGGCAGCCTTGAGCCAGGAGTTTCTTTGCAGTTTATACAGCTCACTGACCCACGTGGGTCACATTCCTTGTCCTTTGTCCCGCAGGCATCCGAGTGCTGGACGGGCCCCTCACGGACAGCATGGAGGCCATCGCCTTCAACAAGCACTACCAGATCAACGACATCTACAGCTGCAGGTGAGCCCCAAGGACACCCTGAGCTGGCACCCAGCAGACCCACGTGAGCCTGGGGACAGGGTCACAGCTCGTGGCTGAGCATTCACACCAGCTCCCATCCTCCTGTGGCTCCAGATAGCACCGAAATCCTGTTCCTGGAGGGCTGGCCTGGGCTCTGCACAGTGCCTGCAGTTGTGAGATCTCCTCCTGTGTGCTGCTGCAGCACATCCCATGGGCTGCCTGAGCTGGAGGGGACACTGTGGCCCCCACTGTGGTCAGGCTGAGCCGTGTGACGGGGACTGGAATGTGTTGTTAAACAGAAATCAAACATTTTGTCCCCTGGAATCTGACCCAGGGGCACAGTGCAAACACGACAGCGAAATCCCAGCAGCGAGGGGCCGTGCTGATGGATGGGAAAGCACAGTGCTCCCTGATCCCAGTTGTGGTGCTGGGAGCAGCTGCTGGCTGCCAGTAGCTCACTGTAACGGTGGGAAGAGTTGCTGCCTGTGACTCCTGGGGCTGTCACCTCACAGTGTCTCTCTTTCCAGCTGGGGTCCCGACGACGACGGGAAAACCGTGGATGGCCCCCATCAACTGGGAAAGGTAAAACGCAGCCCCAGCAGCACAGGTGGCCCTGGGAGGACCCTCCAGGGCTTGTGGTTTGTTGCCTGCCCGGGCAGGCGTGCAGGGACGTTGCTGTGACACTGTGCACGTCTGTTTGTGTCCCTGGCTGCCAGCAGAGGTGTTCCCTGTCACTGTGCGGTTGGGAGAGGTGACGCAGTGGCATTCAGGCAGTGTGGGATGAGTTTTCTAAGGAGAGGCTTGTCCCAGCAGGAAAATGCTCTTTCACAACTTGTGGTATTATTGTGACAACTTTTGCAACCCACGGGACGCTCTCTGCTCAGGACACCGAGCATTCCCAGGGTGGTTCTCGAGGCAGGGAGCATGCCTTTGGATGCTGGGAGCAAGTAAGGGGAGTGGGATTGAAGTGGGAGGAAGAGTGAGAGCTGAGGCTGCTCCTTCCCAGGCCACTGAGGCTCTCTCACAGCTGCTGTGCTGCAAAATGCACCTTGTCTGCCTGTACCACAGTGAGGGGTCACTGAGGGGGCCCCAAAACCAGCACTGGGGTGTGGTTCTGCTCCATTGCTCTTCCTCTGTGTGCTTTCCCAACCACAATTCAGCACTTACTGTGCTGTTTGGAGCAGCCCTGACAACTGAGCTGTCCATGCACCATAACAAATGGTTTCCAGTTCTGCAAGTTAATGTATTCTCTTCCTGCATGCAGAGACAGCTGGAACAAGCTCTGGGACACAGAGCAGAGCTCTCTGTGCCACAGCAGAGCTGAGAGGGCAGAATGTACCTTCATCTGCCAGAGGGAGGGAGAGCAGGGGTGTTCACTTCCAGTGGGATTGGGTTCTTGCTGGTCCACCAGATATGTCCTTTCCCTGGGTGGGAATGATGTCTAGGCGAGGTGTTGGGCTGGAAATGTGATTCCCAGTGGGGCTGGCGATGTTGTGTTTCTCAGCAGAGTGTCTGTGGGGCTCTGCCCTCTCAGAAGAGGCTGATCCCCCTGGCTCAGAGCCACGTGTGGCTGCTGGCAGAAAACACTGGGATCAGCAGGGGAGGGCAGGGGAAGAGCCCCCCTGGCCTGAGCACGGTTCCCTGTCCACAGGCTGCCCTGCAGCACGGGGTCATCGCCGGCCGCCACGGCTTCGGGAGCATCTTCGTGGTGGCCAGCGGCAACGGTGGCCAGCACAGTGACAACTGCAACTACGATGGGTACGCCAACTCCATCTACACTGTCACCATAGGTGAGCGCCTGCGCCTCCTGTCTCCTTCCCTCCCAGCGTGGAACAGCGAGATCATCCCGAAAACACACAGCCTGCCCAGCTGGGAGCTGGCTGGGCGGTGGGAATCTGTGGGAAAGGGTCTGGGAATGAGCACGGCAGTGTGTAGGGCTTCAGCCCTCAAGCCTGCAGTTTGCTTTTGACCCACGGAGCAAGAGGAGGCCAGGGGAATTCCTGCCTGTGTCCAGGGCTCCCTCCTGGGGCTGTGACGTGCTGCCATGGTCGGGGAGTGACCTGGCATGCAGCATTCCCATCACTTGTGCTGGAGGAGAAACGTGTAATCCAGGTTCTCGAGGGCAGAAGCTGCGGGAAGGGTAAAAGATCTGCACAGCTGGCAGGAGAGGCTCTCAGGGGATTGTCACCTTGAAATTTCAGCAGTTGAAGCAAAACAGGTTTCACGCAACCAGGGCCCTTCCCGTTTTCCCAGGAGCAGTGGATGAGACGGGCTCCATGCCGTTCTATGCCGAGGAATGTGCCTCCATGCTGGCTGTCACCTTCAGCGGTGGGGACAAGATGATGAGGAGCATTGTGAGTACCCACACGAGGCACCCGTGTCCTCCTGCACGCCCCTGGAACAGCCGGGACAGGGCTCTGTCCCTCCCAATGGCCACACAATTCCTCTGGGAGCCGAGGAGCAGAGGTGCCCTTTATCTGGGCCCTGCATAAAGTGCTGCCCCACACCTGCCCCCCCACCTCCCTGGCTCCTGCTCCGAAGGGATGTGGGAGCTCGGAGTGCAGGGAGCGGCATCGGGCTCTTTAAACGGCTTGGCCGCAGCTCCTGCTCTGCTCTGGCACGTGGGCCTCTCCCAGCTGAATTTTTCAGAATATTTTTATCAACTTTTCCTTTTTTTGCCAAAAAATGACTTCTTGTCAACAAAATGTCCTTTTTGCCTGAGCCAAGCAGCCGGGGCTGTTTTCCCCACCGCAGGCCTGACCCAGCCCATCCCTCCCTTGGTGCTGGTGCCTGGTGGGGGCTGTCAGGCTGCCCCCACCTCACAGTGTGACCCCTTCCCACCCTGTGGTGCCAGCAGGGTCTGCAGAGCCCACCCACCCCAGGGCAGCTGGGGAGAAACGTTGCTGGCTGCCAGGCCTGATGTTTGGGGTTGTGTTGTCCCTGGCCTGGAGGATCTCCTGTCAGGACAGGTATTTCCCAAAAGCACTTTCCTGGCAAAGCTGATGAGGCAGCCAAGCGGAGATCAGCACCTCTGTGTGTATGCTTGGGTGTCTCAGAGGGTCTGCTGGTGTGCTCCTGGGAGCAGGGACTTGCTGCCGTGGCTCTGTGCCTGCCACGGAGGAGCTGAATCCAGGCTTGTCAAACAGGCTTCCCTGGATCCTGGGTAAACCGGGGGAACAGGGAAAGCCTGGGATCCTCAGCCACCTGGTTGGGACTCACCAAGCTCCTCCTGCAGCCTGGAGCCAGGGCAGGGATCCGTGCCCAGCCAGAGCGCGGCACAATCTGCCACAGGGAAAGTAAAACCCAGAGTTGAGATGATTTTTCCTTTCAGAAATAACTTAAGTTGTCCCAGGCTGGTTTGGAAAGTACTGACACTAGGAAAAAAGGGAAGAGCAACCCAGTGAGGGCTCTGCTGCATTCCATCAGGAGCTCCAGGCTTGTGGGCTGATGTCTGGCTTTCCCAAGCGTGGTGTGAGTGCTTAGAAGGTCTCAAACACACGTTTATTTCGAATACTGGCCTTATGGGACACTAACATAGGAGCTGGCATTCCATAGGGGAGCCAGGACAAGATCCACACGTAGCCTAGGAACGGCATGTGCCACAGAGACATCCTGTACCGTGATCCTGTGCCATGCATAAACCCAAACCCCCCTGTTTCAGGAGTGCAGGCTGCTCCTGAACACCCTGGGACTCGCTGCAGTGGTGTCAGAGTTAACATCTCTGCAGCCATCGGCTCTGTTTTTTTTCTTTTACCAGACCATAAACTTTGTGTGGTTTCCTTAATGGGAAGAATTTAATACGGCTTCTGGCACTCTCTGTGCTTCCCACTGAAAGTTTGTGCTCTCGGGGTATTTTGTGTGGGACACGCAGAGTGCCAGCACAAGCAGGAGCCTTTCACCCCCACAGGGGGCAAACGGAGATGGATGCACTTGGCTTGCAGTGAGGTGGCATAATTTGGGAACCTCCCGATGCCTCTTTTTAGGCTCTGCACAGTCCCATGTGGCCCCTCTGCAGCCTGATTGTGTTGGAGTGACACTGTGGTCAGCAGTGAAGATGAGGAAGGTCCCAAACTGTATCTGCCAGGAGTTTCCCACAAAGATGCTTAGTTAGACCGAATTCCCCCCTCTCTCCAAAGGGAGCTGTCCCCATTCATTGCTCCCCAGCTGGCATCGCTGTCCCTGCAGTGAGGGGCTCCCGGGACCCTTAAAGGCTGGCTGTGAGCAGGGACAGTTGTGTCCCAGGCTGAGCACAGGCTGCTGGTGGAGCTGGGGTGGCGAGGACACAGCTCAGGGCCAGTGTGTGCTCCAGTTCTCCAGTACCCATCCCAGCCACTCCAGCAGGGCAAAGTGGCCTGACAGAGGCACCTCTCCTCTTCCTCTGCAGGTGACAACAGACTGGGATCTGCAGAAGGGCACAGGCTGCACGGAGGGTCACACGGGCACGTCGGCGGCCGCTCCGCTGGCAGCCGGGATGATCGCGCTGATGCTGCAGGTGCGGCCGTGCCTCACCTGGCGAGACGTGCAGCACATCATTGTCTTCACTGCCACCAAGGTGAGGAGCCCTCCCTCCCTCCCCGCTCCTCCCCTCCCTCCGCTGCCCCTCAGGGATGCTGCGGGAAGGCCAAGGCCCTGCTGACACATCCGTGTTTATGTCTGCGGCCCCTCCATAAATCTCTCGCCCATCTGGCTCCCAGCGAGGGGATTGCGTTTTCCCCTCACCCCTCGCTCCTTCCAGGAATGTGGCTGAGGCATTTTCCTCTGTCATGATGATAAATGGGGTATTTGCTGCAGGAATTCCTTCATCTGCCAGCGCAGGGGTCTTCCAGGGGCTCAGCAGGTTCCAGGGGCTCAGGCCCTGGGATCAGGTGTGTGTGGTGGGCTGGCCCAGCCCCAGGGCTGTTACCTCTGCAATGTCATCCCATGGTCCACGCAGTGGGCAAGCAAGGAGCTCTGCCCTGCTCTGGCCTTTCCTGGGCTCTCCAGAGAGCCAGGCTCCTGGAAACAGGCACAACCAAGAGCTGGGCAGCAAAGCCAGCCCTTCCCTTGGCCTCACCTCCCACACAGCTTTGCTGCTCAGAGCAGGAGTGGGAACTGGCTGGAGCTGCCCAGTTTGGTTTAGGGATGGGGCTTCTTGCACACCCTTCTGGGGAACAGGAGTCCATGTCCAGCTGATGCTGTGCTCACCTCGGCATGGGGCAGTTTTCCATAACTCCAAGCCAGTGTTGCCAGAGCACTACAGTGATGGGAGTGATGGGAGCCAGATCTGTCCTGCCCTAGCTCCTGTTGATTTAAAGGACTCAGTTCCTTCTCTCCAAGGCTTCTGCCATCCCACAGGCTGTGGCTTGGGCAGCAGGGAGCAGCTGGGATGTTTCAGAGCAGAGGCATTTGTGCCCTTTTGTGCTGCTCTATTTCCTTTCTGAGGTGCTGGGAAGCCAGTTTGTCCCTGGGATTTGTTTCAAACGAAGGACAACCTGTTTCTTTCTAATAAGGCCATGTGGGTTATGCTTCCCTGCTGCTGTGGGATGTGTCTGAGCCTCTTCCCCTTCAGGCCTGGTTCCCTTTGGGTCTCAGGGCTGACAGACCCCAAGGTAACCAGAGCACCCCACGTTTCTTTGCAGTACGAGGACCGTCACGCTAAGTGGGACAGGAACCAGGCAGGCTTCAGCCACAGCCATCAGCATGGCTTTGGCCTGCTGAACGCCTGGAGGCTGGTCAACGCTGCCAAGGTAATTCCCTCCTTCCCAGACCTGCCCTCTGGGCAGGTAGAGCAGCCCAGCCCAGTGGCTGGGACACATCCTGTCCTGGCAACGCCATGGGGGTTACACTGCTGCCGTTCAGGGCCAATGCTTTGGCCACCGTCCTGCTGGCCCTGGCTCTGAGGCTGCTTTTGGTATGAAGTCATGAGGCTTTTGGCAGTGCCTGAGCTGCCCCCGGGCCGCTGCTCTCCAGCACTATATATAGCCATGGTGAGAGCTGCTGGGAGCCCACAGCTCTGATTCACAGTGTGGGGACTTTTGTCAGCAGCCCCAGCACCTTCCTTCCTCCCTCCACAGTGGCTGCAGGGAGGGTGTCCTGCCCTGAGAAGCAGGGTGTTCTCAGCTGGCAGCTCTGGGGGAGTGCTGTGGTCGGGGCAGGCGGCGGCATCCCCATCTCTTCCTGCTCCAGTCACACGGAGACCGGGGCACGTCCCTTTGGCACTCGGTCCCAGCTCGTGTGTGGAGCGCTGGGCAGCTGTGCTGGGTCACTGCCGCTGCCAGCCATGCCTCCAGTGTCACAGGGACTTCCACGCTGCTCCCCCTTCCTGCCCCGCTGTGCCCAGGGCTGGGATGGGATGGCCTCAAGTAACCGCTCAAAGCCACCCTGGTGATGGTGGGGACAGACCCAGAGCTGGGGAGTCCCAAGTCTTGCTCACCCCCCTGCAGCTCTCCTGGGTGTGTGGGCACTGCTCCCATCCCCTGAGTGCTCACAGCTCCCAGTTTGTGCTGCCCAGTTCTGTGTGCCCCAAAACAGCCTTGGCCTGGGCCCACATGCAGGAGCAGCTCGTGAGAGCCCCAGGAGACTGAGGGATGGATGTGCAGGGAGGGTGCAATCCATGCTGAATCCTCTCCCCTCTGACAGATCTGGGAGTCTGTCCCGTACCTCGCCTCGTACGTGAGCCCCGTGCTGAAGGAGGGCAGGAGCATCCCCCTGCTCCCACAGGAGATGGAGGTCGCCTGGAATGGTAAGAGCAGGTGTGCCATGGAGAGCACGTGCTGGACACACCCAGGCCAGGGATCCAATGGGGCAGGGCCAGCCCTGGGCTGTGTGAGGCCACGAAGGGGTTAAGTGCTGGGCTGCCTGGGCTTTTTCTTCTCTTTCCGCTGCCCTTCCCCAGGGGATCTGCCTGTTGCTGCCGTCCCCTCCCCATAACCCCATCCCATGGAGTGATGTGTTTGGGGAGCCAGACAGGCTTCAGCGACGGGCTGGGCAGCGGCCAGAGCCGCTCCACTGCCTTTGACCATTTTAGGTAATGCTCCAGCTCCCGACTTGGCCAGCCCTGTCCACATCAACAAGGCGCTGCTCAGGCTGCTACCAGTGGGAAGGAGAGCTCGGCCCAAGCCCTTCCCGGCCCCCCAGCAGCTCCTGGCTCTGCTGGGCACAGTTCCTTGCCCTGAGGCTGAGCCACATTCCCCCTCCATGCCGCACTGGAGATGCTGGTCCTGGGGGTCTGGCCCTGCAGCTCTCAGTGCCCCAGCTGTATTGCTGGCAGAGGTGCACGCAGGGAGCACCCACCTGCCAGGAGCAGGCCAAGCCACGGCCACAGCTCGCTCTGGAGTGTGCCAGGCTCCCTGGGCTGTGGTTGGCAGCTCTGGGGCTGTGAGGATCTGTGGAGCTGGGAATGGTTTGAGATGGGATCGGGGAACCTAGACACCCAGTCTCTTGTCCCAGTCCCACACAGGTCCTGTTAAATGGCATCACAGCCCCTTGGGGCCACCAGCCTCAGCAAACCCCACCTTCCCTCTCCCAGTCACCACTGCCGACCTGGAGCTGTCTGGCATGAGGACCCTGGAGCACGTGGCAGTCACAGTCACCATAACCCACCCCCGCCGTGGCAACCTGGAGATCAGGCTCTTCTGCCCCAGTGGGATGATGTCCCTGATCGGCACCACCCGGAGCATGGACTCGTAAGCACTGAGGGGTCAGGGGAGGGCAGGACCCTGAGTCAGCCTCATGGCTCAGGCTCTGTCACCCTCTCACCTCTCGGCAGGGACCCCAATGGCTTCTCTGACTGGACCTTCTCCACGGTGCGATGCTGGGGCGAGGAGGCGCAGGGCACGTACAGGCTGGTGGTCAGGGACATCGGTGAGTCCTGCCTGCCAGGGGCACTCCTGGGGTGGGGGCAGCTCTGGGCTACCAGTTCTGAGCAGCTGCCAGCTCATCACTCGGGAGAGTTCCCCGCTGGACCAACCTGCTTCTTTCCCAGGAGATGAGAGCCTGAGGCCCGGCACCTTAAAGCAGTGGCAGCTGACCCTGTACGGCTCCTCCTGGTCCCCAGCAGAGATGAAGGAACGGCACAGGTAGGACACCACAGTCCTGGCTCGGTAGGGAGCAGAACACAGCACTGTCTGCTGACAGAGGCTCTGCAGACCCTTGGTGGGCATTTGGGACCCTCCCTGGAGCCCCTCTGCCTTTGGGACCTTCACGGGGTGCCTCTGTCCCCAGGCTGCTGGAGGAAGCCATGAGTGGGCAGTACCTGAACAGCAACTTCTCCCTGCCCTGTCCCCCAGGGCTGGACATCCCCGAGGAGCAGCACTACACCATCACAGCCAACACGCTCAAGGTGAGCCTGCCTGCAGGCCAGGGGGTCTCTGTATCCCCCAGGATGGGCTGGAGGAGCAGGACCCTGCTTGGGACACTGTGACCCCTCTGCTGGGCAGTGGGCCGGGCGTGGGGGGAGTCGAGGGTGGTGTTTCTCAAGGGGTTTCCCCTCCATAGACCCTCCTGCTCTTGGGATGCTTCGCCGTGTTCTGGACTTTCTACTACATGCTGGAGGTCTGCCTGACGAGGAACGATGTGGGGCTGGACCTGACCTGCTCCAGCCCCACCAGCTGCAGGTGGTACCAGCAGGGAGGGAAGCACCGAGCCCTGGAGAGCGGCCTGGAGATGGAGTCGGTGCCGCTGTACCGGGAGAAGGACATGGAGGAGGCCGAGATGGACTGTGAGCACCCAGAGCCTGTCCAGGATGGAGAGGAGGGGTCCTGGACCCCCACCCACCCCAAACTGCCCAGCAATGGCAGAGCTGTGAGTTTCCAGGAGGCAGCTCCCGCTGGAGCGGGATACCTGGGCCGGGAGGCACCGGCTGAGCTCCTCGTGGAGGACCGGGAGCACCGGCCGTGCTGACAGGGACTGGGACTGGGACTGGGACTGGGACTGGGACTGGGACTGGGCCTGGGACTGGGACTGGGGCTGGGCTGGGGCCCTCCCTCGTGGTACAACCCTCCTGGGCATGGACAGCACAGACTCATTCCTGAGCCAGCGTGGACCATTGCCACTGTGTTCTGTGGAAGGTGGTGTTGGAAGTGGCTCGGAAACAAGCGTGAAAGAGTGCGGGTACTGGAAGGGGAGCTCCCCTTCCCTCGCTCTGGAAAACAAAGCAAGCCTTAAACCCCTTCCTGAGGGAGCCTGCCCTGCTGTGTGTGGGGCAGGGCCCTGTGCCATTCCTGCTGGGAGCGTGGTAGCTGTGGCAGAGCTCCACACTGACCCCCTTCACACCACTGCTTCCAAGCCTGGCAGCGCAGGCAAGACATGTCCCTTTGTCCCTGATTTCTGCAGAGAGCCTGGAAAACCCAGCAGGGCCCTGGAAGGTGCCTCTCCAGGCAGGGACCCCACAGCATTGGCATCTTCATGCCCACTGGGCTGGCAGTGGACTGTGCCCACCAGTTATCCCAGTTTAGAAGCAGGGAGCTACTTTACTCATCTCCAACCAGCGCTTCTCCCTGTCCCCTGTGCTCTGATCCTGCTGGTTCCTCCTCTCCCCTGGGCATGGAGAAGCTGTGGGGCTGGGGAAGCAGGAACAGGCCTGTTTGTGGGAGGACAGGATGAGGCTCTTCCTGCACAGGAGTCCCTCTGGCAGCAGAGCTCGCTGGGGCCACTGTCCCAGATCTCCCTCCCCATCCAGGAGGGACAAAACCAGGAGCAATGCCTGGTTTGGGCCAGGGAGGGGAGGATGAGTTGCTCTGGCAGTGGCTCATCTGAGCTGGGTTGGCTTGTTCACATGTCTTTGGGTTTGGTGGTTTATTTTTTTAAAGGCTGGGGTTTGTTTTTTAATCAGCAAAGCCCTTTTGTGTAGCTTTCCAAATAAAGCCTGAAAAACCCTCCTCTCCCCCCATCCGTCACTCCTCTGCCCTCCCAGAGCTTCCTCACTGTGGAAAAATGCATCACCCATCCCCTCCCAGCACCGGGGCCTGGCTGGGGTGTGGGTCTGTGTGCCTTCCATGCCCTGATCCCGGGAGTTGGGATAACAGGGGGCTGCTCCAGGCAGGGAGAGGCGAGGGCTGGGCCAGAGTGTTGCGAAGAGTGAAGAGGAAGGTGGGTGTTGAGCCTCAGGTGGGAGAGGGCAGAGTCTTCCAAGGCGGGCAGGGAAAGCCTGATCCGCAGCTGTGGTTTTCCCAGGTTTGGAGCTGGAAGAAGGAGCAGCCGTGTGGCCTTTTAGGGAGGGTGGCTTCAGCTTTTCCAGCGTCACCAGCCAGGCGGGAGGAAACCTCGTCAGGCCACAACTAGATGAATATAACCTTTTAATTTCGACAAAAACCAAGTACAAAACCGAGGCCCAGTTCTCTTTGTCTCCCCGTTCGCAGGGATCTCTGCAGCAGTGGCGCGGGGCTCGTGGGGGGGGGGGCTGCGGGCAGGGGGGGCCGCCCCGTGGGCCGGGGCGCGTGCCCATCCCACCCGTGGGACACCCGTGGGTGCCGGCGGGGGCAGGACCGGCTGGCGGGGGGTGCGAGGCCCGGGGGCAGAGGCTGCCCGGGGCTGGGCGCGGGGGCTGCGGCCCCGGGGCGGGGGGCTCTGCGGGGCGCGTGCGGCCGCTGGCGCTGGGGCGTTGTTGGCTGGCGTTTGGGGGCGTTTGCTCCTCAATAAATACCAATCGGTGCGGGGCTGGTGGCGGCCGCCGACGCTCGGGCGGCTGCGGCGCTGGGCCGGGGGGGAAGCGGAGACGGAGGTCCCGGCTGGGGAGGGCTGGGGGCGGCGGGGGGGTGCCTAGCTGATGATCTGCCGGGGCCGGCCGTAGCTCATCCCCGCCTGTGACGCCCCCTTGTTGGTCCCCATCTGTAGCCCGATGATGTTCTTGCCCTCCTTCAGCTGGCTCTCGGTGAACTCCCGCTTGTGCTCCTGCGCCTTCCTGCGGGGCACAGGGGGGGATCGTGGGGCACCCGCACCCACCCGGCTGATCAGCGGCCCGCCCCCCGATCCCCAGGGGTGCCCCAGCCCCTCTCCCTCCCCAGCGTGCCACCTCCATGTGCTCCAGGGTGCTCTGGGCAGCCGCAGGGCAAAGGGGTCCTCACACCCAGCTCTGGGCTCCCCCACTTACTTCATGAACCAGTTGGGGTCCCCGTGGTAGTTGCCATCATTCTTGGTGACCGCCAGGCTCCCCAGGGCCATCAGCGTCCTCTGCACCGCTGCCATGTCCTTGGCTGCCAAGGGACGGAGGGAGGGATGTGAGGAAGGGCCTGGCACAGCAGCCCTGGATCCCACAGCCCCAAATGCCTCCCCTCCCCGCACCTTCAAAGAGGTCGACGGTCTGGAACATGTCTGTCTTGGTCACACCGTAGTCCTCGGCCGCCTTCAGGAACTGGGCAATCTGCTCCATCTGCTTGAAGACCATGGTGGGCGGCGCGTCGGGGATCTTGACGGGCTTGGAGCCGTCAGGGTAGAGGCTGTTCACCAGCCTGCTGAGCACCTGCCACAGAGGAGAGCTTGGGATTGCTGCAACACTGCAGAGCCCCCCGCCAGCCACCCCAGCCGGGACCCCACTTACGATGCCGTTCTTCAGCCAGACCTGGAAGCCCAGGCGGCCCCGCTCGGGGCGACCCACGGTGGACCCGCACTGTGCCACGATCCACTCCACCAGCCGGTCCTCCAGCTCATCATCGTACTTCTTCTCGATCTTGGACTGCACATCCCTGCTCATGCCATAGGCTGGGCCTTTGTTTGCCATGGCTGCGGTGCTGGGAGACCTGGCGGCACCACAGAGACCGTCAGGAGATGCTGTCCCCCTACCCAGGGACTCTGCGGCATCCCTGTGGCATCCACTGCCCACCCTGGTGCAGTAAGGACATGCCCTTCTCTTGGCTCTTCCCTTGCTCCATCCAGGAGTGTTTGGAGGTCATGATCCTCAAAACCTGCCCAGACGGATGGTCCCTGTCCTGGCAGAGGTGTCTTGTCCTCACTCCCTGGCTCAGGCTATGCACAGGAGCAGCCTCATCCCTGTCCCTTGCCAGCCCTTGGTTGGCACAAACATCCCTGGAGTGGCCGTGGCAGGATCCAGGTGGCAGGGTGACCATGGCAGGGCTGGGTGGCTGTGTCACAGCATGGTGGCCACACCATGGCAGGGCAGGGTGCCCACGGGGCAGCCTTGGTGTGGTGGGTCCGGGTGCCAGGGAGGAGTGTGGGCGAGGCAGGAGCGGTGGGAGCCGTGCCCGTGCCCTTGTAAGGAGATGCTGTGGCAGTGATGGCAGGTAGCTGGCTGCGGGCAGGGCCCGAGGTGCCAGGGAAGATGCCAAGGAGGATGCCAGGGAGGATTCCAGGAGGGAGAGGCACCATGAGTGGCAGCCAAGCCCTCAGTGGAGCTGGCCTCGCTCCTCCCTGCACAGGTCCTTGCTTGGCATGAAGCCTCTGAGCCCCAGGGCTGTGCCCTCCGGGAGCCGTGTGCTCGGTCCCACACCCACGCCCTGCCTGCCGTGGGCTCATCCTGACCGCTGGCCGTGGGCACTGCAGCTCCTGCGGGACGGGCTGAGACCTGGCACAGTTCATTGCCCCGGCTTGCTGCCAGCCGTGCAGGGGTACCCCACGAGCCCCCCGGGCAGCCTGTGCCCGGACCCAGCACAGCTGGGCACGTCCAGCGATGCCACAGCCGCTCCCGCGCTGTGCCCTGGCCCGGGCTGGCACACAGGGGTCACACACAGACCCACGGCTCCCCCGGCCACGGGCAGTGCCCGGCAGCTACCCCCGGCCCCGCCAGCCCGCTGCGAGACACGGGGCAGAAATGGACACGTGGGGGGTGGACTCGCCCCTTCCTCTCTGCCCTGGGCCCCGCACGGCCCCTCCGGACCTCGCGGGGCCGAGCCCGGTGGAGCCGTAGCAAGGAGCCCCGATGGGAACGCGGTCCTGAGGGGCAGGAGCAGGACAGAACCCCGGCAACGACCCCAGCCCGAGCAGGGCAGCCCGACCCTCCTCCGGGGAGCAGCGGTGCAATCCGGGGAGCAGCATCCCCATCCCGGGGAGCTGCATCCCACCCGCAGGAATAGAATCCCCATCATTTAGGGAGCAGAACGCAGTCCCGGGAGCGGCTTCGAAATCCCAGGCACAGGATCCCCAATCCGGGGGGGCCAGCACCCCCATGCCAGGGGCTGACATCCGCAATCCGGGCACCCTTCCCGCCGCCCCCTCCCCCGCCTTTCCCCCCGGCAGGACTCACAAGCGGCTGCAGACGGAGCGAGGGCGATGCTCGGCGCGGGACCAGCGCTCTGCCCCGCGGGGACCCCGACCTTGCGCTAAAAGGCGGGCGGCGGGACGGTGATGTCAGCGGGGCGCGGGGCCCGGCCCCCCCCGGCCCTCCCTCCCGGGGCGCCCGGCCCCGCAGCGCTCCATGACTCCAGCCCAGGCACCATATTTGGGGAAAGACTCCGAAAACCAGCGACGACAGCCCGTGCCCGAGCATTCCCCGCGTGCCTCCGCCCCAGCAGGGCCGGGGCCGGGGCGGAACCGGGCCGGGGGCTGATGGAGTAAATCCTTTTATAGCCAGGCGGCAGCGCAGAGGGCTCCCGCCCTGACTTCATGGCTGGTTTCCCCATGTGCTCACCGCCGGGAGCCGGGGCGGCCCAGAGGGGTCCCCGTGGTGACCCATCGCCCACGGAGCCCGGCCGGGACTGCTGGGGCATCCCGCGGGCACCGCGCCTGGGCATCCCGCAGCATCCCGGGATTCCCTCTGCCCCGCGGGCACCAGTTGGAGCGGGTCAGGGCACGGCGGGGCACTCAGCAGCCCTGGCACCGCGCTGGGATGCCACGGGGGCCCCCAGGAGCTTTGTGGTAGTTGCCCCTCGGGACCCCCCCGGGCTCCTGCTGCCCAGGCAGGAGGCAGGAAGCAGAGGCAAAGTGCAGACACTTTAATGCGAGTCCCTTCCCAGCAGATCCACGCGCACACAGCGCGTGGCACCTCGGTGGGAGCGGCAACAGGGCCCTGCCACGGCCACCCCCCACCTGGGACACTGCAGGAGACACGAGTGGGGCCTCTCTGGCCACTGCCACCACTGTGCTGGCCCCACACACCCCCACCTCCCACCCATACGACTCAGGCACTGAAGAGAGACCCACACCCGCGAGCTCGGGGGGCCACGGGGCTGCTGGCACAGCGCTCGCCACAATCCCTCGCTGCTCCCACGGGCACAGGGACACGGAGCAGCAGCACCTTTTCCAGTGTCACTTGCCACTGAGGACAGTGCCCCAGTGGCCCCCTTGCCCTGTTTTTGGCCACAAAAGGTCCAGGGATGGGCACATAGTGCCTGGAGGGACCCGGCTGACAGGGAGGAGGTGCACCAGGACCCCCAGGCTGAGTGGGGAGGGGGACGGAGTGGCTGGCAGGACCTGCAGCATGGACATCCCTCCCCGGGGGTGGGTCCCCCCTCCCGGGGCTGCAGCCAGGCGTTTGGCACAGTCCCAGGGCAGCGTGAGGCTGCGGGTTCCTAGAAGACGTAGATCTTATCCCGCTGGACACAGTCCAGGTCATCGTCCAGTGTCAGCAGCACCTGCGGAGCAAGGGGAGCGAGGGGAGCAGGGAATAGTGAGCTGGGGGCAGGGGCAGGGTCTGCTGTGCTGCAAGAACCAGAACCTACCAAGAAGGAGCCGAACATGGCGATGGAGGAGAGAAAGTGCCAGATGTCGTGGTCGTCAAAGAAGTCGAGCAGGATGCAGTCACGGTTGTGCTCCCGAGATTCTGCTGGCGTTTTCTGTTGGGGACAGGGCCAGTGTCACTGTGCCCACCCGTGGCCACCCTGCCCAACCCACTGCCTGGGTCACCCTCCCACTCACCTGCCAGGTGCTGAGCCCCTGGAAGAAGAAAAAGAGGGCAAAGCCCCAGACCACGGAGGTGCTGATGATGCAGAGCAGGGGGATGAGCTTGATGCGCTCGCCGCTGCGGAGCTGCGGGAGAGCCCGGCGTCACTGTGCAGGCAGGAGCTGGCAAGAGTGCCCTGCCCTGCCCTGCCCTGCCCTGCCCTGCCCTCCCTGCCAGGCCTGTGGGGGCCGGAGGCTCAGCTCCCACCTTCATGATGATGTAGAAGGCGAAGTAGAGGAGGAGGTTGCAGATGCCGATGGCCAGCAGGTAGGAAGCGAAGTCATTGGGGCGGACGATGAGGCCGTAGGCAGCGCTGGGGAGGCAGGGACAGGCAGCAGGGTCAGCACAGCCTGGGGCCCCCCGTGGTGCCCGTGTGCCCGCTGCCCCCCAGGCATGCCAGCAACCCCTGGGAGGTCAGGCAGCACCTGGGTGCCACAGCTGCAGGGGGACCTGTCATACTGGGTTCACAGCTGCCACGAGCTGGCTGTCCTCAGCCCAGCCCCAGCAGAGGGATGGCAGGAGCAGGGTGGGGGCAGCGGCAGGGACAGGGAGAAGCAGGGTGGGGTCTGGCTCCGCACTTACAGTGACCAGTTGATGATGTTCCCCATAACCAGGAGCACCATTCGATCCTGCAAAGGGCAGGGGGGCTGTGAGGGGTGGCGGGCGGCCACTCTGGGGCAGGGGCTGCCAGGAGGGGTGTCTGCAGAGCCAGGGGGGCCCCGGTGCCAGCACTCACCACGTACATGGGCCCGCTGCACTGCCGGATGCAGTCTGTGTACAGCACGTACAGGATCCTGCGCAGGATGCCCGAGTCTGTGGGGAGAGGGGAGGTGACACTGGGGGGGCCCACTGTGCTGCCCCCCACCCACCCTGCTCACGGTGCCTGCCCTCACCCAGCTTCCAGCGCCCCATGTAGTAGAGCTGGGTGCTCAGCAGCAGCGTGGCCAAGATGTGGATGACAGAGAAGACGATCCAGAAGACTGTGTTGCCCTTCCCAAAGACCTGCAGGGAGAGCGGGTAGGGCGGGCAGTGAGCTGTGGGGGTGACCCACGTGTGTGTCCCCCCCCACACACAGCGCCCGCCCCACTCACCACGCCGACCACGGAGAAGAAGATGACGAGGGCCAGGCAGGCGTAGGCGCTGTAGGCGCTGGCGTTGATGTCTGGGTGGCGCTTCTGGTAGAGCTTCAGCATGCAGAGCCCCGCGATCATGTACATGAACGAGGTGTCTGGGGGGGCACAGCGGTGAGAGGGGTGTGGGGGCGGCCCCGGCGTGGGCAGTGGGGGCTGCGGGGGGCACTCACCGAACTGGAAGTTGGTGTAGTTGGGGCAGACGTGGTAGCAGGCGCTGAGCAGCCCCTCCATCATGAGCGCCGTGCCCATGGCGTAGAAGAGCCCGAAGTGCTTGGGGATGCCGCACTCCTGTGGGGCGGAGGGCAGGGGAAGCGGGGGGTTCCTGGGGGGCTGAGCCTCCTCCCCGGGGCACCCCAGCAGGCCCCAGTCTCTTACCACGGCGTGGGCGTCGTTGCGCATGAGCGCCCGGTTGTAGTTGATCTCGCGCTGCAGGATGATGAGCAGGAAGAGCAAACCCAGCAGGACGTAGCCCAGGTTGCTGAGGATGTTGTTGAAGGCGCTGCGAGGGGCCAGTCCACACCTGAGTACTGTGGACCCCCCCTTGTCCTCAGGGTCCCACCACAGCCCAGCCCTGTGCACAGGGGACCCCCAGCCACTCCCAACCCACCTGAGGTTCCCCAGCGGGTGGGCACACAGGAAGTTGTAGTAGCAGATGTCCTGGTTGCCGGTGACGTTCACCACCTGCATTCACGGGCAGGGTGAGAATCAGGGGGGACCCCCAGGGATGTCCCCACTGTGCTGGGGAGCACGGTTTGGGACTGCAGCCCCCAGAGCTCCCGGGAGCCCCAGTTGCTGCCAACCTGCCCCACTTACCGTCTGGTAGGTGATGACGAGCTGGACGACGGGCAGGGCGTAGAAGACAGCGATGGTGGCGATGTTCCTGGGAGAGGCAGGGGGGTGTCAGGGGGTCCCTGCTGCCCGCCCCGGGTTGGGACACTGCTCAGTGCCCCCATCCCCATTGCCCCCCACTCACCAGAAGTAGATCTGGTACTTCTTCCGCAGCACCCGCTTGTCCTTGCGCGCCAGGTCAGCCACACACAGGTATTTCTGGAAGGAGAGGTTGGTGAGGGGTCGTCGGGGCAGTGGGCAGCGGCTGGCGGGGACTGGGACACACCTTGGTGCGGATGACGTTCTTGTCATAGTCAATGTCAGCCAGGGTGTCGTAGTCGTCCTCCTCGACGGAGCTGAGCGAGTCCAGGCGGGGCCGGCAGGCCACGTTCTCCAGGGACCGCTCCCCTGCGGCCGAGCCGGCGCCTCAGAGGAGCCCCTGGCCCAGCCCACCCTGGCACCCACCCCGTGGGACCCCAATCACACCCAATTAACCACTCAGCTGCCTCCCTGACAACTCTCACCGGGGACAGGCTCCACTCCCCCGGACCCTGCGCTGTCCCTGCCCGGGGGACTCGTGGTGGCTGCGCCAGGTGGGTGAACGTCACCCATGCCCGTCCCCCGGGGCTCTGCCACGCTGGGGACAGCTGGGGGACAGGCAAACAGCCCCCTGGCACTGCCTTTGCTCTGAGGGAGGGGAGCTGGGGTGCTCTGTGCCCCGGGCACGAGCTTGGGGCTGGGCAGATCTCGCCTTTGATTGGCCCAACCCTGCCCGGTACCAGCATCTACCCATGGGAATGCTCAGCGGCCTCGTCGGGGCGGAGGGCGTGCGCCGCTTGAACTGCTCCTGCCCTTCAAAGGAAAGCCACAGTTACGGGAGCAGGGCTCCCCTGCACCAATGGAGACCCCGCTGTGGGCTGCACGGAGGGGCTGCCAGCCCCGGGACCCTTCCCAGAGATGGGCAGAGCCAGGATGCCACTGGGCACGTGGCTCTGCAGGGCTGAGGCCACACCAGGCGCCCCACGACTCACCCACGTAACTGTAGGACACTTCTGTGGAGCCCAGGCTGTCCGTGACGCCCTCAGTGCTGCTGGAGGAGCCGTTCCCTGCAAGGACAGGCAGAGGGTGGGCACGGCCCGTGGGCAGGGGGGTGAAGGACGGGGGGCACAGCACAAGCACTCACCGAAGGAGCCGTAACCGTAGCTGTCATAACCACGGCCCAGGAAGGAGTCGGGGATGCTGCGGGAGTGACCTGTGGGACAGGATGGTCCCTGTCAGCCCTGGTGGCACCCCAGTCCCGGGGCTGCATGGCCCTTGGGCTCAGAGCACTGCCCCACACCCCTGCCCTGGCACAGAGCGAGCTCAGAGCCAAGGACAGAGCTGGCACCTACCCAGGAGTGATGCTGGGAGTCCCCGGAAAGCCGTGGGAAGAGAAAGACAGAGCTGGTGAGATGCAAAGCCCCAGAGCAGCCCTGCCAGCCCCACAGTGGAGAACTCTGGGATCTCCCTGGACCCCTGGCACAGGGATTGGTCCCCAGGGAGCTGAGGGGCAAGCAGGGCTCAGGGGGATAGTGGGGAATTCCTGCAGAAGCAGGGCTCAAGATGATAGAATAAGCGGGAATCCCGCAGGCAGGTCCCTCCATGCCACTGGCTGCTGCCTCCATCCCTCACCTGTGTCCAGGTTGGGTGAGTCCATGGCTGACAGGAGCCCCTTCCTCTTGTGCTGCCTGCCGAGGGAAGCAGCCATCAGTCCTGCTGTGGCAACGGGGCACAGCCTGAGGGCCCCCACCACATCAGGGACAGGACGGTGCCCGTGACCCAGCACACGGAGAGGCAGCAACGCCCAGGGACTCACCGGCAGCTCTCCCAGCAGGCGATGAGCAGCGTGAGGATGTAGAAGGAGAGGAAGATGCTGAGGCAGAAGAGCACACTGCTCACGTAGGCCTCCGCTGTGCAGAACCAGGACAAGCCCTCAGCAGGGGTGGCACCTCTGGGGACCTGCTGCGGGTCCCTGCAGAGCCCACCATCCCCAGCACACCCAGCCCCTCCCAGACTCACAGGTTATGGCAGGTGACACCATCACCTCCAGCGTCTTCTGCCGGTTTTGCTGATCCACGGGTTCATCTGGGAGAAGGCACAGCTGGGGTTCAGCCTCTGCCCTGTCCCCAGTGTGTCCCCACACACAGCCCACAGCAGCAGGGTGGTGCCTCCCCCACCCTCCCATGTACCTGGAGAGGCATTTTTGGAGAGGGGGTAGTAGTGCAGAGCCCCCCCACACGCCTCATCCTCCGTCTTCACCACCACCACCACGTAGAAGCTGTGGCTGGGGAAATCCTTCTTCTGCAGCAGCCATTCCAGGGGGGAGAGATGGGGGTCAGCAGAGCCCGGTTGGGGGTCTCCCATGCCAGAGGTTATCCCAGGGATACCCTCTGCGAGCTCTGGTAGCTGGAGGTAGCCGGCAGCACCGGGCAGGGGCTGGGAGTGGCTCAGCCCCACGGCACAGCCCCGTGCCCACCTGCACCGTGATGGCCGCCTTCTTCGTCATGGTCTGGTACATCCCAATGAAGGCCACGTTGTTGTCCAGGTCGTAGACAGGGCACTGGGGGGGGCAGAGAGCCCGTCAGCCCTGCTGGGTTGATGGATCACCCAGAGACCCCACTGCCCAAACCTACCAGGATGTCCTGGATGGAAATGACGGAGCAGGGGAAGGCCATGGCTGAGGTCACCTTCACAATCACCGAGTCCACTTCCTCAGGGAACTCATACTTGAAGTACTGCAGGGGAAAATGGCCCATTGCTGCCAGGGCAGCCACGTGGCACAGCCCCCCTCCCGTGCCACGCTGTGCCAGCTCCCCTCACCTGCGGCTGGGCGGCCGTGGCGTTGAAGCTGAACCTTTCATTTGTCCTGCAGAGAGAGCACAGAGAGGTGATGGGTGGGAAGGGGAGCCTGTAGCCCCCACAGCCCCCACGGGCAGCAGGCAGGGAGCGGGCCTGTGGCACGGGGGTCCCCTCACTGCAGCACGAAGTTCTCCACGCGGGTGACCCGCAGCTGGTAGGAGGCATTGAGGGAGAGCGTGGAGACATCCACGTAGAAGTGCTGGGTCTCCACCTCGGCCTTGGTCTGCGGCTGGCAGAGCGTGCGGCTCACCTCCTGGTACGCGTACTTGCGCTGGTACCTGGGGCAGGAGGGGCTGTGTGACCCCTCCACGCAGGGGGAAACCCTGGGGGGGGGATCCCAGCCCGGGGATCCCTGCGTGGGGATCCCGCTGGTACTCACAGGCCCCGGAGGATGAGCGGCACCTGGAAGGAGACCACCGCCTCCTTCTGCCTCACCACGAAAAGCACGGGCAGGTCCTTGTGGTCGGAGAGGACGTTCACCGACACCCGCACGCCCTCGGTCTGCGGGCACAGGGCAAGGCGAGGCGTTGGCCGGGCAGGTCGGGCCGAGGCGGCTCATCCCGACGGCTGGACTTTGCTCGGCCGCCGTGGCAAGAGGCTGCCGTGCCCCGCAAGCCCGACACCCCCGGCGCAAGGGACCCCAGGGGACACCCAGCCCGCGGGGGACGCGGCGGTGGCGACCACCCGGCTCACCATGTTCCTGCGCACGCTGTGGTTGAAGGCGTAGATGTGGAGCAGGTTGGCGTCCACCCGGTCGGTGTAGGTGATGTTGAACTGGGCTTCCGTCTCGCTCACGTTCCGCCACTGGGGCTGGGGCAGGACGGGCGGCGGGGGCAGCAGCAGCAGCAGCAGCGCCCCGGCCAGCAGCGCCCGGGCCAGCGCGGCCGCTCCGGCGCCCGGCATCCCGCCAGCATCCCCGGCCAAGGTCCGCGGGGCGGGACGGCACGGCACGGCACGGCACGGGACGGGACGGGACGGGACGGGACGGGACGGGACGGGGCGCTCAGCCAGGGCGCGCCCGGGCGCGCTGCCCCATGGCCGGGGCCGCAGCGGGGCCGCGCTGGCGCTGCGGGCGGAGTGCGGGGCCGGTGCCCGGTGCCGGATCCTGGTGCCGATGCCGGCGCTGTCCCTCTGTCCCCCTGTCCCTTCCCGTTCCGCAGCCGCGGTAAACACGGACCGGCGGTGACGTCACTCCCGGCGCGGGTTACAGCGCCCGGTCGGGGAAGTGACGCGGCGGGCGGGGCCGGGGGGACCGGCCCGGAGGGGAACCCCCCTCCCGGGGACCCGCGGGGGAAGCCCGGGGCTGTAGGGCAGCCCCTGCTCCGTGTGGAATCCCCCAAGGGAAGCCGGTTCCATATGGGACCCCGCAGGGGAAGCTGTCTCCTATAGGGGAGCCCCCACTCTGTACAGGACGCCGTAGGGGAGTTCTGTCCTATATAGGACGCCATAGGGTTTACAGGGGACCCGCATCTTGTATAGGACTCCACAAGGGAAGCCTGGCTCCATAAAGGAGCCCCTGCTCCGTTTAGGACCCCACAGGGGAAGCCCCACTCTACTGTGGAGCCCTACCCATATATAGGGCCCCAGAGGGGAAGCCTGGCCCCATGGAGGAGCCCCTGCTTCAGAGGAAACCCCATACTGGAGTCCCTGTCCCCCACCCTGCAGGGAAGTCCCAGGGTCGTGCCCATGCTCCAGCCACCCACCAAGCCCCTCGCCCAGCCTGCCTGTCCCCAAAGTCCGTGGGGACACAGAATAATCCCCTGCCAGGCGATGGATGGCTCTGCCCCATCCCTTTCTCCTGCTGCTCTCTGGATTCCCACAGGGGCTCCAGCAGCCTCCCCCCAGTTTGCAGCACCCCTCATCACCAGAGGCTGAAGTGATTTGGAAGTTCTCCCATGGCTGTGTTCCTCAGGGAAGCAGGAATGATGCCACGCTGCGTTTAGTGTGCGTCTCTGAAAGCACTCCAGTCCCACCTGCTGCTGAGCCAGCTCCAGGCCTCTCTCCAAGGGCTCTGGGGCTTTATATCACATTTTCTCTGTCTGCAGTTGTTTTTTTTTTTGGTTTAAAATCCCCCTCTGAAGCGGCTCAGCCCCACGTCACCTGTCCCAAAGCCACTTTCTGGGCTTGCTCAGACATGCAGGACCTCTGCCTCCGGCTCCGTGGGATAAACGGCACGAGACAAGTGCTGCTGCTATTGTGCACTTTATTTCTCTGGGCCTCCTCTCCCTGAGGATCCCCCGGGTTGGACAGTCTGCACGTCGTTTCCAGGTACAGGTGGTGACGCTGGTGGCAGATGGAATGACCTCAGGGACAGAAGGACGCCCATGCGGGACTAGAAGCAGAACTCCAACTGACTCTGATCGAACTCGAGTCGCCTCCATGGGATGGCCGTGAGGGGGATTGCGTGGGGATGTGCCTTCCCTGTTCACTCCAGGGCTATTAGAGATAAACCACTCGGCAGCTGAGCACAAGCCTATGTCCTGTCGAGGGCCGAAATACCGGTTCCCTTCACCTGCAGCACTGCACTCACAGGTTTGGAGCAGGACCTCAGCTCTGCACGGAGAAAGGAGGAAAAACAGACAAGAAAAAGCCCCAAACGGAGCGGGGGAAAGCAGGAATTAAATCGGGAGCGAGGATCTGGCTGAGCACAACTCCCAGAGCCAGGGAGGGCCCTCGGTGGGAGGTTTGGCAGCACCTCCTCGGCCCCACGGAGACCAACCAGGAGTGACCGAGACAGAGGCAGGAGGTGCCTCGGCACGTACACACACACACACACAGGTTGCGACACGGTGGGTGAAACATTGACATTTATATCGAAATATGCACTAACAGTGAGTTCTACCAGCCGATGCATTTTTGCCAAAGCAGAATCACAATGGTGGTGTCCCGGGGAAGGCTCGGGGCGGCGGGCGGGCAGCGAGGGGAGGGACAGGCCTTCCTCCTCACGGCTCCCGTCCTGCCTCGTCCTCCCGCCCCGCACCTCACAAGACTCTGACATTTCACACCTTCTGTTAGTTTGTTTTCCTCTCTGCTGCAATAAACACCAGACTGGGAATGTTCACTTAGAGGAGCCCTTAGCTCCAGCCCAGGCCTGTCGCGAGGGACATCCAGAGCTGGAATTGAAGCTTTCCCACACGAGGCACTCGGTTTTCAGCACTAGGTGAGCGAGAAGGCAGAACCCTCTTGTTCACAACACCTCTCAAGTGAGCAGGGCAGTTCCCTGCCAGGCAGAGCCAAGTTTGAGTGGAGAAGACGCCGTCCTCCCTCTCCAGCACCAGGGACGGAGCAGAGCCGTGAGCACTGAACCAGCACAGAGCGTGGCACCTCAGCAAGCCAAGCCAAAGCAGAGCCAGCAGAGCCTCCCTGGTGACACTCCAGAGCCTCCGGATGCTGCCAAACCTCCCGGTCCACTCGGCACCCTGCCAGAGGGGCTGACTCACAGCGGGCACAGGGTGCCGAGCGGAGAAGTCGGAGCTTTACTGGAGTACATTCCTGGTTAGCATCTCTTCAGCCAAACGCAGCAGCAGCAGCAGGAGGGGAAGCAGGGATGCACAGATTAACTAGCACACACTTGCCTTTTCTCACAAGCCTGGAGAGGTGGAAAGCTCTCAGGGAGTAGAATGGGGTTTATCCTGGCTCCCTGAGGGGGCTGGGGGTGGGATAAGCCCTTTCCCAAGAACTCTCCACTGCAGCCTATTTTTAGCATTTGATTTTCCACTTGCCCTTCCCCTTTCTCCAGCCAGCACCTTATGGGAAGCGTGAGCAGCGTTCCCTCACAGCCTGCCCTGCAAGGCCAGGAGTGCAAAGCCAGCCTCAGGGAGCAGCATTCCTGATCTGGATCACGATCCCTCCTCTCCCATGGCACTGCGCAACTCCCTGCACCTGATCCCGGCGAGGGGAACACTTCACCTTTCCTTCATCTGTGTGTAGATCACATATACTGGAAACAAAACACACACTATGCATGCAATCCAGGCAGGAATCCTGCTATGATCAAATCTACAGGAGGAGGGGGATGAGGTGGGGCGTTACGGGATTCCTCAATGCTAGGTCAGAGTTACACACCAGCCCCTTGGCCACAGCAAAGGGCAGACAGACTATGTACAGTACCTATGGGCTTCAGCAAGGACCTGACACCTGAGCACATCCCTCGGCACACCGAGTGAAGCTCTCTGTTCCTCCCAGATTTACCTGCGCGTGGGTCCCACGGGGAGCACAAACCCAGCGAGGCCAGTGTGGCACCACTGAGCTCCAGCTCCGGCAGGTAAGCCAGGGAGGAAGAGACTCGGTTTAAAATAGTTATCAATTTTCAAGTCATCAATCCATCCGGGGCCCTGCTTCTTGGGTCCAAACCGTTTCTTTCTGAAAGAGAACCTCTCAGTTTTAAATGAAAGGCTGTCTCAGTAAAACCAGCCCTCCTAACTGCAAACCAAACCGAAATCCCACTGAGCCACAGCCCCTTAGGAGGGCACCTGCCCCTCCAGCTCCCATGCTAGAGGTGAGGAGCAGTGTCCAGGGCAGGAAAAGCTATGCCTTAACTTCACTTTTTACTGTAAGAGGCTGTAGTTGCTCAAATAAAATGTTTATACAAGTAAACCAGTAGCAACAAAGAAATATACACCTTGGGATCTGTAAAGCTTCAGAGTAATCTGGGCCTTGCAGCCAGGGGCTGTTCATGTGGGTTTGCTTTAGAAAAAAAAAGGATGTAACATTCATACTTGATAAAAAAAGAAGAAAAAAGGAAGAAGGAACAGCGCTGCAAAGAGCCCTGTGGTGCAGGGACCTCAGAGGCATGTCTGTCAGTTCCAGGGAGCAAGGAAGTGACTGCCAGATTAACGGATCATTAAAATCCTACACTGAGCAACTGCTAAAAGCCAGCGACACCACGGGCAGCAGGAGCAGGGGAGAGCAGCAGCACCCGAACGGGAATGCTCCCGGGAGAGCTGCGTGGGAGGCAAGGAAGGTGCCCCCGGGAGAGCTGCGTGGGAGGGAAGGTGCCCTGGCTAGCAGGCATGGGCAGACAAGCACGAGACAAGCACCTGGGAGTGTTGCATGAGCTCAGGTAACCGTTTGCTTCTTTAAATTTCTGAATTCCAGTTTCGTGCTGCTTCAGAAAAGAGTGAGAAAGCAACACGTTTCATTTAAACCCCCCAGTAAAAAAAACAAACAATAAACAACAACAACAACAACAACAAAACCCCAAACCAAAACAAAAAAAACCCCCAAACCTCTAAAAGGTGGGACCGAGTTTGGAAAAATGCATCTGTTCTGGCTTTTGCAAGTGGAATGTGATTCTTGTTCCCAGGCAAATACACAGAGCACGATGGCTGCAGCCAGGAATGGTGAGCCAGGAGCAGTGTCAGACAGGCTACAAGGGGTTCTAGGACAATCACAGAGCAACAAGACATGAGAGGGGCACAGAGTGACAGTCCTGTTCTCGTTTTAAATGAGGAATGGTTTAAAAGTAAAACTCTTCTTCAGCTAATTTCCTCCTGCAATAAAACCAACCAAGCCGGCCCTCGTACGTACAAGACCAGTTAAACATGAGCCTTCCCCCTCAAAACACTAGGTACGGACATCCGGTAACATTCTATAATGGAAAGTGCTTTAAGAAAGAAGGATTCTGTAGTGCCAGTGACAGAACTGATCTGATGGGCTGGATGATGCTCTCGACGCTGACGTGGGCGGCTCAGGCCAGGGCAGCTCGTTTCTCCTCGGGGGTCTCCTCCAGCAGCTGCATGATCAGTTCGTGGAGGGGCTTGCAGACCTTGGCGTACCCCCCGCCCGTCAGGTGCAGGAAATCGAACATGTCGTGGTAGGAGATGGTGCCATCCGAGTGCACGAAGCCCACGTCCACGTCCAGCAGCTGGACGTTGGGCAGTTTGGGGAGCGAGGCTTTGAGCAGGTTGTTCACCTTGGCGTTCTTCTGCCGCAGCGGGTTTGGCTTCTCTCCACGAGGTAGCAGGCCCTGGCACAAGAAGGAGGCAAAAAAAGTGCTCTGTATGAGTCTGATGGCAACAGGAGGCCTGTTTTCCCTTCCAGCTCGGGCTGCCTGTCAAGATTTACGATGGCTGTGACAAGAGGAACTCATCCCTTGAATCAGAATTTGTCCGTTCAGACCTAATGTGAAATGCAGATGAGCTACAGGCATGACTGGCAGGGCACCTCCTTTCTTTGAATTTTTAAATATATCAGCTTCTGTTCTTTTGGGCTTTTTTCCTGCCATTGTCCAGCTTCTCAGCAAGAGAGGGAGCAGCTAAGCTGTCAGGATAAGGAAGCCAAGTAGGATTTGGGCACTTATCTTCCCCTCACAGGACTTCCTCAGCAACACTTTGGAGTGGCAGAGTTAATGGGATGAGTCCACCCACCTCTGGAAGGGCCAGAGGAGGGCTCCTGCAAAGCCAAGCCAGCAAGGGAAGGCACAAAGCAGAGGACAGATAAAGTGACTGCTCCTGGAGACCTACCAGTACAATGACTTTGGCCTGTGGCTGCTGGGCGTTTATCAGGCGCACGATGGCCTCGATCCCCCCTGCTACTTCTTCTGCTGTGTTTTCATGGTTATTTGTTCCAACCCAAACAACAATGACCTACAAGGAGGGAAAAAAAAAAAAGAAAAGAATGTTTGCAGCTTTTCCAGAGCGAGTTGTAACAGGCTGATGACCCTGAAATCCCTGTATAAACATCACTGGTGGCTGGTGAGCTGCGGGGAGGGTCGGGCTTAAGGCTGAACTCAGGCTGACAGTTGAGCCCTGGGGCAGGCACTGCCCACTGCTCTCAGGCAAGACACTGTCCAGGGCTGCAAGTGCAGGTGATCTTCACTGCACACCTGAACATCTTCATCAACTCTGCAGTGAATACTTCTCATCCCTTTCTAGGGGACACGGACGCAGCTCAGCGTCCCAAGAGGCGGCTGCAACTCCAAGCTACACCTGGCACAGGTAAATCACAGAATGGCCTGGGTTGGAAGGTCATTCTCTCTTTCAGTTTGAAGCCATTCCCCCTGCTCTGCTCCCAAACACACCCTAATGCCTGGAGGTGCTCAGACACAGAAGTCCATCTGCTCCCTGAGTTCTGCCCCACTCTGCACTGGAGTCTGCCCTCGGTCAGCACAGGGCTGCCTGGCTGGGTTCTCTGCTTGTACCTTGGGTTTAATGTTCTCCAGTTCACCGTTCTTCAATCTCCATAGAACATGTCCTGTGGTGTCTCCACCAATCCCAAAATTCAGTGCATGGAGTGGTGAGAAGAGCTCTCGCCATATCTGTAAGCAGAAATCAAGGTGCTGTTTCAGAGCAGCATCCTAAGTGAGAAGGGAACACACTAGACTGAGGGTTAATGGGAGCCCTTCTCTCAAAACTCACTCCACAAAGGGCATTTAGACACAGGGTGAGGCTTCACTTTACAGAGCTGCTGATGTTCAGTCTCTCAGACCTGGCACAAAGGGGAAGATTTCCTGAGCAGTGATTTGCCCAACTCAGCAGAGACCCCAGCTGATCTGTCACAGACTTAGGCACGGGGCCTCTGAAGGAGGAATCTGTGACCTGATTAAATCCTTTTCATCCCCAGGTAACAAAACTAGAACAAAGGGAAGCAGCTCTTGCAGAACAAAGCTGCTCAGCTGCCACCACGGTGGAGCAGAGCTCCTCTTTGCCCCAAGAGCCAAAAAGCCACTGCTCTTCTCTGCCCCAGCAGTTTTAGGGAGAAGCCACTGTGCCAATGCCTCAGGCACCTCGAGTGCTACAGGGTTAAACGTGTTCTGGCCACAGCAGGGACACCCACAGGGGATTTGATGGGAGGCTGGAACCTGAGGGCCAAGGGGCTCTGTACGTGTGCCAAAATGAAGGCAGTTGGTCATGGCTCCAGAGAAGGAGACAAACAGCTCGGGGAGGTCAAGCAGCCAAGTAAAGCCGTGCCCAGGCACTGGGGAGTTCAGGAAGCAGGGCAGGAACGCCTCAGGAGACAGCAGTGAAACGGGAACAGAGGGAACCATCAGTATTGCACGTGATCAGCAGCTCCTGGGTTAGAGAGAGACACACTCCAGCTGCTCTAACCCACTTTTCTCCCCCCTTCATCCCTACCTCGTACTGCTGTAGCAACTGCACCATGGAGTCCCCCACGAAGAGCACGTCGGGCTCCTTGTCTTTGCAGTCCAGGACAAACCGATTGTGCTGTGAGAGAGGAGTAACCAGGCTCAGCTCCCACAGCCTCTCCCCACCAGAGAGATGTTCCAGACCCCTCCTCCCTTGCTCCACCACGACAGCACACACAGGCAGGACACACAACTGGGCTGTTGTGGCCTTGGGGTCACAAGTGTGACCAGGGATGGGGATACCCCCCCCCCAGGGCTCCCCGTGCCCCTCCAGCCTCACCTGTGACATCCACCTGTCATCCCCCTGGATGTCCTCAGCGGCGTGTGGCACTGCTGCCGGGTTGGAGTCCCCCATGCCCATCCTGTTCCTGTGGAAAGAACAGTTCCCACACCAGCTGCTTCCAGCAGTGCCATGGCTGGGGAACAAGGGCTGCTGGAAAACACTGCCCTTCCTGACACCCACAGTTCCTGTGCACACTGGTGGCTGGCTGATAACAACAACAGGGATGTTATTCCATGCATCTGGCATTCTCCCTGGAGCCATGGACTGGAGAACAAAGGCCAGCTCCAAGGATGCTCTGCAGACCCACACCTGAGCTTTAATAACCCGAGAGCAAACGCTGATACTTTGGGGATTAGCCCCTATTAATGTAGAGAGATCCAGCTTACAGCCACTGAGCTCCAGGGCCCAGGTGGATAATCTGGCTCCGGGAGCGGTGGGATTGATCCCGGAATCACAGAATGGCTGGGGCTGGGAGACACCTCTGGGGATCGCCCTGTCCGAGGCAGGGCCACCTGGAGCTGGTGACGCAGGGGCACATCCAGGTGGGTTAGTGATGTCTCCAGAGAGGGACACTCCCCGCCTTCGCTGGGCAGCCGCTCCTTCCTCATTGGTTCGGTCCGGTCCGTGGCCGTGACCCCGAGCAGAGCGCGGCACCGCTCTGAACACCCCCGGGACGCATCTGTGACGGCATCCACCCTCAGCCTCCTCTGCGGACTAACCGGGCCCAGCTCCCGCACCGGGGGCGCTCCAGACCCCTCATGGTCCCCGCGGGTCCCGCGGGAATCGCCGCAGGAGGAGCCGCGGGGCGATTTGGCTCACGCCCCCCGCGGCGGGCTGGGCTCAGCGGGGCAGTCCCTCGGCGCCGCGCCTCGCTCCCCCCTGCTCCCCGCTGGGCCCTCCCGCGGTGTGCCCGCACTCACGGCGGCTGCGGCTCCTTCCCCCGCGACTCCATGGCGGGCGCGGCCCCTGCGCTCGGCCCCGCGCGCCTGCGCCACCCGCGCCGCCGCTTCCGCTTCCGCCCCGCGCGCCACGGGAAGGCCCGCCCACCCCGGAAACACGTCATGCACGGCGCGATGACGTCACCACCCAATCTCGCGGTGACGTCACGAGGAGCTAGCCCGCTGCGTTTTGCCTCTTGACATCACAACCCCGCCGAGTGACGTCACGCCGCCGAGAGGAGAGGTGCTCCTGTCGGAGCGATGTCTCCGCGAACACGTTTTACCCCCCGACTGGCCGGTCTCCCCCCTGTTATAAGTTACTATAAGAATTTAGACAACTCAATTCCAATTAAAAATTGATAAATTTATTAAGCAAGCGATAATAAAGCAAACAGCGCTGGGTGGCCTTGGGGGGGCCGTTGCCCCGCCCGAGACACACACACTGAAAATGTAGTAAATGTCCCTTTTTATACATTTATACATTTATACATTATTTGGACTTTGGGCCAATTTGATGAGGCCTGTTCATGTACATTTTTTTGGGGCTTCTTTCAGTAAGTTTTTGAGGCCTCTGTTTTGTCATTCACTTGATTTCTTTAGTTCGTTTTAACCATGTTTATAGGTGTTTTGCCAATTTAGGGCTGAGTCACAGTTCCCACTGGGAGGGGTGTTGGATTGCATTTTCTCCCAGATATATATATATTAGGTTTTAAAATTTGGTTTAACTGTTTTGTTATTCCCAAGAGGTTTTCTAATAAAAAAGTTCTGAGTTTTCTCGGGGTTGTCTAACTTGTCCTACGAGTTTTAGTGCTTTCAGGATTTTCGCACCTCTGATCTGATAAGGCAGTGAGATTTGTAAAATGTCCTCACTGCAATCCCCTCCCTGCTTTTTCATTTACTGCAAGGATGTTTAGAAGCTCGAGGTGTACTATATAAAAAGACAAACACTGCTTCACAGGCAGGTGTGAAAGCATGTATTCTGTTCCTCTTCCCCTTACTGGAAGCCTGGGTAAGATTAGGAAGTATTCCAGCAGGAATTTAGAACACAGTCAAATAAATTGCCCTCACAGATTGGTGGTTTATATTGCATAAACAGTGATAGTTACAAGAAGATTTTTTTTGCATTTGTTTGGGTTGTAGTTAACTAAAATATTCTGGTATAGTTTTTCTTTACTGACATAGGATAACTAATGTAATTAAAAATAAAAAAGCAGAGGTAGAATATTTGATAGAAAGACAGAGGAAGGTGGAATACAAAGAGAACTTCAGTTTTGCAGAACCATAGTAAAGACATTATACAAAAGTAGAGAAGATTATAAATTAAAGAGAATTATAAAATTTTTATTGCTAAAAACCACATATATAGAGAACAACTTCCTGGTGTAGTAAAGTTGAAAAAGGAAAGAATTTAAAGAAAATACTCAGAAGTTCAGAACTATGCAAAAGTAGTGACAAACTAGATTTAACCAATAAAGCTTACACTGCCTAGAAAAAAAAAAACATGTTTATTTATCACTCATTCACTGCCTCTGTCAGGGCATGGAGAGGATAACATTTGGAAACAAAGGAGACAGAAGAGAGGTTTTTGGAAAGGGAGGGTAATGAGGGGCATAGAGGGGGGACCATAAGGGATTTACATTTGGGGTTTTTGGGCTTGTTGACACACCCAATCCTCGGAATACTCGAATACGAGCCATATAATATGGGGATTAGAGAATGACTTTTCTCCCCAAGCTTCTATATAATAACATATCATCTTTTTCTTAGATTTAATTTTCTTCCTAGGGGAATTACTCTAATGTTTTATCCTTCATCCTAATGGGCTTTGTGGGGAGATACCGCCCTTCCCCATGGGATCCAGAAGGCTTGCTTTTCTTCTGTCCCACCTTCTAAGGTGCCTTGAAACGTACACAGACTCACTTCCTCTCGGTCATGACCCACTCCCTCACGGGCTGTGGGAACTGCACTACAGGAGAGCCCGCACTCGCTTGGCCCTCTCACACAGGCACACCTTAGGATTACCTCCCAAAAAAGAAAACTCTATACTGACCCCTCCCTGGGGTCTTCGTGCACAAAATTTAAGGGGGTCTGCAGATTTCTTTGCTTTATTATTGAAATTTTACTGGGTTCACTGACCCAGAGTTTGGTGAGAATAGCCTTCAGAGCAGGGCTATCCGGAGATAGAGCGCCTCCCTGTCCCTGCAGGAGTTCAGACCAAAGCAATTGGGATTCCCAACCAACGCACCAAATCGTTATAAGTTACTATAAGAATTTAGACAACTCAATTCCAATTAAACATTGATAAATTTATTAAGCAAGCGATAATAAAGCAAACAGCGCTGGGTGGCCTTGGGGGGGCTGTTGCCCCGCCCGAGACACACACACTGAAAATGTAGTAAATGTTCCTTTTTATACATTTCCAAGTCCCGAGTTTTGAATGCAGCTGCGTTGAGGCTTGAGTTCGTGGCTTATTGCTAAGTGGTCATCTGGGATTTGTCAAAGATGAAAGCTGCAGTTCTTATCAGCTGTAAATTTTACCAATACTGATACGTCTTTGTTTAGCAAGATGCCAGCAATTATTTTTACTGACACTTGCTTAATTAACAGGATGTCCATGAAACTTATCTTGTTAATTTATAACAAAAGTTCCTTATTCCCTCCTACACATAAGATTTTATGAACAAAGTTAACAATCTATTACACCCCCCATCTCTCTTTTCCCCGTTTCCTTGCGGGGTTTCGCCCCAAAACCGCGGCGCCTCCCGCCCCGCGGCCGTGACATCACTTCACCGCTCTTCGACGTCCCTCTCCCCTCCGGGGCGAAGCCCGGGATGGCGTTCCTTGGCGCAGTGACGTCACGAGCGCCGCCTTTCCCGTTCCCGGCGGGTTTCGCCCCAAAACCGCTTCCCCCTGTCGGCCGCCGGGGGGCGCCGCGCGTAGCTGACGTCAGCCGTGACGCGCGGGCCCCGCCCCCGTTGCCATGGCAGCGGCCGCCCCCCCGGCGCCCCCCCGCGGATGAGCTCACGCGGTGCCGCAGCCCCGCGGGGGGGTTCGCTCCGCGCGACAAGATGGCGGCGGCGGCGGCTGCGGGAGGAGGCGGCGGCGGCGGCGGAGCGGGGGGTCCCCCCGCGGCCCCCCGGCTCTCCCCGGCCCCGCCGCCCCCGCGGCCCCCCGGGCCCGCCCGCATCGGCTACTACGAGATCGAGCGCACCATCGGCAAGGGCAACTTCGCCGTGGTGAAGCTCGCCACGCACCTGGTGACCCGCGCCAAGGTGAGCCCGGCGCGCACCCCCCGCGCGGGTGCGGAGGGCAGCGGGGGGGCGGCCCCGAGCTCCCCCCTGGCCCGGCGGGCCCGGGGCCGCTGTCAGCGGGGTGTCCCCGCGGGTCCCCGCGGCGCCGGGGTAACGTGGAGGTGGAGCGGGGGGGATGCGCCCGCGGTACCCGGGATGCGCCCCTGGAGCCGGGGGGGACGCGGAGGTGGGCTGGGGGGCAGCTCGTTTCTTACCGAAGCGGGGAGAAAACGATCGTGGCCGAGTGTTCCCAGGGCCGTGAGAAAGCGCAGGAAGGGCCTCCCGAGGGAGCGGCGGATCCAGGTGGATCCAGGTGCGGCCAGGTGAGCCCCGGAGCGCGGCGGGAGCTCCGGGTGGATCCGGGCGCGGGCGAGCCCCGGGACGCGGCGGGAGAGCCCCGGCACCGGCGCCGCGCTCGTGGTGCCGCCCGTGACACCGAGCTCCCCGAGCGGGCTCGCCTTCCTGCGTGCTCCAGTGCCACCCCGGGATCCTGCCCGGGAGCTGCGGCAGGAGGGCAGCAGGATGGGGGGAAGGCAGCGGGCAGGCCGTGGGCGCAGCCCCGCTCTGCGCTCCCGCGGGGGCTCGCCGGGGGTGTCCCTTGTCATTTCCCCGGTGACATTGTGTGGAAACACGAGGGGAAAGTGACCATGGCGCGGGTTTGATGGAGCTCCGGCTCTGCGCCCGGGGAACAAAGTGAGATTCACTGCAGGGGCTGGGGGAAAATCGGCTATTGCACCTCCTGGACAGTTCTTTTCAGGGCTGGGCTGTATTTGCCTGCTCTGATGGCTGTTCCTGTGCCTGCTCTGATGGCTGTTTCTGTGCCTCCAAGTGCTCGATGCCACGATTTAACCAGCGCTTCAGCTGTTCGGTGCTGTTGTTCTCCCCAATAAACCTGAACCTCGCTGATAGAAACAGAGTGGTGGGTTCAGGTGCTTGGAGTACAGGAGACTGATCACCCTGAGTGGACATCACTCCTGAAAAAGCAGTGATCCAACTCCAAGTTGTTTTCCTGTTCCTGTTTCCAGCCTCCCTCGTTGGGTCAAGGTTTCTTTTCAATGGTGCTGACTCTGAAGTTTGCAAAATACCAAAGCAGAGACCGTCTTTTGCATGGGAACAGTTGATTTTATCTGAAGGATGCACTAAAATTTGGTCTGGGAATCGTGTCCCTCATTGGCAGGGCCAAGGCTGGATTTTGCAGGTTGTTTGTGGGTGATGGAAGAGGATGCTGAGCTTGGAAAAACTTGTGCTTCGCTTAACAGCAGTGTACGCCCATTCCTGCTGCCCTGGGGTGACCGAGGGTGGGTTGTGGGCCTTGGGAAGCAGCCCAGCTCCTTTCTGGTGGGTCAGTGAGGTGCTGGTGGGCTCTGGAGTGTGCGGTGGGTTTGGGTGTGACACGTTCCCCTGCACCGAGGAGATCCTGTCCCTGTCCCTCCGAGCTCCCAGGGCTCCCCGAGCCTGGGGAAATACCTGTGCTGGAACAACTGCCATCTGTTCTGCTGAGCTGGGATAGCTTGGAGCTGAAACTTGACCTGGAAGCTTTCTCAACTCCGAGGTCAGGTTTCCTTTCAAATCCCAGCCTGTGGAGAGGAGTGCGAGGGAGCGGATTGGATTCTGCCTGCAAACCCAGAGCACTGTGGGTTCAGTACTTTCCCTTCATTGACAGGACTGTTGCTGTTGGCTCTGGGAAAGGAGAAGGAAAGGAGAGAGGAGCTGCTTGGTTCAGGCTCTGGGATTCAGGAGGTTAGAGGGGAGGTGTCAAAAATGTGTTGGAAAGGACGAATCCGTATGGGAAGGCGTTTTTGACTGGCAGCAGGAATACAAAATAATGCTACTGCGAGCTTGTCTTCATCACAGTTACACTTTTAACACTTTGACTTAATGGAAACAACTTGGAAGCGAGCAGAACCTTGGCAAAACGGTCCCATTTAGGGATCTGAAAGAATTCTTTGATCACGGAACACAAGCGTAGCCCCGTTGCTGTGTGTGCTGGCAGCCCCTTCCTGGGGTGATCCCTCTCTTCTAGTAGTGGCTGCATAGGAGAACCAGGCAGTTCAAATATAGCCACCAAATCCCTGCACAAACTTGACCCCATGTCACATTCTCTTAGAGAAAAGCTGGTTTGCTCGTCATGGCCCCTCCTTGGGAACCACGCTCGTCCGGTGTCTCAGAAGGAATTCCACTGTGAATGTTTGTGTGAGCTTGGAAATAGATTGTACCCTGTGTTTTTGGGCCTCTTCCAGGAGGTGAAATTAATGATGGCGTAGGCCAGTGTCCATTGCTGAGCCTGGAATTATAGGTGGTCTATTGATGAGGTGTTGGAGTCTATTTTCCTTTCCGATGGACATTTACCAGGTCAAGTGGACTTTGACATGACAGTTGGAGATAACAGCCTGAGCATTCCTGGCTTGTGTCCCCTCGTCCCTTAAAAGAGAAGCAAGGGAGTAGTTCAGTGCCTGGTCTGATATTAAAGGGCTGGGATTTTCCTGGCCCTTTGGAAGTTGAGCACTGCGTTTATTTAGGGAGAGGAGGAGAGCGTGAGCTGTGTGTGCCCGGCCCTGCTGGGCTGGCACATTCTGCTGACACCGAACGTTGCAGTTTACATAGAACTGCATTTCAGGAGCTGAATGTGGGTCAGCAGTGCTGGGGACACTGAGGAAGGGGAATGTTAATCATCCCAAAGGGCAGGAGGCCTGTATTCATGATTGTCTCTGCTGGAGCTGATGGAATAGAAGGGAACAGTCGGCAATTTACGTATTAACCGAGGCAGCAATTTACATTCAGTCTCTGCCCATGCAAAGTTGGACTCTTGTCTCTGTCAGAGCTGCTCTGGTGGCTGGGCCGGAGCTGGAGGGGCTGCTCTGACTGGGATGAACTGGGCACCTGCAGGATATCTTGCTGCACCCTTCCTCCTGTCCCCCTCGCCTTTCTCTCTTCTCATCTTTCACAAGAAACCCTTTCTTGTTTCTGTGCTAAAAATCTTCTGAGTGGCCCACTGAATGAATTGTTTTCCGCAGAATTTCCATTTATAAATCATCCAAGTGACTGCATTTGAATTCCAGCTCTGTTCAGGCACTGGGGTTGTTCTTATGCCACATTTTTTCATAAGGGCTGGTCAGGGAATGTTCACAGAGATGGGTGCACCATGGAGCACAGATTGTACTCTTTGGATGCTCTGTTTCAGCCTTCAGGAGCTGCTGGGGATGAGGAGGGAGGAGAGGGACCACTGGAGAATGGGAGGCAGCTCTGCTCTTACTTGGAGGGGATGCTCCCTTCCATGAGAGAAGTGGCTGAGTTTCTGTGGTTTGTCTTTGGGCGAGTTGGAGTCATCAGCAGAACACATTTTGCACTGGAGTTCTTGGAGGTGGCCACTGTGGCACTTAAACCCAGGATAAAAAGGGGGCTGGCAGACTTGATGGATCATTGGGTTTGGCTTGGCACACTCTGGGGGCTCAGTGAGAACCTACCTGGATTTCTCTCCTCACATGCAGGGTGCACTCAGCTCAGAGGGTGGAGAAGCCCTGGTGGCTGCCGTGTCCTGCTCCTCCAGATCCCGGTGTGTGGCAGCGAGGCACGTGGCTCTGGGATGACTGTGGATTGCTCCCTCCAGCAGCGTGCCCGTGTGATAAGCCCCGTGCCGTGACTCATCATCCTCGTGTCAAGTGCAATTGTTCAGTGCTGGTGCCGCACGTTTCGCAATGACCTGTGCGAGGGCCTCGCCTGGTCACCTCTCTGTGATCATTTTCCTTTTCTTTTGCAGTGTTTGTTGGTGCTTCACCTGTCCTGGCAGTTGTTTCTTGTGGCCATAAGGAAAGCTGGTGGCTGTGGATGGCTAATTCCGCAGGCAGCATTATCCTGCTGCTCGCAGGGCCTTTGTTCTCTTGCTTGTGTGCTGCAGGAGAGTTGTACTTTAGTTCTTGTTTGGTGGGGAGATTCAGTAAAAGCCTAAAAGCCAGAAAGGAACTTTGGCTAAGCAGAGTTGCCACAGTGGGGATAAGAGGGAGTATTTCCTAAAACCTCACAGAGGCATTGCCTGTATCCACTGTGGGCTGAAGTCCTGACACTTTATGTTTCATTGCAGCATTTCTCTTGCTGTAGCAAATAACATTTAATTACCAAGAGATTAATGCCAGAGCACGATGAGTTGGAGATCAGGCTGCTTCTCAGGGAGTGCCAACAGGTAAAAATGGGGCCAGGACAGCCAGGTCACTGTGGGCAGGGTGAACTAGTGCACCTGTGGCACCTACCCTGAGCCTATTTGGGCAGGAGGAATAGTCTGAAAGAGCCAAGATAATTCATACCTGCTTCTCAGCTGTGTGGTTATTGGCTTAATTGGAGGATGAGGTGGGTACATCTTCTGTGCCTCTTCAGCCTGGCTGCTTCCCACCTCCTGTCCGGTGTCCCTTCCTCCCAAATGTTTGCTGGGCAGATGCTTTGGAGCTGCTACACCAGGAGAGAAGGTGAAGCAAACCCTGATAACATGGTGGTGGCATCTTTGGGCAGGTAAAGTACTTATCCTGTGAGGAAAAAGCCATTGCCACTGACAGGAGTAGGAAGAGTAGCAGGAGTCGGTGTCTCTTTTCCTGGATGATCTCACAGAGGTTTTGTGAAGGCTGCAGAGGCCTGATGAGGGTTTCTAGAAGCTGTCTCCTCATTTGTGTTTGAAGGAGGAATTACGTGAGAGGGAAATAAGGAAATGGCAGTGTGTTGCTGGGAGACTGGGCTCCTTGGGTATTAGACATTTTCACAGAGAAGCAGCACTGAGCTCCTTTTTCCTCTCGCTGGGTCTTGTATCAGCCTTGTGCAACGGCTGTGGCCATGTGCTGCCCCAGCAGCTTGCCCCTTCTTGCTCTCATCAACACGATTGCATAACAACTGTGTGTTTTCCCCATGAAAGGAAAGCTTTGGGAAGTTGCTCCAGCACTGCCAGCAGAGTAGAATTCACAGTTTGTGGTGGAAGCTCTCCCTGGCTGAAGAGATTCTCATGAGAATTGTGAGCACGATGGGTCCCGCCGTTGTCGGTCCCACCATCAGCTGCACAGCAAGTTGTTTCTTTCAGCTGAACATACACGAGCAAGGGTTAAACTGGCTCCAGTGTCTCCTTTTGGAGCTCGCAGGGTTTAAATAGAGCAATTTGGAGATTCTCTAGTTAAGCCATTGTACTCATTTAGTGCAGCCAGGGCCTTTCTGCTGATCCCAGTCCAGGGGTTTAATATGCTGTGTTAACACTTAGATGAAGAAACCACTGAAAGCTGATTCATTATTAGTCATTATGTGTCTTTTTCTAGTAGTTCTGACCCCAAGTCTCTCTAGTTGAGGCTAAACCTTGCCCTCTCTGCTAAATGGCCATCAAAGGGGCTTCATAAAAAGGGAATTATGTGGCTTCAGCCAAGTTTCAAAGTAGTCGAATCATGCTAACCCACACAAACAAACTCCCACAGCCAGTGGAACTGACACGTTGAGCTCAAAAATAGCCCAGCATGTGTGGGGGGAGCTGAGCTGAGCTCTGCTCCACACGTCAGAGGATGGGCAGGAGATCCTGGAGCAGCCCCAGGTGGATCCCGCTGTACCTTGCCAGGCATTACCTTGAGGTGTTTGGTTCTTGCAGAGCCCATGTCCTGATCACAGCAAAATGTTGCTGTTGCCGCTGGTTATCCTCTGCATCAAGTGTTGGGGGCAATTTCCAGCCAGCTGGAGTTTGGGAGTAGAGTTCTTGTTGCATGGAAGAAGTGAAGCAAAGAGCTGGTCCTTTGTAGTACAGGTATGTTGGGAGTGACTCCAGCACCCCTCCGTGTGAGATGCAGGACTGTACTGTGGGGAGCTGGGCACAAACCTGCAGTGTGTGGCCTTGGTAGCTTTGACTGTTGATACAACTTGGTGGCTGGAGTGCAGATGCTCTTCCTGAAAGTCCTTTGGCCGTCAAAGGTTTGAAAAGAATGTATAAATACGAGTGTTGGCTCGTGCCCCTCAGCTGGAGTGCAGGCAGGGTTAGTGATGGCTGTCCCAGGTGACCATGGCACTGGCAAAGCTCCCCATGGGAGTCGGGAGCTGGAGTTCCTGAGAGTCTGTGTGAAGGAGCTGGCGAGTCATGTGGGGATGTGGCTGCAGGAGCAGAACATGCTCTGGCACGGTGGAAGGTGCAGCTGCAATGGGATGTGGCTCACCTGGCTTGGGATGGGAGTGCTGGGGTCGGCTTGTCCAGAGGGTGATTCAGCCCAGCATGAAGCAGGTCAGCTGAGCCGCAGAGAGAAACCAGCCAGGGACTGAAGTGGGAGCCTGACCAGCTTCCCAAGTCCTGCCTCGGCCGTCTAACTATGGCCTGCTCACAGGAGCAGTCTGCCTGCATTGAGTTATCACCTTGATTTGCAGATGGATGAGGTGATTGGCCTGAATTTGAGTGTTGTGCAATGCAGGAGGTGACTTACTGACAGCCCAGTTGGGTGTTTTCATTGCAGTGCAGCTTTTCCCCCACGTTTCCCCCTTTCCTGTATGGTTTGGCAGTCTCAGGCTCTGCCTTCAGCTCCTTAAAGCGTCTCATGCAGTTATAGTGCATTAATTATCGAGTTTTGAAGATGGTTTAAAAGAAAAGGAGTCTGTGGGGTATCAGCAGGCGACTGTGGGCCCAGAGCTGGAGGCCGGAGTGGTTTGACAGGGAGCCAGGCCCAGGACGACTGTCAGAGCTCCATTAGCCGAGCGCACGCCTCGGCACTGCTGGGAATACAGAGAATGTGGGGCCGCGGCAGCAGATTAAAGTGTTTCAATTAAAGTCTGGATTTGGAGGCTGCGTGCGTCTGCTGCCTTTCAGCAAGCAGATGGATGTTTCTCGTCTCCTTCCAATAACTTCTAAAATGTGGTTGGTCCTATTGGAAGGAGCTTTGAGTGACAGGGACGGGGTGAGGTGTTTTCAAGGCTGGGAAAGTGCTTGTGGATTTCTGCAGCAGAAGGGAAGACACATTTTTTCCAGGTTTTTCCTTACCTAAACAAGGCTCTCTCAGCTTGTTCTGGCTCTTTGGCTGGCTTGGGCTTTCAGCTGTGTCTTTTCTTGGGTAACCTCTGCCCGTGCAGGGGGTGTTATGTGCAGGAATACGTATGGAACGTGTATGGAAGATAGCAGGGATGGGCTATCATGACCCATGGCCATCACACTGCGGGCACAGGGCGGGTTTTTTTAAGGCTTTGGGATCTGCTGTTGTGTAGCCTGAAGTGCTTCTGAATTTTTTGGCTGCGTTCAGGCTCATCAGGTGCTTCCAGGTGTGTTTCTGGCCCCTCTCAGAGGAGGGTATCTTTGGAGCCCTGAGGCTTCTTGCTGCTGGGCAAAGGCAGCTGGATTGAAGATGATGCCTAAAAAACTAATTGTTGCATTTCACAACATGAAGTGTTTTTAATGGAAGGAGCAAGTTGACAAGCTGTATGTCATTGTGTGTGAAGTGTGATCAGATAACAGGCTGAATTGCAGCAGTGATCCTAATTGGGGCTGGTTCCTGTCTGGGATGGAAGGATACAGTCTGTTCAGGTGTTGAGCTGCTCCTGCAGGAGTCTGGAGCATTGCTGATGCACAGGTTTACCCTTGCCAGGTAGGCACAGCTGGTTAAGTCTTCTGGTATATAGACTGCAGGACAATGGCAGCGAAGAAATCAGGTGAAAAAATGCCTCATGTCATGTGTGTCTAAATCCTTACAAAGATGTTTGCCCGTGCTTCCCTTCAGCTGAAACAATCAGCGCTGTGGGAAAGCGTTTGCTCTCAGCCGCTGCGGCAGCGTGGCCGTGTCCCTGCACGCCCCACATTTTAGTTTAAGCTCATAGCACTGGCAGCAACCGAAGATGAAAAGCATTAGTCTTGGTACTTAGTCTTTCCTCTCTAGATGTGCTTGTAGGAAATCCTTGGGCTGTAATCTTGCAAGTGGCTCTGTCAAGGTTATCAGCCTGGCTGGAGTGCCGCTGACGGACGGGCTCCGGGCAGCCTGTGCTGCCTGCTCGCTGCTGCCGGGAATTGTCCCGGCCTCTGCCCTGCCTCGGACAGGGAAGGGGTCATGTGCTGTGTGATTTATGGCAGGTTTTCTCATTCCCAGGTGACCAGCAGACAATGGTGTTCTTCTGCGGGAAGCTCCTGTTGCAGTTGTGTCTTCTTCACCCTGAGGCTGGAACAGCTGTAGCCGCTTTCAGCACTTTTGGAGGCCGTAGGGCTCCCCCTGCTCCCCCCACCAAACTGATTATGATACAGCTTAGCTTGTAGTCTATTTTTTTGCACATGTAAATGTCCCAGTAACCAAATTGCATCGTCCCCAGCAGCCATGAAGGAGCATGTTCTCAGCTGTACAAAGCCCATCTATGTTCTCGCGTCTCCGGCGCTCTGACACAGTGAGGGGGTTGTCAGTCGTACAGCAACTGTTTGTTTTCAAGCACAATCTCATTGGAAACCAATAAAAATCATTCTGATTCACTCTCTGTACAAGGATTTTAATACTTGGCTTGCACAGAGGTTGTTTTTCCCGTGAGCTGCTCTGGGAAGTATAAGATTAAAAAAAAAAAAAACAGCAAAGATTTTTCCTTTATCTTGGTTAATTCAGCTGGTTTGTGTTGGAAACAAAGTGCAGAGCTGGTGGAGAAGGAAATCACGGTTGCTCCCTCCCTGCTTGCTGCAGCGTGGGTGTCGTGTGCCCACTGCCCTGGCAGAGCTGAGGTGCACGGGGAAACCTGTGCTTAGTCAGAACAAAATATTCATGTGTTTTTTCATCCAAGTTGAGACTCCCATTACATGGTAAAATGACAAGTTGAAGGCTGACTATAGGTATTTTCCCACTCAGTGGGAGCTTGTGCAGATTCTGAGTCATTTGCTGACAGTGTGGGCCTTAGTCTCTGCTTTGCCTTGTGTGTGTGTGTGTGTGCTGCTGGTCCCAGTTTGGTTCCACAGACACAACTGGATCCTTGTTTTCACTCACCAGTGACACAGTCGGGTATGAAGTTAGTTCCTTCGTGTGAGCTCAAAGGAAAATGTGGTGGCTCAGGGACTGCAGTCTGGGATTTGAAACCACAGCCCCTTTTTTCAAAGGTAGGGATGGGATGCAGCCCCTAATTATGAGGATCACTGAATTGTCAAGTTCTTTTTTGAATGATCATCAAAATCACTTGTAGGGCTTAACTTAAAGGCAGATGGGTTTAGGATGCAAGATAAACCCTTGGGAAGCGTGTCAAATTTTGCATGTCCTGAGACAACATGAAGAGAGTACCTAATCTTGATGTAGATGAGGTTTTATATAGGAAGTGTAACTAAAGTTGCCTTGAAAAGTGGTGTTGGCAGAGTAACCAGCACGTGGCTGAACAGTTTGTGGGGGTGTTGAGGTTCCTTGTTGCTCTCTGATAGCAGCAAGGTGCAAAGCATCAGTTGCTTTAGTGCAGCAGGAAATTAGTGGGAAAACTAAATGTGTCAGAGCTTTCACCATGGCAACAAAGCCCTGCTCGCAGCACGGCAAGACAAAAGCAGGTCAGGTCTGTGTGGAGCAAGGTGGGAGCCTTCTCCAGGCTGAGTGTCTCCAAACCTGCCCTTTTCCTGGGCAAGAGAACGTGACGATGAACTTCAGGATTTGGAGATGGGGATTAGAAGTGGGTTCTGCCCATCTCATACTTCTGTCAGCAGAGCATCTGACCTGGGAAGCGGTCACTGCCCCAAGGCTGCCAGAGCTCAAGGAGTGTTTAACAACACCCCCAGGCACATGGTGGCATTCTTAGGGCTGTCCTGTGCAAGGCCAGGAGTTGGACTTTGATGATCCTTGTGGGTCCCTTGCAACTCAGGATAGTGTATAATTCTATGATTTTATGCTTTGGGAAGGTCCCAATGGATGGGAATGTTTTCTAAATGCCAAGCAGTCATTCAGATTGTTTCCCTTTCCCCGAAACTGTTTGTAAATAACAGGGAGATTGTGAGACTGCCCTATGTGACAGTGCCTGATGTAATTGCTTGATTCTTGGGCCCCTTCTCTTGGATTTGTGAACAGCCCATGGGTTGCATGAGCACCAGACCACGTTCTGATGGCACACCATCAGTCTGCTCATCCGTCTTCTCATTCCATGTGCTCCAGCATTTTGAGCCCTTCAATGAGGTCACCAGGACAAGGTGCTGGCATCAGTGACACGTGGAAGAGCTGTCTCTGCTTCTGTCCCCCTGACAGTGTCTCCCAACACGTGTGGTTTGGCCATCCCCAGGCCACAGTGGAACACAGAGCAATGCTCCCACGGTGCCGCCGCTCAGGAGTTGTTTTCCCCATAATTGAGCGGGATATTAAAAGGTTTATGGTTTACAGTTACAGGCGTTGCTCTGGCCGGAGGAGCGTCGAAATCGATACGGCAATTACTGCCGGGCTCGTCACGGGTTGTGACTCTCACATGCTTGGGGAGACAAAAGTGGAAGTGGCTGGAGGAGTGCCACCAGCGGGGTGGCCACAGGTCTGCCCCTGAGCCAGGGAAGGGGTGCTGGGCAGCATTCCCAAGCCAGGGAAGGGGTGCTGGGCAGATGTCCTGCACCCGCCTGCCGTGAGCCCCTCGGAGGCACACAAAGAACTCGCAACCGGGCTGCCAGTTTTGCAGAAAGCAGATATTAAAAGGGCAAAAAAAAAAAGCAACTTTAGAAGTGCTCTGAGAGCGAGATTATTTTGTACAGTTTGCTTATTCCTGCTGTCTTCTCTTTGGATTCGTTCTCAAGGCCACAACTGCAACTGGAGGAGGGAAATGGCAGCGGTGACCAGGCCTGGGTGGCCGTGGTCGGGAAGCACTGCTTCCTGCCGGATTTGCATCCCAAGCCCTAAGTCAGCACTTCGGGGCTGTGTGTGGTAGGGTGCCCTGGCTTGTTGGAGTGAGTCATCATTCAAATAGTCACCAGAGCAAACGTGCTTGTCCAAACAAGAGCAGCTCTGCAGAGGCACCCCGGCTGCTCCGAAGCAGTTACGTGTCTGAGGTGAGCAGCAAAACGCTTCTTGTTTTACCACCTGCAGGTCTCCAGAGTCCCCAGCCTCACACAGTAGTCGGTGTGGTAGCACCGCCCTCCCTGCTGACTGGAACAAAGCTTGCTTCCTGTCCTCCGAGGTCAGATCCTATCGGGTTGGAGGGAGCGCTGGTTTGGGTTGAGCAGATGGTTTCCTCGCTGTGTCCCAGAACAAAGGCTGCTCTGCAGTGTCTCCAATGGTGCCTCCTCCTCCTCCTTGCAGGTGGAAACCTCAGCTGTGCATCTGAGTTTAGTGGCGAGATTCAGTGCTAGGATGGATGCTCCAGTGGTTTGTTAGAATAGGAATATCCACTCTCAATTAAAATGGTGATTAAGATAGCTTTTTATTTTTTGCCAGGCTCCTTTTCCTTATCTTAAATGTTTTTTAAGATCTTAAAGGCAGTTCCAGTCTCCTGTTTGTTTTGATCCTTTGTTTTCAGCAGGCTTTGCGCAGGAGAGGCCACGAGAGTGGCAGCGTCACGGGAGGCTGGCTTGAGATTTCAGAATCCTCCTGTTTCGGGGCTGGAGTAAGGTGTTTGTGATGTGTGACCTGAGTGAGTCACCTGCAGTCTGAGGCAGCTGTCAGCCACACCGACCTGCGCACGGTTCGACTCGTGTGCACTGCACCTGATTGGGGTTATCCCGAGCAGGGCACCTCCAGCAGGGACCTGGCTGGGGCTCCAGCCTTGCTGTCACACAGGAAACCATTACACCTGTGTGGGAAAAGCACTGTCACCTCAGCTGTGGCCTGCCTCCTGCCATGCTCCCACCCTGCCATCTTTTGGGGGGTTCCTCTCCCAGATGCCCTCCTACCTGAGGAGCACTGCTTTTGGTTCTCTGGCTGTTTGTGTTGAGTAACTGTTAAGAAGCTGCCCAGCCTCTGGCCCCAGTGCTGGGCAGAGAGTGCTGTGACACTGTTCTGGTGGCACTGTTTTGGCTTTGGATAACGTCTCTCTTTGTGATGGCTCCTCTGTCCTTGGGCTGCCTGTGGTTGTGTCTCTGGCTGTCAGTGCGGTCACCTCGGCAGGCGCAGGGCAGTCACAGCGCCAGGGCAGGTGCAGCCCAAGACATGCCTTGCTGGGTCTGTCTGGGCGGTTACGTGGCTGATGGAAGAGTTACAGAGCTGGTGAGGCTGGGAAGGGAATTGTGGCCTGTTCCACACAAAGGTGCTGGCACAGTCCTGCTGCTCTGGCCCCGGCAGCATCCACTGAGGGTGACAACTCCGGGCTCGCGACGTGGGAATCCTTCTGTGGAGTTCATTTTCCTCATTGTTGGCAAACTGTGAGCCAAATGTGTACACAGTTTAGAGCAACAACTTCCTATTGACAGTGCTTTCAGAGGAGCTGTTGTTTATAAAGCGAGGGATTTCCAGCCCTGTTTTTCTCTCTCTCTCTCTCCAGTGCAGAATAAACTCTCGAAACTGAATGTTTCATTTTCTGACTGCTCGATAATAGTTGTTGGATTCTGTTGCTGTTGGTGAAAACCCACAGGCTGAAGGGAAGGCTGAGTTCTGTATTTTGGTTGTTTCTAGACCTATATGCAGTGTAAGACCTCTGAGGATGGGTGGAATACGGGTGACAAAAGGTGTGTGAGCAGGAAACACAGATCTCCAGCTGAACGTTACACCTTGGCTCTGTGATAGTGGTGGCAGTGGGAAGGTCTGTGTTCTATCTGGAAGGGAAATTTAGGTGATAGGGAAACAAGAGGAGAAAAGGAATGAAAATAGGTGTATCCTTGCTGTTTGGTCTGTGTTTGTATTGCATGGACAGCATGAGCAGTGCTGTGCTGCTCTCCTGTGTGCTTGGACACACTGCTCAGGTTCTTAATCCTGCTGTAAAAAGCTTTTTGGGGAGTGAAGGAATTGGGATCCGTTCTCGCTGATGTGTACAAAGTACCTTTTCATGGCACTGCCCAGCCGGTTCCGTCCGGGTGAGCGGCGGCGAGTGCCTCTCCTCGCACGGCTGGGCTTCCTTCCAAAGCGTTCCACCTCACGCACACGTGTGACAGTGTTGGAAAAACATAAATCCCTAAGCCTCTCCTGGCGATATTACTGTCATTACTCTGCTAGTAGTTTTCAGAAGTTAGGGTTTAAGTGGTTCCCTGATTCTGTCCTCTCCTGCGATACGTCTGAAACCGCCCCTGGAATTAGTGCCAAACACAGTGGTTGGAAGTCAGGTTGAGTGACGCCTTCGGCAACCAGCTCAAGATCAGCAGGAGCAGATACAAGATACTCGGTTGCTGTTCAAGCTGATAGTGCCAGGGAAATATTTAGCACATAGGTGACACTTCTAATCTTTAAAGCACTTCATAAACATTGGCTAATCCCACAGTGCAGTTCTTGGTTGGCAACCTATCTGTCTTCCCTGGAGAGAACAAACGGCTGGAGGACTCTGGGAAGCTGCAGTACAAGGCTGTGATAGAGCTCGAATTTGAGTTGGATTTATTAAAGTATAATTCAAGCTACAAGATTCACTGCTTCTGTGTCCTGAAGCACCTGAGCTGCGTGCACTTCATCCATAGCTGGAGTGGGGATTCCCTCGTGGGACAGTGGACTGGGCTGTGCGGCAGGGCGAGGGAGGATCAGGAGAGGTATTTTTAATTCCCTGGGCACAGTTGTCCTCTGCTCTTTGGTAGCTCATCCTCTGCCTTCCCGAGGGCCCCCAGCTTGGCTCTGGGTCCTTTCCAGCTGCCTGTGGGCAGCACACCTGTCCCCTTGAGCACACCTTGGGGCCTGGCTGGGCAAGTGCACAGGATGCTGTGTGAGCACCAGCTGTGCAGGAGAGTCACGAGCAGTCAGGGTGGGAGTCCTCAAAAGCAAACTGTGGCAAAACACTGTGGTACAGCTGTGATTTGCTGAGAAAAGGAGAAAAGCAGAATGACTTCTGCTCTTTAAGAGCTTGACCCTCCCCTTCAGGACACTGCTCTCGTGGGAAAAGCAAATCCGAAGTCAGGGAAGGTGAGTGTTTCTGTGGTCTTGTGTGGGGCTCATTAGCTGCACCCAAGGTCATCAGTGGCAGATGAGCACCAAACCCAGTAGGTGAGTGAAAGGGAGGTGGGAAATGGCACTGGCTGCAATACCAGGTGAGGCATCTCCTCAAGCCTTGAGGCAGCCCCAGCTCCAGCTCTGAGAGTGCCTGAATCCCCAAGCTACTGGCTGAGGAGGGAGGAGAGGCTCTGCCTCTCATGTTGAAACCGGGGCACTGTGTAGGAAGGAACGTAAGATTTGTATCATCAAAGGCTGAAAGCAAGAGGGAACATGATTTTGTAGCCTAGTGATGAGGGAACTCCCCTGGGAGGGGATAGGGATCAGCTTCCATCTGTGCTCCAGGGACTGTTTATGTATTTTGTGTTGAGAATTGCTGGATGAAGCACATCTCGAGCTGCGCTGAGTTTCTGAGGAGTAACTGGCAGTGTGCTGGGATGGCTGACTGTGCTTCACCACCACTGGGGCCTCTGCACTTTCCTTGTGTCTTTTAGACTTTTTAGGGCAGGGACCTTGGTTATTTACAGTCGAGTTACCAGATCTTAGGGTGTTAATACGTCTCATGCCCACTGCAAGTATTAACCGACCACAGGAGCACTACCAGTCTTCTGCGAGGAAACTACAGCATGTTTGTTTGACCTTCTGCAGACACCCAAAGGTGTAAAGATAATGCAGTGTGTGAGACAGCTTTGACCAGAAGATGAGGTGGTTATCAGGAGTTACGAGCTGACGAAGAACCAATGTTGTTTAGATCTTGTGATTAAGTCCTTTCACTTCTGATTTACTGCTCGGGTATCTAAATTGCATAATGAGAGACAGTAATGTGAAAAAGTAGCAAGGTAGGAAGCCTGGTTTCCAGTAAAGCTCAAACCACAGGGAGTTTATCAGAATCTGGAGGGACAGATCTGCCATATATTAATAAAGAAACCAAAAAGGCTTTCTTTACTTAACAGCTCAGAAGACAGAATATATTTTAATGTTTTTCAGCCTTGGTTTGTAAAAGGTGAAGAAGGTAAGGCAGGTGAGGTGCACAGAAGTAACTGCTCACTTGCTATCGGGAGTAGAAACTACAAGGGCGTTGTTGCATAAAACAGGCCTGGTCCTGTAACATTTTGTTTAGATAAAAGATACAGAGAACCCTCGGCAGTAACCTGCAGTTATTTACGAGTGCTGGTGACTTAATGAGCCGGGTCGGTGGGGCTGCCAGGTCAGCCAGCACCGTGGGGATGTGTGCTGGGACAGAAGTGGTGTGACCCCCGTGGGGGCAACCTGGTCTGGTGGAAAGTGTCCCTGCCCATGGCACAGGGGTGGAACTGGATGAACTTTAAGGTCCATTCCAATCCAAACCAGTCTATGATTCTATTCCATGATCTGTAATCGAGCATTATGTGGCAGCACCAGCCTTGTCTGCACCACCACCGCCTGTTGGCCGGGGAAGTTGTTTTGATTAGCTGCATCATCCTTGTCTGTGCAGGGATGAATGTTTTCCTCACAAACACCAGCCACACAGCAAGGAGACTATCAGCTCATGTGGAAGAGGAAGGGTCTGAGCTTTATATAATCTGTTGGCTCAAAGACTTTTCAGAAACAAATCTTGCGACTGAGCTAGAGGCTAATGACAGCAATATGTCTGCTGGCAGCCAGCAGTGATTCAGAATAGCTTTGGATCTATCCATATGCTCTTTTCCTTGCGTTACTTCTCAACAGAGCTGAGTGCAGTTGAGGAGGGTGTGTGGCATGGGAGAGATTCCAGCTTACCTTCTGTCGGGGTAAATCCACTGCCTGTCTTCCAGACTTGCTGCAGAACGGTGGTGCAGAGAGGTTGGGGAGCGTGAGGGAATCATCTGCTTGTGTGCTGTTACTTTTTACATCATAAAACGTCATGGCATTGTTAATAAGCCCTTCCCTAGTGAAGAATGGGCTGTATGTGGGGTTGCTCTGGCGCCTCATCTCTGTAAATTAATTTCCTTAAGCAGCCTCTGCAAAAACTCTGATCTGTGAGTGGATGGCTGCCCTTCTTGAGTGTAGCTTTAGGGGCCCAGGAGAGTATGTGTGCAATGCAGAATGCCTGCTGTTTCCAACTAAGACTTGCACTCCTTTCTTCTTTCTCCTTAGGTAAATAGCTACAGCACTTCAGGAAATGCTCTGTCAGCTCTCTGAGACAGGGAGTTTCTCGTAATGCTTGCAAAAGGGCAAGTCCCACCATTCATGAACATCTTGGGATGCAGTAAGAGGTGGGTAGAGCTGCCCTATGCCACCCACTCTGAGATGCAGGGACAACCTGAAGGAAATCTGTGCCCTGCTCCACGAAGACTACATTTGGGAGCAGTTTAGGTCTTGTTTTCTCCTTTTTATGGCTCTTACCTGGTTGTTTTGTACCGCAGCTGATAAGTTATTGATGCTGCTCATCCTCCTTCCTGCACACCTCTGCAGGGATGTGCAGCCGAGGCAGGGATGAGTAATGCCTTTGGAAGAAGTGTTTCCCTAACCTTTCATGCTGGATGCCTACATCAAGCATTTGAATCTCTACATTTTCCATTGCACTGGGATGACTGTACATTCCTATCCAATGATTCATTGGATTAACATAACTTTTCTATGAACCAAAATATCTCTTCAGACCCTCTGAGCTAAAGGGATCTTTAGCAGATGCACTGTTGGATGCTCCATGTGTGTCTTCCTCACCAAGTGCTGTGTACAGACAGACTGGAGTGTGAGGCTGTCCTTTTTCTCCCCCTACAAGTGCACTTGGTTCCCTCACATTCCATTTCAGTGACGTTGGAAAGCTTTTTTTCTTTCTTTTTCCCCAGAGGGACTGAGCAGAGCTGTTTACCCTCGGCTCGCCAGCTTCCCCTCGGAGAGCTCGGCACGGGATGAGCAGGAGGGGAGAGGAGGGGAGAGCGTGAGTTCTGCTCCGAGTGGGAGCAGTTGGATCCTCACCTGCTGAGGTGCTGTGCTGCTGTTCATTTTACCTCAACAGCTGCTCTGCAGCTCTGTTTGGGTTTCCACGGGCTGTGCTGAGCACATGGGCTGGTTTTGCATTTAGCTGTGGGACTGTGTTCAAGTCTCTGTAGCTGCTTGTGCCAATTTGTGATGGAGTGCCATTGCTGCAGCGTAGTTCCTGGTTCCATCCCTCGAGAGCTGCTCCTTGGAGAGTTGCATCTTGCAAAACTGCTGCCCAGAAGTGAGGCACGTTCTGTACGAGCAGCACACCTCGGTCTCAGGGCTGCCAGAGCCAGAGCCTGTGTGGCTGTGGTGTGATTGTGGAGATGAGTGTGTCCCAGAAGGTTTGCTGGGAGATAATTCCAGGCTGTTCCTCAGGATTTGCTGATGTGGGGTTGTTTTTTCTTGGTTGTTGTGAAACTGCCCTCGGTGTGCACCTTATCTCAGAGCTGCTTGCCTGTCTTGCTCATTAGCAGCCACGTCTTCCTCCTCCTGGAGCATCGCTCTCACCTCTGGGCTGCTTTCCAGTTGTGTTTATCTGTGCACTGGTGAGCTGCGGTCCCTGGACTAGTTGTTCCTGAACAGTAAGCTGGGAGTGATTTCAGCTTGGCAGTGCTGAAATGCTGTGTGTCCCCGGGTAGTTGTGCACTGCCCCGCCGAGGGGTGCTGTGTGTGCTCGTGTCCTGCTCCTCTGCTGACACTGAGCACCTTCATGTGCCCAGTTTGGCTCTGTCACTCCTGCAAGCTGGCCCTGCAGCTGGGCTTACCTCTGTTAGGGTATGGAACCATTATTTAAACTTCAACTCCTCTTAACGTGACTATTTTTTTTTAAGTATTTCCAAGTTGTTAATCCTGGCCCAGTCTTTTGCAGCTCCCCAGGATGTACAGGCTGTGTGATCTGAGGGTGCAGCTAATGACTTCCTAGCAGGTTTTATAGTCTGACCTCCAAGCCTGCTGGTTATGTCTGGGAATGAGCAGAGGAATGTGATGCATTGAAGCTGTAGCTTGTAGGAAACCCCTTTCTGGAGATCCTTGCTGATGGCAGTGACTTGCTCCCCAGCAGGCTCATGAGTTCCTTACAAGGTGCATATAATGACCCTGGCCTATTACAGTTATCTCAGATGTCTCTGTTATTTATTCTCTGAGACTCTACCACATTCCATTACCAGGGAAAAGTTCTTGTTTTCCCCGAGGCAGCTGTTGCATTGAAGGAATTTTTGGTACGTGCTAGAATAGAAACTCATTTTCATTTTGTACCTGAATCATAGAAAGTCAAGCTAACATGACAGAGCTTGGTTCTGCAGAGACAGAGTTCTCCTGCACCACACAGATCTCTGGCTCTGCTCAGCTCTCTCTTCTCCTCAGTATCACTAAGAGCAGTGATGATTGTTCGTGTGACCAGTGCTGCAGTGGGTAAATAAGCTTTTTTTTCATCTGCATTTCAAGAGAGAAAAAATACTAATCAGCCCTGTGAGACAGTGCCCTTAGTTTCTTGCTTCTGTAGTTCAAATTAATAGAAATCTCATTTATCTCCTTCTGGTAATATATGTCCCCGGAGAGCAAGGTCATGGCAAATGATACAAATGAATGAATAGGGGAGATGGGAAATGTGATCTGAAATTCCTGCAGGCTCGCTCATCTCGCACCCTCTGTGTGTCAAGGGAGCCTGGATTTACGTCACTGTGCCTTACATAAGGATCTATAATGTGATAGCTCCTGAGGTTGTGTGGGTCTTGGGAGGCTCCTGTGTAATTGGTTCAGTGTGTGCTCAGCAGAGCTGCACAGCTCCCATGGACGGCTCTGCAGCAGGGGCTGGTGCTTGGGAACCTCTATGCAGCCCAGAGGTCTTTCTTTTTTTCCTTTAACATCACCATTTGCTCTGGCATTCCAGCTCTTGCAGGTGTCCTGGGTGGTGAAAAATGATGAAGAGGTGAAGAATGCAGTTAAGGTGTAAATCAGCTCCCTAAGGCCAAGCAGTCAATATTTCACAGAATCCTTGAGGTTGGAAAAAACCTCCAAGTTCATCGAGTGCAACCTGTGCCCAATGCCCACCCTGTCCCCCAGCCCAGAGCACTGAGAGCCACGGCCAGTTCTTCTTTGGACACCTGCAGGGCTGGGCACTCCAAACCTCCCTGGGCAGCCCCTGCCAGTGCCTGAGCACCCTTTCCATGGAGAAATTCCTGGTGATGTCCAACCTGACCCTCCCTGGCACAGCTGGAGGCCGTTCCCTCTCCTCCTGTCCCTGTTCCCTGGGAGCAGAGCCCAATTCCCACTGTCTCCCCCCTCCTGTCAGAGATTGCAGAGCCAGAAGGTCCCCCCTGAGCCTCCTTTTCTCCAGGCTGAGCCCCACCAGCTCCCTCAGCCTCTCCTCATGGGACTGACTCTGCAGACCCTTCCCCAGCCCCATTCCCTTCTCTGGACGTGAAAGGAAGGAAAAATTTTGGTGAATGTCCATACCAAGTGTGAATAAGCCAAGGTAGTGTTTGGATTGCCACACTTTTCCATGCTTTCTTGTTCAGCTGCAATAAATCTTTTGCCCAAAGCCGGTAAATTGCTTGTTAAATAACTCCCTACCTCTTCTGGTCAGGCACTCCAGTGTCAACAACGCATTCTGGACATGCCCTGACCAATGTGCATGTCCCCTTTTAAGCAGAACTGCAGAACTGAGACTTGTTACAGAAGTTCTGTGCTTAATTACCTGCAGGTCTTGGGGCATATCCCGTGTCTTGGCTGCTGAGCAGGGGAGCAGGGCAGTGCTGCCCAGGGCTCTGTGTGTGCTGTGGTGTGATCACTGGTGAGCTCCCGGGCCTGACATTTATGTAGTGGTCTTGTGATACTCCAGGTTTAGAAGGCAGGCAGCTTGTTTTACTGGGCACGTCATTCGATAGCCGTACAGTATGAGCTCCTGGCTGAAGTCCCCTCTGACTGTACAGCCCAGGGCTGAGGGCTTGGAAGTGCTGCAGCTCAGGGGCCACGTAAAAAACTGCGTGTACAAAACCTGCCCTGCCCTGGCTTTGTGTCCGTAAGGGTGGAGCAGCTCGCTCCAGAATGGAGATCCTGCCCTCGAGATGGGACTCCGACCGTCCCTGTGATAAGAAAGGAGCACTTCAAAGCTTGCACCTGTACATTTTCTTGTACCTGGAATTTTGTTTGGTGGGTGTGCGGGAATATGGAAATCTGCTTTCCAAGTGGTGCCAAGGTGCTGGAGCGAGTCCGGAGAAGGGTCGGGAGACAAGTCTGATGAGAAGTGGCTGAAGGAGCTGGGGAGGCTCAGCCTGGAGAAGAGGACGCTCAGGGAGAACCTTCTCATTCCCTGACAGGAGGGTGGCCAGGTGGGGGTCAGGCTCTGCTCCCAGGGAACAAGGGACAGGACAAGAGGAAACAGCTTCAAGTTGAGCCAGGGGAGGTTCAGATTGGCCATTAGGGAAAGTTTTTTTGTAGAAAGAGTGGTCCAGCACTGGAACAGACTGTCCAGGGCAGTGGTGGAGTCACCATCCCTGGAGGGACTTAAAAGCTGTGTAGATGTGGAGCTTGGGAACATGGTTTAGTGGTGGCCTTGGCAGTGTCACTGGACTGATCTTAGGGGGCTTTTCCAACCTAAACAATTCTGGGATTCCAAGGCAGCAGGACAGACTGAGACCTTTATTTGATGAGACGGGGGTGATGGTGGTCTGTCCCATGCATAGCACCTTTCTGGGCTGCCATTTTCAGTTAAGAGTTCTTAAAACAGAAAAAAAAAAAAAGTCCTCTAAGGGAAATGAAGGCCTGCCTTGGCAGCCCCTCTGTCTGATCTTTGGGAAGTGCAGATGTGCATCTTGGAACAATTTACTCCTGGTAGTGTTTAGGGCTACCAGAGTGACTGTTTATTCCCACATATGGAGCATGGTTTCAGAAGGTAATTTAAACAAATGGAGCGCCACTTCCAATTTCTCAGGCTTCTAGTTTAGAAGCCAAAACTGTTCTCCTGGCTCCAGCTTGCCCACCCTGGCTGTATCAGTTCCCACATGGCCTGCCAAGTTTGCAGGGAACTATCTGTGGTCCCTTTTCCCTTCTGAGGAGGCAAAAATTCCTTAGCTGAGAGCGGTGTGAGCTTTGTTGGGACAGGGAGCAGGGCAGGGACGTGCAGGCTGTGGGCAGGGAAAAAGGCAGCAGGGAAAACCCTGACTGGGACTGACCCGTGTTGCTTCTGAAGTCACAGAGGTTTTGTGAGCTCCCATCTGCCTTCTGCTCCTGTCCCAGCCCGTGGGTTGGTTTTGCAGTAGCAGCTGAGCTGTGTGAGGGGGTTCACAAAAGCCGTGACGTGCACGGAAGCTCCACGCTCCTGGTTCGTGCTGGGTGCTGCCAAACAGCCTCAGCTCCTGCTGCTGCACTTTGGGAAGGGTAGTTTGGGAGCAGAAAATGCCTGTTATATCCCTGTGCTGTATGGTCAAGGAAAACACACCCCTGTTTTGCGGCTGTTTGAACTGGAGAGTTGCCTTGATATGTAGTTCTTTTGCTTTTACGTGCACCTCTAAGGTCTAGGCTAAGTAGAATGATTTAGTAGCACATCAGTTTGTGCTCGGGAAAGTAAATATTTTCAGTCTACTGAAAGCAAATGGGAATGTCTGGTCAGTGTCCTGGTGCAATGAGTCCTGACCTGCTGCTTGGAATAAATAGGAAATGCTGTGACAGGGGGAAAGTGATGTATTTTGAGCCTGCTGCACGTGTGTGGAAGGGAGCAGTGCTGGGGAGAGTCACTGAGTCGCCTCCCAAAGTTGCACAGTGGTTCCCCAGATGTTTGCAGTGGTCACTGACCCATCTACTCTGTGCTGCTGTTACTCTGGGATCCCATGAGCTGTCTGACCTGCTTTATATGTGTGAAGGGGCTCAAATACCCAAAATTCAGACACATGAAGTTGTGTGCTGCAGACTTGGTTTAAGACCCCCAAACGGATCTGTAGGTTGGCTGTATTTGTTTGGTTTTTGTTTTCTTGCAGTTTCTGCACGTATAAAAGAGTCTTTGTCCTCTGTGGGCCCTGAATTTCCCATGTACAAGGAGAGGCATTGAGAGAATTCCAGGCTGCGGCTTTGCTTCCACGTGCCCCTGCTGCATTTACCTGTATTTAGTGCATGTCTCTGACTCAGTGTTTACTCTTCAGTATTTAAACATTCCCTAGAAATTAAATCTTTTAAGAACATTATTCTTCACACCAAGTGCTTGTAGAAGCCCAGTTGTGCAATGCCTACGCTCATGTATTGGCTGCTGTCTTACTCCCTCGGAACAGGATTTACGGTGGCAAAGCTAAGCAGCAGCCACAATTAGAATTTGGGTACTACAGCACTGAAGTGCTTTCAAAATAGCAGTGTCTGTGCTCCAGAAATATTCCATTGTCCCCTGCTTTAGAGCTGCTGACAGCCATGGTTACTTGTGGGTCCTGAGGGTGCCCAGGGCAGAATCCCTCTCAGAACTCTTGGGGCACCTGAGCCCTTGGTGCTGCCTGTTGGCATCAGTTTGGTTTGCATGGATGGAGCAGCGGGGGTGAGAGTGACACCCATTGCTGTTTGATTTCTGGCCCTTTGCCACGTGCTGTCACCAACCTGGGGCTAATGGCCGTGTGTGACATTTGGAAGGCAGAGGCTTGGCCGGGGTGATTAGTGGGGAGCTCCCATTGCCCCGTCCTTACCTGAATTCACTCCTCGGAGCTGTGCTGTGCTGCAGCTTGCACAGAAAGTGAATCATAAGCCTGAGATCCATCCTCTGCAATGGAGTGACCCCTAGGATCTGTCACAGGTCTCTGCCCTGCACGTGAGGCAGGATCCTGGGGTGGCTTTGGCAGCCTCTCGTCCCAGGTCCCCCAACAGTGTCCATCAGGGCACTCCTTTGTTCACACCATGCTGTGCCCTGAGAGCCCAAGTCTGTATCATGCTTTGGCTTTGAAGTAGGTTTTCAGCTCCTGAGCGCTGTTATCTGTGGGTTTAAGTCATTTCTGCTGATAAGGGAAATCAGATACTCATGTTGGAAGTGGCTTGTAGGCTTCTCTAGTGTTGTAATTCAGTTCTGCACCCAAGTGAAAGGTGATTCTCTAATAACTTGGTCTGCAGTTACTGCTGTGGAAGATTCTTCTGTCAAGCTGGCTTTGTTATGAAACAAATTCAAATTTTAAGCAAATCTTTGTGGTTTTGGGGAGAGCAGTAGCTTTTGAAAGCTCTAAGAGGCAGGTCCTGTGTTCTGACATCACTGGAAGGTCTTAGTGGAAATAACTACAAGGGTGTTTTGTCATCAGCAGGCTTCGAGCTTTTCACTTGTTGAAAGTGAGGAAATTCCTGACTTCACTCAGGTATTCCCCCCTCACCCTTCAGTGGAAATACCACTGTAGAACATCAGTTTATTTCAAGCCAGACTTTATGATCGAACCCAGTTGCCAACCTTGCATCTTCCTTTGTAGTGTTACAAAGCCTGCTGAGAGCAGCAGGTTGGGAGCAGCCAGTGGTTCTCCCACCTCATTGGGGGTAAATTTGGCGTGGTTTGTTTTGCTTCTCCTGCAAAGCCCCTTTAGAATGAGGGTGAGGAAGGGGCTCTGCATCGCTTGGATGTGTTTTATCTTGGTTGTTGAGGGTTAACGTGTTGAAGGCTGCGTTCCTTAAATTTCACTTTTGGCTTTTCTTTCTAAAAATTTCCACTTCATTTCATAACAATTCTGGAGTGAGGGGTGGAGATACTCAGGAACCTTAGAGTCTGAAAATGCTCTGTGTAAGCAGGGACTGGAGGCAGCCACGGTTGTTTTCAGGCCCAGGGGAACCGGTCTTCCTGACAGTAACATTAACCCTCCCTAAATCAGTTAATTGAAGGATTTTTAATTAACTTAGGGGGTGGGAATGGTAAATAGAGGCAGTGGTTTTGAGAAGAAAATTGCTTTCTGCTGCAGTCTTGTGACTGATGAGAATTCTGATGTTTAGAACTAGAAAAACTGTGTCTCACTGATTTGATCATTTCTGTTCCGTTTGGAGCCAAACGCAGGCTCAAGTGACTGGGTTTTGTGGCACATAGCAAGCACCATTAGTGATGGAGAATCTGAGAGGTAAACTATAGCAGGCCTTCCAGAGCCTTATGTGCACACAAAGACTGGACTCAACATTTTGAATGTAGTGACTGTGTTGGCTCTGTATTTGAAAATGCTTTGTGTGTACTGTTATCTTTCTGCCTTCTGAGCTGATAACCCAACCTGGAACGCTCTTTGCCAGGCTACACTTCAGCATGGGAAACTTCCCTGAGACTCAGGTCCTTCATCAGGGGTTAAAGTTCAGCCTGTAGATGCTGTGGATGCTTTTAAGGGGGGGTGAGGGTGAATGATCATGAGCTCTAGCATCTGGTTTAGAAGGTAAGAAATGCTGAACCCTCATGGTTTTAATTTCCAGATTGCTGTACCTTTCCCAGAGGTCAGTGTCTTCTGCTGGCTGGGCTGGGCTGAGTTGGTGCCACTCATTTACACGAGTCCTGTTGGCTAGTGCAGACTTGCAAAGCCATGGGTATTGATCCCAAACCCATCCAGAGGCTGCCCTGGCCCCGCAGAGCGGGAGGTATGTTCCATGCTAAGCTGCACCAAGTGCCGTTTACAAGACATCTTGTGACGGGGCCACTGCTTGTTTGTTCCCATAGAAACTGCCATCTGATCCTGGCAAACTGCACAAAGGCTCCTGCTGCAAAAGCAGCGTCTAAAAATTCCCGAGTACATCATCTAGATCGCTTTATCCATGGCTTTCCTGGCAGAACCTCGTGCTCCAGATCCCACAGTGTTGTCAGGATTGGCACCTTAAAAATGATCCCGGAAATAAAGGTGATACTGTCACATCCTGATGGTGGTTAAAGAGATGCTGGTGAGGGAGGAGGCTGGTGTTTGCAGGCCCTGCTGTCAGCAGGATGATGCACATGGAGGTATTTGATGTATCTGAAACCTTAGATATCAGGGAAAAATTCCTTATCTGCAAGTGTGTGGCTGTTGCTCATGGTTTATTTTGAATATTCTGCTAGTTTCACTTTGGTATAGAAAAGACCTAATGTTTATGAGGTTAGGAAAATATGTGTGCAAGTCTGTTTCAGGGCCTGGAATACCATATTCCCAAATGGACCCAATGGCACATGAAGAGGAACAGGGATTCCTTCCACCTTATCCGTCGCTTTTGATTCTCTCTGGTACTGTGGCGATCCCAGTGTGATGCTTTAACGTTTCTACAGCCTTCTTTTTTAACCAGGAGCTATTACACTTCTGAATCTGAGTGCACATTAGAGGTCCTGTGTCTGCAGAGCCTGGCCTCCTCCCTGGAATGTGGGCAGCATCCCGGGTAAGAGCCCAGCACGGAGCAGCCACTGCGCTCGCGCTGTGGCGAGGAGAGGGGAACAGGCCGTGAGGCTGAGTGAAAGGGATTGTTATACGGGATGACAGATTCCTCTGGAGCTTGTTGCTGTTTGCAGAAGGGAAGCCAAGACATCAGTGCTTAATATCTTCCAGAAGTCCCTTTGCTTTAACCCTTGCAGAGCCTCGGGAAATAAAGTGGAAGCCAGCGCAAAGGCTCCCTGTGGCTCTGGCGGCTTCTCACAGGCAACAAACGGGAGGATGTAGCCTCAGGCTGTGCCAGGGGAGGGTCAGGCTGGACATCAGGAAAAATTTCTTCCTAGAAAGGGTGGTCAGACAATGGAAGGGGCTGCCCAGGGAGGTGGTGGAGTCCCCATCCCTGGAGGTATTCGAGGAAGGACAGGACGTGGCACTCAGTGCTCTGGGCTGGGGGACAAGGGGGTGATCAGTCACAGGTTGGACTCGATGATGTTGGAGGTCTTTTCCAAATTAAGTGAATCTGTGATTCTGCTGCACGTCCTGGTGTGGTGCCAGGTGTTTTTCCTGACAGCAGTTTACAGCAGTAGGATTTCTGTGGTGCACAGCAGGCTGGGGAACCAAGCCAGAGGTGCTCTTGCTGTGTGTGTTGGTTTTGTCATTAAAAACCAGCCGTTTTTTGTCATTAAAGAATAGCTACTCTTGTCCCAGTGCTGGCTGCTCTGTATCTGCTTGACAGGAGTGAGGTTAAGGTATTCCCTCTCCTCGTGGGAGACCTCTCAGTCTGAGCAGTGATCTTTGCATTATAAGTGTTGCTTAAAAATCTTCACACCCTGACCTACAGTGTGTTCTTAACACATCACTTCATGCACACTTCATGCACACTTCTAAATTCCCCCACTTCTGAGCTTTTGTTATTTTATAATCCAGGAATTCAGACCTGGCTCCGACTGGACGCTCTGTACCTGAAATGCTCTGTTTTTCCTCCTCACTTGCATTTTTAGGTCATGACTGAATTAGAGCAAAATGATGATCTGGGGAACTTTCAGTAGCACTTTAAAAACCTGCTTGCTGTAATATCCTGGCAGCTTTGTAAAGACTTGTACTGATGTCTGAGCTGGGCCTTTCCCTCGGACAAGGCTGCCCGGTGCCTTGCAGCCCCTCTGCTCTGAGGGAAGGTCTCCACTGGGGCTCAGTTTGCAGCAGGAGCCGTGGCCCTGCCGTGCAGCATTCCTGATGGGTCTCCTGCTGTGACAGATTTCTTCCTGCATGTGACTACATTTCCAAAACTCTGCTGCTAAGCAACTCTCTGCGAGGCCGGTGTTGCTCGAGCAGCGCCCGCGAGTGACAGCCCCGGAGGGTTTCCTCCAGCTCTGGCTGCAGGCAGGAGCAGTAGCAGGGTGGGAAATGGGCCCCTTGGAGAGCGGGTGGGTGACCTGAACTGAAAGGGGGCCAAGGTGGGCAAGAGTCCTCCCAGATTTCGATTTACCTCTTGGCTTTGCTTGCCTACAGGTGGGTGGGAGGCCAGGCTGTAGCTCCAGCAGGAGTGCAGTCAGGCCTAAGCAGAACTGCAGCGTTCCCATCTGCTGTCAGAGTGCCTGGATCTGAGCCTCCTCGGAGCAGTCGAGCTTACGTGACCGGGATCTGCTTTTTCACATCGTATTTTGTTGGTTAACTGGTTTGCATCGATTTAAATGCACCTCCATGAGGTTCTGCGCTGGTTTAAGCTCATTCAAAAACCGGTTTTAATTAGCAAGTGCAGTCTTTGTGTAGTGAGTGCCAAGATTACTTTTAATTTGCATGGAACCCATGGAGGTAGCGCTGCAGACTGTCAGCAGCTCGTAGGGCTGCACCACAGCCATGTTCATGGCTGAGCCTTCATTCCTTCCACTCACAATTGCCCTGGTGGATCCCACTGGAATTCCTGCAGGGACACTGCCGGTGCTTCACGCAGGAGCTGCTTTCTCTTTGGGGGTCTGTATGACGTGTTACACCTGCAAGTGGCTTAGGTGTGACCAGAGAAGGGCCTGATGTGCACCGGAGCTTTGTGAGCTGATTGGACAAGCACTGGTTTGGGAGAGGTCGGTCTGTGCCACGGAAAGGCTCTGAGGGTTTGTGAAGTCTCCATCTCTGCCATAAAGACACTGTCCAGATCAAAGGGTCCTGAGGCAGAAAAAAGACATAAAGAAGGGAAGGAAGAGTTGTGGTGGGGAAAGGGATCTTCACCTGGGTTTTACTGCAGTTTCTTTGCCTTTGGCTTAAGCTGATTTTAATACTGGTTTTTAGATATTCTGCATTTATAGTCAAGGTATGAAGGAGTGTGATTAAGTGACAGCCCAGGCACGCAGCTTTTCGTGCCTGCTGTCTGTGGATGGACATGTGGATGTATTTCAGTGTACCAGCACTCACTGTAGGCTGGCATTTGTGGGTGTGGTTTATTCTCTTCCCTCAATCGAATAAATAATTTTCCATACCACCTCTAGTTCATGTTCTGACTCCTGTGAAGTTCTCAGCCTTGCATCTGGAAAGCATTACAGGAATTTTATAAGGCTTCTGAACTGAAAACAAGTTACTGGCACAAATATCAGCTCGAGCTGTTGGAGCTGGAGGGGTTTTCTCTTTTAACAGAGTGTGAAATGAAAAGATTGAGGGGTCAGTTGTAATGCAGCCTGAACCCAGTGGAATTTAGGAGACAGGAGTGGTGTGGCTATGCCATACCTGTGTTTGAGGTGGTTAGGTGTGGCTACCTGCAGTCTGGTTTGCTGAGACTTGCTCTGCCTTCAGCTCAATCCCAGGTAGTCTCTGTCTGTAGCTGAGGAGGAAAAGGCAGCGGTGGCTGGCACTGGGAGATTCAGCGTTGACCAGAACTCTAAAAAGCTCTGGAAATCTTGTCATTAAGAAGGATAAAGGCTGGAGATAGAGGTGGTGTAGCTTAAGGGATTCCTGTGCTAAGCTGTGGCCAGCTGAGCTCCTTGGTCACTGCTTGGTCCCCTGGATTCCTGCTCAGCCTGGAGCCCAGGAGAGTGGCTGAGAGGCCATCAGGTTTCATGGGGATGTGCAGTAATTCTGTTCATCCTGGATATGCTCTTCCCAGCCAAGCAGCAGCAGCTCTGTGTGGAGTACTGTGTCCTGTCCCTCTGCTCAGCCTCTTCACAGGTCTGTATTTGCAGCCTGAGGTGATAATTCATGGGACTCACCCTCGCAGCACCTCCTGTTTGCAGCGGGAGGTTCTTCATGGAAATGGTTTGTTTATCTAATGGGCATCTCCAGCTCCCATTCCCTTGCCTTTTCCTGCAGTCCCAGTGCCCTTGATGCTGTTCAGGGTGCTCTGGTGCAGTGTCTGTCAGCCAGGGGAGGTAATTCAGTGTCTCTGTTGTTTCCTGCTGTTGCCCCAGGTGATGAAATGATGAGAAGCTCTGCAGAAGGGTTTGTGCCCTGGGATGCCAGGTGAGGGTGACAGGTGGAGGAGAGCACAGGAAGCCCAGCTCGAGCAACGCAACCAAGGTTGCTCATGGCTTGCAGAGCACGATTTCTCCCTTGCTGCGGCTGAACATGCCAGAGTTTACATGTCACCCCTTGCAACTTCCAGAGAGGAACAGAAGGAATTTGCATCTAGGATTAAATCACCATTGAGCTGGCACTGAGGGTCCTGTTGTGAGCAGCCAGGTTCAGGCAGGGCACTCCCCTCTCGTGCCTGTTTGGTGGCTTCTGTGTGTAAGAGAAGCTGCAGCTGCTGGCACAGGGTTAATCCAGGACTGGAAAAGGGGGAATTGGTCCGTTGGTTGTCAGCATGGGTAAAGGCTGAGCTCCTTGAGGATGCCGTAGATGAGTTTCCCCCGGCTGTGAGGTTTGTAGGCTGTCATACGTGCCATGGAATGATGAGATTTTCTTACCTGGGTGGAGCTGGTTCAGTGAGCTGTAAATGTAAATGTGGGGTTTGTGCTTTGGTCACTGAAATCCCAGTTCTGTTCCCCCTGGGACAAGGAGAGGTCATGGCAGAGCACGGCGCTCACACAAGCCGGGTATTAACGTTGCAGCAGGCCAAGAGGATTTGGATGTATTGACTTTTCTCATAACACCATCAGTATTTTCTTCACCCTGTGCAAGACACAAGTCCCTGCATTGATTGTGCAGAGGGATGTGGACAAGGTGAGAACTTCCTTCCTGAGCAAATGCAGCTTCTCTGTGCACATCTTCGTCCACAGTTTCCTGCTTTCAGTTGCTGCCAATATTTGCATTGTGCCACCTCCAAAAGCCACTGATTTTGCTGCAGAGTGGCCTAGTTTTATTTGCTGTATCACTTTTAGGTAGGTGGGTCCTGCTGGTTAGTTAATTCTGAGGAGGTGATGCCCCTGTTCTGCCCACGAGCTCGCCAAGAGCAGTCTGGGTATCTGCAGTGTCAGTGCCTCCTTTTTGTCGAGCGCTTTCTTACGACTAAAAATTGTACAAATTGCCTATTTGCATGTAGAGAGCTCACTTTTAGTGACCCTAAACACACCAGCAGGCTTGTGCTGACAGCTTGCCTGAAAAACATGTGCCTCTGCCAACCGACTGTCCATACGGAAAGGCGGCGTTGCTGTGGGGTGACATCCATCCAACTGAGCTCCCGAGAAGGGCCACGACCTGCAGTAGCCTGGAGTTCACGCTGTGTTTTTATCACAGCCGTGTGTCCATATGCCAGTTAAGTGCCTCTACATGTAGCTAATCTGCATATCATCTCCAGTATATAGCTCCTTATCCCTCTTTTTTTTTCCCCCTTCACTGGCTTAGTTCTGCTCTCTGCCTCTGGAGTTCTCCTGAAGGTCCTGTGCAGCTTTGGTATCTGCTTATAGGACTGATTTTTACCCCTCCAGCAGCTGCTTAATCCAAACAGGCCGTGTTCCTGAGCTTCCCAAGTGTTTCTGGCAGGCAGGAGCAACTGGGAAGGGAAGTTGTTCCGTGTCAGCCCTTCTGACAGCTCACGTTGTCAGCCCAGTGGGGCTGTAGCTGTTGTGGATGGAGAGGAGAGGGCTCCTTAGCTGACACAACTGCAAATGTGGAGGAATTCAGCTGGATGAGCCTTTTCCAGGCTTACCCATTTGTCAGCCCGAGGACCCTCTGTGGTGACAGCTCCTCATGTGGCTGTGCTGTGCCACGTGTCCTGGGAGTGACATGGGAGACGAGCTGCAGGACACGTCCATCCGCAGCAGAAGACACCCAGGGAGTGTTTACTGAGGGCTTCCCAAGAGGAATCTGGAGCAGGAGGACTCCTCGGAACAGTTCTAGGAAATGTCTTGCTCCCAAATAAACATGCTGATTTTCTCAGCGCAGTCGGTTTGCCGGTGCCATCTGTTGGCTCCCGTCCCGTGCAGGAGATCCCGTGCTGACTTACGGGAACGCCACTGCCACAATCCCGCCCCTGTAGAGACGGAGCACAGGGGCTCCTCCTGAGAGAAGTGGGGTTTTGTGATTGTCACTGCTACAGAAACAGCTGAACTGAAATGGAAAAGGTGCTTTCTTTATGGAATGAGCATTCATGCAGGAAATTTTAATTATAGCTGAATTACAGTTATAATTAGATCTGTGCAGATGCATGGCATGAAGGAGTAGATGCTAGCCCAGGCCAGGGTCTCGAGCTTGTTCCTTTGTTCACAGCACAGAAGAAAAAGGGAGCATGCACTGTTCCATGGCTCCTTTCCACTGAAAACAGACTGTGCTTCCACCTCTTTCCCTGTCAGAGCCTTCCAAGCAGTTGGAGCAGTTCAGAGCAAGGTGCCTGTCCTCTCCCTGCCCTGTGCCCCCCTGGCCTCCTCCTGCCCATCTGCCTGGGCACCCAGCCATTCATTTCCCTTCTTGTTGGCAGGACAGTATAGTTACAAGGAAGTCTGTCAGATTATTAACCACAGTCTGCTGAGAAACAGGATGTCCATCATAAATATTAACTCTTGCAAGTTGGTATTCTCTCCAGTTCCAAATCTTGTGCCTCGTTTAGGAACTCCTCACCTTGGCATGATCTTTAGCTCTGGTGGCTGCCAGATTGGAAAATCTGGTGTCTTGGGGCAATACAAGAATTATAATGTTGTTTATAGTTATACTTGGGGAATTTTAGGAGAACTCTGTGTGTTTGAGAGCGGGAATTGCCAGGACTCCACATGCTGGGCTGAAGGAAATGGTCACTGCTCAGGGCAGAGGGGCAGCCTGGGCTCACTGGGGACTCCCAGGAGTTCATATCTCTCAGCATTTTGGGGTGCTAGTTTGGCCTGAAGTGTACCTTCCATCCCTCCTGACTTCCCATGGGATGCAGTGGGACATGCTGATATCATGGATAACTGCGAGCTCCCTTTTGGCCTTCCTGAGTTTTGGGACCTCTCCTTCCTTCTCCCGACCACCACTTTTGCTTTCGTGGGGTTGAAATTTCCGTCTCACAAGACTTATGCACACATACTCAGCACAGCTTTAGGATCACAAAAATGTGGAACAGTGCACCAGGAGAAGAAAAATCTGGAATAACAATGGACAAAAGCCACCTGGCTCCAAAGAGCAGGATCTCCACAGCGACCTGCAGGTGTCAGTTTGAACACCTTACCTGCCCTCTACCAATTGTTCTTAGCAACTTGTCATTCCTTCCAAATAACAATTCCTTCCTCAAATTACTAGTGTAAGTTTTACTTGGATCCAAGAAGGAATAAATGAGCTGTTTAGAAGTGGAGGGAACATTTCGTTAATTGGTAGCAGCATGCATGCTCCAGGCTTGGCATTTATCCTCCTGCCTGTAAGCTTCATTAACTTCTGATAAAAGAATAGTTAATTTCTCAGACTCCTTTTTTAGAGTATTTCATTGTTTAAGAATTTAGATCATGGTTTTCTTCCACTTCTACTTGTAGCTGAATTTGTGCTTTATTTAATGATGTTTAGTCTTGCTCGCTCTCTATTTTATGTGATGTTTGTAAGCATGAGGGAATGCACTTGATTTTTGGGTTTGGGGTTTATTTTAGTATTTCAACTACCTGAAACTGATTCCTTTGGAATAAATGTAGAACACTGGTTCTGGTGGTGCTGCTGTTCCTTCAGCTGGAGTGTTTGCCTGTGCTCGATGCTTTGTCCTGGGGCGAGGTGGTTCAGTGACTGGCAGCAGCAGGAAGAACTGCAACCAAAACTTGCCAAATTGTGTTCATGACCGGCAAGGATGGCTGGAAGGATGAGGAGTTTGTGCAGCCATAGGGCTCTTCCCTGGTCAGGAGGCCCAGGCAGGGAGGACTTTCCCAGAGGAAGGAAAGCAGGCACTTTCCTTACTAAATAAATATTTTTTATATTTGGAGGCAGGGCAGTTATTGCCCTGGCAAGGATTTTTTCATAAAATATGAAAGCTAATTTTCATGTGCTTCAGATTGTCCCCTTGAAGATATTAAAGATCCTTTTGTTTGGTTGTTTTCTGCCAATATATAATCTCCAACAAACAAATAAATAAATAAAGGGCTGTACCCATTGTGGCTGTTCCCTGTGACTGAGTTTTAGATGGAGTCAGTCTGGCTGGTGCAACCTGAGGACTTCAGCCAGTCTCTTTTTTCTGTTGAAATCCCAAATCATCCTTCGAGGGAAGGGCACACATTCGCCAGCTGGGAAATGCAGGAATGGAGAAACCAACTTGGTCTGTTCTGGAAAGCCTTTAAACCACTCCTTCCCTCTGGAAAAAAAAAGCAATTCTCCAAAGGAATCCAAAGCAAACCTCTGGAACGAACCAAGTGCATCTCCCCGGGTGGAACACGGCTCCTCCAGCCCTGGAATTCCCTGCCTTGCCTTTCCCTTCCGCGGAGCACGGAGGGGATTTCCTACTTCCACCCTCGAAGGGGCGTGAGGAAGCTCTGCACTTCCTGAAACTGGAGCACAAGGTGGTTTCCCCAGGATTTTTCTGGAGACTTTTGCCTTTTATGTTACATCAGTTGCCGGAGGCATTTGGATGGAATGAAAACATCTGGGAGAAACCCCTTTGGAAACGCCAGGTCTCTCCTCTGTGTAACTTCTGAGGATGGGTTTGGGTTTGGGTTTGCTTGGCTGAACTTGGGATAAGATCCTTCACATCTCGTGGCTGCTGTTTGTGTTCCTTTGCTGCTGATCCAGGAACTGTGTGTCTTGTGGGTGTGGAGTTTCAGCACATACCACGTTTAAATCCCACAGTGTGAGGAGGTGACAGGGGAGGTGACAGCCTGGTTCTCCCTGCCCTGTGTTATCAGAGAAAACCCGAGTAATTCGGTTGTGTTGTGTCTGGCCCTACTGACCAAGTTGGGTGCGATCAGGTGCTCTGCATACCTTGAACTTGGCCGAGAGTGTCAACTCAAGCCATATAATTAAGCTGGGAAATGAGATTTCCTTAGAGCAAATACAGAGCTGGGAAATGAGTAAGGAGCTTAGGAATACTCCAGCTCTGTGGATTTTCATTTACGTATTTGGGCCTGAAAATGACTCATGTCTCCGGGTAGACATCTTGGCTTTGCTCTTCGAGGCAGCGTCTCTTAGCTTTTATGTATATTTATGTTTAAACTTCACAAAAGCCCGTTCTTGCAGGAGAATCCTTGGTGAAAAGCATGTGGGGAGTGCTTCCCAATCCCCCTCTGGCTCTCTTTAACTTTTCCAGCCCACTCCCGAGCGCTGTCCTTGGAGCTGCTGCAGCGCAGCTCCACCGAGGAGCCAGGCACTGAGCTGTGCCAGCGGGGCCCGGCTCAGCACCCCGTTAATCACAGCCCCTTTAGTGCCTGGCAGCCCCCACGGGGCCAGGGCTGCCGTTTCACCTTGTGCCTCGGCTCCAGCCCCGCTCCTGCCAGCAGCTCCCAGCGCCGGGTGCCAGACCTGGCCGCCATCCAGCTCCCGCTCCTGCTGTAAGGAAGCATGCTCAGTGACTTGGAAGGCTCCTGGAGTCGTTCCTGGCGCTCTGAATCGAAGGTTTCAAATGAAAGAAACAGCTTATTGTGCTTGGGTGCCTTTTCGGGATTCTGCTGGGGTTCTGCTCACATGCAGGGCGGTTGTTGCCCTGGCAGGGATTTGATCATAAAATGTGGAGCTTAATTTTCATGTGCTTCAGATTGTTCCCTTAAATAAAGATTCCCTTAAAGTGTCCTTTGGTGGTTTTTCTCCAAGTAGCACCGTGCCTGGGAGGGCCCTTTAGCCCTGCACTTGGGGTTGGCACTAGGAGAGGGACATGTGTTTGGGTCGTGTGCCCCTGTGGGTTTGTGCCCACGGTCCTGGCACGTCGCTGCCCACAGAGCACTTGTCCTCGTCCCCACTGAGCTCTGGGGTCTGGTACAATGTGAGCATTTCTGTATTTGGGCTCCTGTGTCAGATCTTCCTGGCTGTGCATCCTCAGCGGTTTTCACAGCGGCGCTGCTTTGCATGCCCTTCCCCGGGCCTTTGCATGATCCTGCAGCCTTCCTGGGCAGGACTTGTGTAAATCAGGCTCGAGCAAAGCAACCAGGAGATTTGTAAAAGCGGTTCTTTTCCCAGGGAGAGCCATCTCCGAGCAAGAAAACCTGCTGGGGGATGGTAATTCATCCCACAAATCCCGCACTCGGCTGGCAGACTGGAGCTGCTCGCTCGCGCGGGTGTTTCATGGTGGGGAGGAGGATACTTAAGGCTGAAATTTGATTTAGAAGCAGCAGGGCAGATGTTCCTCTGCCAGGCAGACTAGCTTTTTCTCTCAGCTGTTTGCTCCAGCAAGGTTTCATTCTGCCTTTTCTCCCCTGCTCATTCCATCATTCCGGAAAAGATTCCCTCCCTTATTGTCTGCGTGTGGATGAAATGACGTACTTGCTTAGAGTGGACTTGAGGTGAGATAGTGCTTAGCACAGAAGTGTCTCCCCATGTGGATTCTGATGCCCAAAGGAACTGGCAGCTGCCAGCTCTGGGAAGGTGGAGGGAAAAGAAGCAGGGAAGTGTTGGAGGCTGGAGAGCAGCTGACTGGAAGCACTTAGACTTGTTTAAACTCCGTTAGTGTAGCGTTACAGAGCACTTCTGGTTTCAAACAAATAAATGCCTCAATTGTTAGAAGCCTGACACCACCCCCCATTCCCATCCCTGCTGGGTTTTATCAGCCCTGGTGCAGCGAGCTGGTGTGTGGGTGATGCAGCTGGGTCAGTAACATCTCTTTTGTTTCCCCTCTGGTAGGTTGCGATCAAGATCATTGATAAGACTCAGCTGGATGAAGAGAACCTGAAGAAGATATTTAGAGAAGTCCAGATCATGAAGATGCTTTGCCACCCACATATCATCAGGTTGTACCAGGTAGGAGCACTCTTGAGGTGGGGATCCCATCCCTTGGCTCGAGAGCTTTACACTGTGTAGCAGCACTTTCTCCAGTGTTATCCCTCCTTTCCTCCCGCCTCAAACTGGGAAAGGCCTTTATGTTTTCAAGGTCTTGGAGTACTTTGATTGGAGGGGCAGGGGGAAAGTGTGGCTAATCCTCCTCTTTTCTGGGACATGGTGCTTCCTCTGTGGGCGGGCCTCTTGCCACTTGTTTATGGCCATTGTGTGCTTCTCAGTTTCCCAGTGGAAACCGGATGCGGGTTCCCTTTCTCAGTTTAAGGGAGAGAGTCCATCCCACCCTGGAGCAGGACTGAGCTCCCCTGCTCTCCTCTCCCTGCCCAGCTCCCTGTGGCCCCAGGACCTGCTGATGTGCTCAGCCCTTTCCTGGAAGGGGATCAATACTGGCGGCAGACCTGCTTGGGAATATTGTTTGCAGACTTATCTCTGCAGCTCGTTTGACGTTTCTTGTCTGCAAACAAGCTCCCCAGAGGCAGAATCCATGTGCTGCCCTTTGCACAGGTATCTGGTGGTGCCCCTCCTGCTGCACCATCAAACAGTGAGGAAGGTGCAACAGGCCAGAGATGAGCAGAGGAATAAAGGGGTCTGTTTCTCATCTATGCCTGAGGGATATGAGTATTTATTTGGACTCCAAAGAGTTAAAACTGAGTAGAAGTGACAGGTTAATGTTTAGCTACCTTGGCCAAACCACATGTGAGATGCTTACAGCAGACCCTGCAGAACTGCAGTGTTTTTTAAGGTACTCAGGGAATGCTGCTTTTCAACCTGTTTTATTCCATCTAAAGGTTTTGATGTGATACTGAACAGGTGACAGTTGTGGCTTGGCTTTGGTAAGGTGAGAGAGGAGTCCCTGCTGTGGAGCCTCTTTCATCTGGCATTTCTTTCTGGGTACCTCCACTGGCATTTATTTTTAGATAAAAACTACTGAAGCTTGGAGTTGGGAATTCAGAGCCTGTCACATCTTTGCATCAGGAATCCTGAGTTGAAAAATCATGTTTTCTTGAGCTTGTAAGACTTAAAAGATGTAAGTGAAAAAGAAGAGTTGTCTATAATGACAGCTGTGTATAACATAAGAGATTCTGTCTGGAAACAGAAATGTGCTTAAAAATCTACCTATGGGTTTTCTGGACATGTAGGATCATTAAGGGGGTGCTGTATATCCTGTCCTGTGACAGTGGAGCAGAACTGAGGTTCATCTTTGCTGTGCTCATGTTTTGACATCAGAATAATGGGGATCCAGCTGTTGAAGCAGCTGCACTTGTCTGGATCAGGCAAGGATTTTGGAAAAAATGAAGTTTACATGTTCAACCCTAATTCTCAGGAAGAACAGGCGGTGCTGGGCTCCAAGGGGATAACGCTCCATTTCATGTCAGAAGGGGAACTTTCACTTCTCTTTGAAGCAGAGAACAGCCAAAACAAAGTCAAAATGTTTCCAGACACCCTGGAATACCAAAATCAACCTGCTGGGCCTGGCACTGGAGATGCTGTAGTGTGGTTCTGAACTGAAACACCAGGTGTTGTTCCATTGACAAAGCTGCTAAATAAATTGTATCAAGTCTTGGAAAACACCCCACGTGTACTAACAGACTGTGAAAAATGTGTTAAAAGCTGTTAAAAGCAGGGTGTTACCTGGCTGCAGGGGGGGAAGCGGGGGACTCTCTCCAGCAAAGCCTGAGCTCTGGTTCATTCACAACAGCTCTTGGCTCGTTGGGAAGTCACAGATTCAGTGAATATTCCCCCATTTGGCAAGACTGTGATGGTTGTTTTAGTGGCTGCAGGGGCCTGATGAACTGGACAGGTGAACTGGTTTGGTGGTAGCAGCCCTGAGAAGTCTCCCAGGCTGCTGGAACACAGCAAGACCAGGGAAAAAATGCTAAAGAGCGGGGAAATGGAGGAGGAGGAAGGTGCAGGTGAAGTGTTGTGTGTAGTTACAGATTTAGTGTTTGAAACCTGCTGTTTCATTCTTACTTTCCCCAGCTCCAGTCTGTTCCTTAAATGGCTCTGTAAAGGCAGGGGAAGGTTACAGTTTGGATGTGATGAAAGCAGTTCCATGTGTTATGGGGAGAATAAAGTTGGGTTAGATCCATTTCTTGCTGCACTCAGCAGTCTCCTTATGTGTCACTTCTCTGTCCTTGTGTCCAGGTTATGGAGACGGAGCGGATGATTTATCTGGTGACAGAGTATGCCAGTGGAGGGGAAATATTTGGTAAGTACATTTATTGCATTCTTTAATCAGATAATGCACTTGGTCAACTACAGTAAACTGAAAATAGCTGCCACACTCTCTTGTTTCAGCTGAGAGGTGCCCTTCAGCCTGCAAACTTTCCATTGACAAGAGGAGTAAAGGAATAAATGAGACCAACTCGAGGGAAAAATAATCCCCATAACCTCTGTTTGTTCTTTGGGTTTCACTGACAGGTGGTGCTGCTCCTCTTCTGTGCTGACTTTGGGATTAAAGGTGTTGGAAATAGTTATCCAGTTGGATTTTAGTGTTGCTGAATACTTTGCTTCCTAGCAAGTTATACGAACCTCACTGACCGTAGTGGAACTGTTGGTGTGTGTTGGTGGCTTTCAAAGAAATAGGCAGTCGTGTGGTTCTGGAGTGTTTTGTGCTCAAAACTGTCTTGTCTGTCCTTTTTGATTTCTGGTGTTATCTTAGCAAGCATCAGTTACATCCCTTCCAAACACCATTGTCTAAGAGTGTGTTGGCTGAGCCTTCTTGACCACAGGAGCTGTTCTTGAAAGGAAAAAAAGTGTCTGTGCAACACAACTACAAGAACTGCTGACTGATTTATTAATTTGTTTGGTGACCGATAATAAAACTTGCAGAAATAGGAATTTACTTACACGCTGGAATTTTGTGCCGGCTGACAGAGTCAGAATTTGGCAAGATTGGTCTGTCCTGGTTTTGCCAATGTGAGCCTCTGAAAAGGGGGAAAATCCTGTGTGCTTGAAGTGAGCTGGGTTCAGTCAAGGGAGTGAGGACAGTCACACTGTCAGCTGTGTGGGAACATTCCCCTTGTCCTCTTCAGTCACTGCAGAAGATTCACTTTTGATTTCACTTCTGGCTTTGCTGGAGGAGAAGCTGAGTTGTAGTAAAAGAGCTGGCTTCCTCCAGCTGATTCTTCCAGTTGTTTATTCACACATGAATCACGGTGCTGGGCACACTCAGCAGTTCCAATGGCTTGTGAAATTCACCTTCCAGTGTGCAGCAAAAGCACCTGCGTGTGTACTGGAGTTCACTTGTGTGCAGATCGCCACAGAAAAGTACAAACCCTCTTTTACTTTTTCTCCCTCTTCTGTTGAATTTGGCAGAGATGGGCTCATCTTTTTTTAAATCCAGAACTATGTGCAGGCTCATATACAAACTTGGAATGAATTCTTTGGTTACAAAAATAGCCTTCTGCATGAGTCGAAGTGAAAACCTAATTGCCTTCTGCAAGATTTTCTGCTGTAGTAAATTCAGCTCATTAGCATGGCTAATTTCCATGTTGCTGCCCAGCATTTTATCCTTGTTGATAGCTGGGAGCAGCCAGCTCTGTAATAGTGTGAGGTTTCTCCAGAGCAAAGGCAGGAGATCGTGCCCCTCTACCCGGCGTTGAGGATTTTTGGGCACTGCCCTCGGTGCGAGAGCAGAGAGGGGGAAACTCGAGTCTCAGCTTCTTGTATTCAGGGTTTCCTGAGGAGCCATTAAGACTTTGTTCTAACAGCGGAAGCAATTTGCAGGGAGGAAACAGGAGCCCATTTTGGGAAGGTTTCCTTACAGTCCTTGCACCTCCAGCGCCGAAGGATCTCACGTCCTTGTGCTGTGGAGAGAAGGTTGACGGCAGTGTGGGCTGGTTGGCACCTGCTTGGCTCGGCTGGGGCTCACCTGCTGGGTAAAACCTCACCTACAGGGCCCTTCAGCGCAGTGCTTGTCCCTCTTATGGCAGGGGTCTTGTTGGGAATGCTGGATGTGCTGCAGGGATGGTGTGTATGAACACTGTCACCGTGTCCCCTGCTGGGCACTGGGGGATCCTCTGGGAAATGGGCCTGTGCTGAGTCTTTTTTATCTTTTTTTTGGTTGTGTCCTAACACCTGCATGACCTAGGCTTTAAATTGTAGTGCTGAGCTGCAGGAAGGGAAGGGGACTGACAGCCATGGTTGTCTGGATGTCAAACACCCAGGGTAAAGCTGAATGTGCCTCACAGAACCGGAGCTACAGCGTTGTGTTGCTGTGAACTGAAAGTTTTTGTCATCCTCAGTTGCTTCTCCGATGCTTTCAAAACTTTCCAAGGCTTTAACTGTGCCATGCAGCTGTCAGCATTACAGAGGCAGTACTAGAGGTTGAATTCTTAGCTGAAAGAATGGTGGTTTCTCTCCATGGCCGCAGTCAGGGAGTGTTGGCTGTGTGTCTGTCCTGTCCCTCGATGGTCTGAGCTCTGCAGGGATCCTGGGCCAGCACCTGGGAGGGCTGTACCACCTGTTTATCCAAACTTCCAGTAAAAGGGCTGAGAGCTCCTTCAGTGGCCAAGCTGTGCCGTAAGTGTCTTTGATTCATCTGTTACTGGAAATGGTTTGATAATTCACTTTGTTTGCGTAGCGGTGCGTGGGGACCAGGGCGAGAGCTTGGGTTTGCTGTGGGCTTGAGCAGCCAAATGTAAATTGTTATTTTTGTCCCTATCCATGTTTTGCGTGTGGTTGGGTTGCTGGTTTGACATTATGAACAAATGAATGTCTCCTTTTAAACATAGGGTGCTCTTTGTTCCAGGTCCCTTGAGTGTCCTTTTTTTGAGGTCAAATGGGATATAGTCTTAAAATCTGGTTTGATTTCAGCTGTTTACTATGGACACTGTAAACAATCTGCAGTCCTCACTGACTGAATATGGGTTCTTGGTTGACTGACAAAAAAATTGCAGAAAATTTAGAAAATGGTTTCTGGTTATTGTGGTTGCCATGTCTGCCCTGTCTCCTCACCTCCTGCCCGCTCATCCTGAGCTCTCTGAGCATTAAACAACATGGTGCCCGCCTCTAGAAGGTCAAGCTGTTTCTGACATCACAATGTCCCCAAATTCACTGGAAATGTCACTTAATCCACCACATGGAGACGTGAAGCTTCAGCGGTGTTTGCTTTCCAGACAAAAAAGCAACTTTAAAGCACAAGGCGTCTGTCCAGAGGCGAGAAGTGGAAATGTGTGTGTCAGTCCTGTCTCTGAACCAGCTGATTTTTCTTCACTGGAGGATTTTATTGTTTTTTTTAACTCAGAGAACAGCGTCAGGTGCTTCATATAAGTACAGAGACCGGTGACTGATGTTTTTAAGGGCTGTGGAATGAAATCATTCATTCCTTCCTCTCTGGGAGACACTCAGAGGAGCATCGCCCTGCGCCTCCAGCCCCCGAGGAGCGCCGTGGCACGTCTGGGTGCTCTGGCACACCCCGAGCAGGGTGCTGGCTCCCAGCTGAGCACTCAGGTCAGCCCTGGAACCTCCACTGCATGAGAGGTTTATGCAGACTAAGCTCTCAATGGTTAATTTTGGCATCCAGTTGCCCTTGGTGGTATGTGAAGCATTCTGTAGCCTCATTGTTCCTGTCCTTCCTCTGGAGCCTGTGCAGAAATGTCAGCGGGCTCCGAGGGCTGTGCCTACGTGCAGGGCCCGGGGGCCGGCCCCGCTCCCGGGGCTTCATGAAAAGTGAGATTTCACGCCTAACCTAAAAAGGGGTTTTTTTTGCAGCCTAAGCAGGACTGGCTCATCAGAGGGGCAGCAGAGTTTTCTGTGTGAGAGGCACAGGGCAGAGAGAGGCGTGCTGCAGCTGTGTGTTACTGTCCGTGCAGGGGACAGGGGGACCCTGGTTTAGGCAGAAATATGCTTAGGAGAGGACTTGTAGGAAGACACCTGCTGCAGTAACTGGATTTGTTTTCTTGCCTGCAGGAGAATTGCTAAAATGTTTCCGAAATCGTTGAGAGATTGGAGCCTCGTGCTTTGTTTCAAGGGCACTTGCTGCGCTCAGAGATTCCAGCGGTGCAGAAGATGTGAACGACCTTGTTTAGGAGCTGAGCTATTACCTGTTGATCAGTGGCAGCACTTAAATTGGAGCAGCCCTTGCTGAACTCTGCTGTCAGTCTCCAGCTCCTTAGAGAAATAAATTTATGACCATGCAAATGCCTTAATGAAATACGACGGGGCAATTTGAGATGGTACCTTTGCTTTTCCTAGCGAGTGAGCTGAGGGTCATTTGACTTGGTGATGGTTTTCCTTCCCCAGCCCTGGCTCAGATTTGCTTGTGGAATAAGTTTATCCAATGAATAAAAAGTTAATTGACAAGTTCTTTGAAAAAACACCTCGAGTCTGTTGCTCAACATGAGCAGGCAAAGGCAGAAGTAGGTTGCTGTGCAGTCAGGAGCAGCACAACTGCTTTGATGGATCTTGGTAATTAGTGTTTACTGCGAGTCAATTATGTCACAGGTATTTTAATTAATGGGTGACTGGGGAAAAACACAGCCACCCGATGAGAAACCTCCACAAGTGATTTATTGTTATTATTTTCAAGAACAGGTATCTGTATCGAGCCCCCAGTTTTAATGGGCCTTGGGGAGGGACATGGAGCATTTCAGCCCAATTTTGGCCAGAAGTCTTTTGAGGCCAACTCAATGTCCCCACTGAGGGGTTAGAACCTCCTGAAGTGGGCAAGGGGATAACGAGCCCCTGGGGTTTGGGTGGCTGGTGCCTCTGCTGACCTACCCTGTGGCCTGTGCCAGAGGGGACAGGGCTTGTGTAAACCCCCAAAGCTGTTCCTATGAGCTGGGGAAACTTTGAAACCCCCCTGGTCCCACATGTGGTTACTGGGGACTCTCCAGGGCACATCTTGAGTTTCACCTGGGGTTTTGTGGCCCTGTCCTCAGTTCCATAATCGTGCAAGCTGCTGTTCCTACCCGTATCTCTTACCTGCTACATTAGTTTTAGCCAGATTTGCATATTGGGTAGAAAGGTATTAGGAAAAGGCAGTAATTGTACCTCAAAATTCATCTGCCACTTCGATTTTTATGCTTTTACTGGCAGAGTTTTGCCTGTTCTGCTGACGCTTCAGGGAGAGGGATGCTTTTTCCCCTCCTTTCTCTGCCATTTCTGCCGCCTGTGTCCTGCCTGTCCATCCCTGCTCACGGGACAGTGAGGACTGGCTTCTGTAAGCCTGGTGCTTCCAGGTTTTTTAAGTGGATTGACTCCAGCTGGGTCACTGCTGTGTGCCTGCCTTTGTGATCTCTTGGAGAGGCTTTTCCTGTCCGTGTGTGCAGTGCTGCCTTCCAAGGAAAGCCCAGCTGGCAACAAATGCTACCTTTGAGTGAGAGTACAGGCTTTCAGCAAAATATTTGGGAGCGCTCAGATTTCCATAGTGGAAGCCAGTTCCATTTTTATAATGAAATGCTTTCTTGGATCTTGCAAGGATGTTTTTGCAGAGAGGGACGATGTTAAATACCTCCTGCAGCTCGCAGCTCACAGCTCTGCTGGCTGGTTGTGTCTGAAACTACCTGGGACCTCACTGGTTGCAGCAGGAGTTATCTTTGAGGCATGTTAGACCAAAGACACAAAAACCAGAGGGAAGGTGGGATGGCACATGGCCAGGAACCTGCACTGTCGAGATGATGGGATGTGAGGCTTGGTGCCTGACCGAAGGCAAAGGTTGGAAAGCTTTATTTTTGCTTTGACGTAGAAAAAGGTATAAAACCCTTCGCCTTTATCACAGAACAGTTCTGTTTTTCCAGCCGTGCCCTCAGCTGTCCTGTAAATAAGATAAATTGTAAGCCCTTTCACTCTGTGTCCCTGCCCCTCGCAGATCACCTCGTGGCCCACGGGCGCATGGCCGAGAAGGAAGCCCGGAGGAAGTTCAAGCAAATCGTGGCTGCTGTCAACTTCTGCCACTGCCGTAACATCGTGCACAGGGATCTGAAGGCAGAGAACCTCCTCCTGGATGCCAACCTGAACATCAAAATAGCAGGTGAGCTGGGCAGAGCGGTGTGGGGGGAAGGCAGCTGCTTTCAGGAGTTAATAAATGTAGGCATTGGCCGCTTCCAGGTATTCAGGGGGAAGGAAACACAGTGCAGCTAAAGGAAGCTTTGGATTTCTGTGTGGCCTGCTGCCCAGAGCTGAAACTGCCAGGTTGCAGCCGGGAGATTTATGTCTCCCTTCACGCAGTGCAAAGTAAAAGAAGGAGGAAAAAGAGCAGGTTTGGCTTCCTGGGCAGACGTGGCTGCAGACACTCCGGGTAATGGTGAGACAGTGTCACAAAAGTGACCTTGTTCTGAGTCCTGCTGCTGGGTCTGGGCTTCTTCAGAGCAGGTCAGGCTAGGTGAGAGGGAAGGAATGACAAAGTAGGCATGACAGGGTGGATGGCAGAGCAGTGAAGGGGAAGCAGCACTCCTGGAGTCGTTCACGATGTGCTCTGACAGAGCCAGAGTGGCCCCAGTGCTTTGGGGGCTTTAGTCACTGCAGGGAGAGAGGCTGATGCTGCTGAGCACACAGGCCCTCACTGCTTGTTCCCAGAGTTGTGCAGGACAGTGGGAATTTTTGGCACTAACTGCCCTTCCAGAGACCTTTCTCCTTGGCCATTTCTGGATGGACCTAACACAGACCTGCATGTCTGATCCTCTGACCATGAGCCTGAACCTTGGCTGCTGAGCTCTGGGGGGCACTGACTAGGTCTGACTTTATTTGGCTCTGTGGGATTATGTAGCAACTGATTGAAACAAGGAGATTTAACCCTGGCCTGGTCATCCAATTTCATGGGCTTTTGAAGTGGAAGACCTCATACTCACCATTTAATTCTAGCAGAGCCTAACGCACAGCAGAGCAGCTTTGGAAAGCCCTTTGTTGCCCCCTCTCCTGACAAACTTCCTGGGAGAGCTTGTGCCTTTTAAAGCATTTGTAATTTGATTTAAAAAAAAAACCCAACAAACTGCTGAGGACTACAAAACTGTGCAGTCTGAGCAATTTTACTGCTGGGAGGTGGGGAACACTGCTCTATCTCGATACCATCTTGAAGAAAGGAAACAGTCTTGTTTGTGTTGCTGTTCTCTCACGCACCCTCCTTGGGTGCTAGGTTAGAGTCTGACACTCAGTCCGTGGTAAAATGATTGGTAATTTCTTAGGCTTCCCTCATCCTCACTCTTTGAGGAGGGAATGGGGAAGGAATAGAGAGGAGGGAAGGACCTGATGAACCTTCCTCTGGATGCTTAACAGTCTGAACCATGTCCTGCTTGGCACAGGGGTGATAACCTGCCCACCGCTGTCCTGGGAGCAGGAGATAAGTGAGACACGTCGCTGATGGAGGACTGGAGCTCCTGGAGTAGGAGTGGAGAGGTCATGAAGCTCCAGGGAGAGGCTGCTTAGGAGGTCTCTGAGCAGCTCTTTCTGGTGTTTTGTGCTGCACTAATGATTTGAGGCCATCTTGTGTTCACAGGGAAAATCCGCTCTGTGTGGAGGGGGAGGGTGCCTGGCAAACAGCAACAAGTTAAAAACTAACCCAGGTGGAAACTGGAATTCGACTGGATTTGCTGAAGAAATGTCCTCATGAGCAGGCTGACAAGCTCTGAAAATTGTGGAAACCTTTTTTTATCTAAGAGAGTTGGAAACTCTTTTCCTTTCAAATCTGTGCTCCCAGCATGGCTGCAGGAGATAGTCCCCACCCTGGTGGTGGCAGTGTTTGCCTTGGCTGGAAGATGCAGTAGTGCTTTGAAAAGTAGCCTGGAAAAGCTGATTTATGGTATAGGATTTTCCAAGTATTAAGTTTTCTCCCTATAACTCATCAATTACAACTTGACACCAGTTCTTCCATTGTTTCAAGAGCAGAAACCAAGAAGTGATAGCAGCAGATCTGCTTCACACCAGACCTCCCAGGATAGATGCACAAAGCCAGTTACAGTGCTGGAGAATCAGCTGAACCTTCACTGCCAAACCCGTTAACAGTGTCTAACTCAAACTTCTGGAGTTTTCCAGACTCTCAGCAGTGCAGATTTTCTGGCACATTCCTCCTGACCTCCATTTGCAGCTTTAAATCCCTTACCTGGCACTAGGCAGGCACCTGGCTCTCAGGGAGGGAGCGTGGCAGCCCTGGAGTGGGGCAGTGCTGCTGGTCTCACTGCTGGTCACTGTTTGGGGTTTTTTTTTTGATTGATTGCTGCTGCACTATTTTTCCATAAACAGTGAGATCCCAACGCCATGACCCTCGCTCTCATTTTTCCCATGGATGCTTTTTCTCCAGTGTACCTTCTCAGAGTCTGAGTCAGTAGCTGCTGGCACTGCGTTCCCTGTGCTCCCAGCTGGAGAGTTCAGCCAGGAGTTGATGATTGCTAAACAGCCAGGCCTTCCCGGGGTATGGTTTCGGAGAGGAATCTGATCTATGCATCGCTTTGCATTCGTTTGCAAGAGTCTGCTGCTCCTTCCCCTCCCGAGGATGAAATCCCCGTTGGGCAAACAGTGACGCCACTCCCTGAGCTCTGCTCTGAGGAAATGTGAGGGACTGGGCCCATGTTTTGTGACAGAGGTGTTTCTTTTAAATATTTTCCCTGTATCACATCATTATGACTTACCTTGCTCTTACAGAAATGCCCCTTTGCCTCTGCATCAGTTTGTGTAATGAGACCTGGTTGCTCCCTGAGGATTTGGATTTATATGTCAACTTGGCCTGTGACTTGCCATAGATTTTAAGAAAGTTTATTTAAGTTGGTAATTTGTGGATTTGTTTGGTTTAGATTTTGTTGTTTGTTGCTCTGGGATTTTTCCCTTCCCTGAACTTTTGTGGGGGTTTTAAAACCCTGCTGTTTTCCCCAGCCCTGACCTCGGTCACTCAGCACAGGTGGGAGCTGGAAGCTGTTCCCAGCCTTTGAGCAGTGTCCATGTGTGACAGAGCCTCTGGCTCCAGCTCCCTGCAGAGCCCAGCAGTGTGGGAGTGCCGGGCAGAGCAGCAGCTCTCCACAGGGAGAAGTTTTCATCCCAAAATCCCGGGGCAGCCATGGGGTGAGCACAGGAGCTCCGGGACCCACTGGCTGAACGGCGCCGTGCCTGCTGGCCCTGTGCCCCAAGGAGAGACTCTGAGGGCTCCTCTGTGCTCACCTCCTGTTCCTGGCCAGAAAGCTGCGAATCCCTGGGCAAACTTCAGCGTGATGTGGAAGGGGTGAAGTTTCCCAGCCAGTGAATCTCCAGCAACTCTTGGGAAACAGAGAAGGGTGTGGGAGGCAGCTGTTGCGTGTCTGTTCTGAGGCTGTGGTGCTGCCAGCTGGCATGGCACAGCCCAGGAATGGCATATCCCTGGGATGGCACAGCCCTGGAATGGCATACCCCTGGCATGGCACAGCCCCGGCATGGCACACCCTGCCTGTGCTGCTGGCGCTCACCATGACCAGCCCAGCAGTCCAGGGAACACCTTGGGACTCTCATGTGTGCAGGGCTGGAGTTGCTCCTGCCTCTGCAGGCAGTAATCACTCCTTGGAAAATACAGGTGGTTCCCTACGTGCTCAGAGCCCCCCCAGTACATACAAGGACAAATAAAAGTGTCTAAACCAGAATGACTTGCTCAGTGTGCGGGAAGTACCAAAATTCCGCAGTCGGAAGGAGTTGACACCTAAACCTGACCCAAATGCTGTGTGTGGGGAGGTGGAGTCACATCCAGTGCTGCAGTGTTTAGTGCTTGTTCCAGTGGCCATAATTCAGGCACTTGTTACACATCCTGCTGCAAACGTGAGACAGCAACTCAGACGCTTGCAGAGGTGGAAGAGAATTGTGCAGCTGGGTGCTGTTTCCCTGGAATGGTCCTCCAGAGGCTCACTGCAGGCTCAGATGGCTTCAGAGGCAACAGTGCAAACCCAAAGGGTGTGCAACTGCCTTGTTCTGATGCCATGGGGCTTTCAAAGAACATTTTACCATCTCTGCACTGTTTTGAGGTAGGGTTTGGGCAGCCTGGTCTGCACTCCAGGTGTTTCCACAGGAACAGGCTGTGTTAGGTATTCTTCATGAGCATAAATCATCTCCACGACAAGGACTTTCCCCCTGTGGAAGCACAGGGGGAAGGAACTCAGCTGTGCCCTCCTGGAGCTGAGCTGGCAGGAGCAGCACCAGGTGGCCTGCTGAGAGTTCTGCAGAAGCTGTTTGAAGGAGGAGAGGAGTCACCTGAAATTAGGTCACAGAAAATCGTGTAAGGAAAGCAGTGGGAGCACGGACTCACCAGTTAGTGCTTTCTGTGGAGTGCTGGTGGGGTTTGCTGTGCCTCTGGCACAGAGGTGTTGGCCCTCACTGGTGGCACTGCTCCTTGATGGAGCTGCTCATGAGGACACCTCCTTCTCAGGGTGTGGGCACACCTCTGTGACAGTGTGTTTGCTTCAGTTCAGCTGAGGCAAAAAGAGGAAAGCCATATAGTGAGGATTCTTTCTTTTTACAAGTGCCAGCTCACTTCTCTTGGATCCAGCCTTGTTTCCTTACCCCTTCCAGTGCAGGTCCCAGCTGTGAGCCAGGGGGAGGCAGGTTAATTAGCAGAGAATGCCATTAGTGCCCACATAAGCTGATGGCTGGCTGCCTCTGAGGTGAAAACCTTTCTTTTGATTTCCCTTTCAGGATGTATTATTTGCTGTTGGTGAAGGATTTGTAGAGCTGCCCACCATAACCAAAGTTTCCAGCTCCTGTAGTGCTTTCTGGAACCATCAAAATTCCTCTTCTTTTTTTGCTTTTTCACTGTCTGTGCTGGCGGCTGCCCTGGCCCCAGGGAATTGGGAAACGTGACATGGAAGAATCCAAAGGTTGGAAATTAACTCAAGATTTATGTGGGATTTCTTGATAACAAGATGTAAAACCCATTCCAAACCGTCCACCTGACTTGCACCAACCTTCGATGATCTGATCCCTGGTGTATCGATTCCAGCATGGAGATCACATGGGTGAAAAATGAAGAGCAAAATTCTGGACAGATTGTTTGTTCTGCTAAGCAAAAACAGCATGAGTTTAGTGAAGCAAAACCAGCGTGGGTTTAGTGTGTGAAGCAGGATGAAGTCGTGGTGGTTTTGCAGCAGGTGTGTTTTATCCTGTGCAAAGTGGATGTGGCACTGTTCAGACCTGGTCTTTTGTCACAGTACAGAGAGAAGTTGCTCTGCCCAGGTGGTTTCAGCATTGCTCTTCCATTCCTTGCCTCCTTCGCACTCCTGTGTGTCCCGGGTGCCCAGGGAGGGAGTGGAGTCGCCACCCCTGGAGGAAGGACTGGACGTGGCACTCAGTTGCTCTGGTTAGGTCAGGACAGTTGGAGTGGATCACATTCCTCCAATCGGTTCTCTTTGTTTTTTCAGATTTTGGGTTCAGCAACATCTTCACCCCTGGCCAGCTGCTTAAAACCTGGTGTGGGAGTCCTCCCTACGCTGCTCCAGAGCTCTTTGAAGGCAAGGAGTACGATGGGCCAAAGGTTGACATTTGGGTATGTGACGAACCTCTCTCCCTCTGACTTTGATCTAGTTCTTGCTCTGTTTGTTTGGCTTTGCTTCCTGAACACTCAGTGCACGTCTGGGAGAAAAGCCCTGACGTGGCAAAAAGTGTTTTCTGCAGAACCGCTTCCAAAATCGCGTTCTGTATCACCACCACGTCCTGCATTTCCTCTGCCGGGAGGCGCCAAAACCATGAGCTGCCCAGAAACGCGTTTTAATTTGGTTTCCCAACGAGCTGTTTGTGACGAGGGGTTTGTTTTGGGCGCAGAGCCTCGGCGTGGTGCTGTACGTGCTGGTGTGCGGGGCCCTGCCCTTCGACGGGAGCACCCTGCAGAACCTGCGCGCTCGGGTGCTCAGCGGCAAGTTCCGCATCCCCTTCTTCATGTCCACAGGTAAGGGCACGGGGGCTCAGGAGTGCAGGGCCTTCCCCCACAGCTGGGTCACTTCTAGCCTTCCACAGCGTTATGAATTTGCAGCCACAGCCACACAGAGATGAGTGTCTGTGTCCTCTTGCTGCAAACACACCTCTGAATGCTTTAGTGATAAATCAGGCTTGAAAAGTATGATTAATTTTCAAATGAAGGAGTCATACATAGGTTCTGGCTTCCTGCTGTGAGGTTAAGGAATAATTTTGCATGGGCTGCATGGAGTTTCCCAGCTGAAAACTGGTTTTCTTCATGCAGCAAATTCTGCTAAAATGTGGTGCTTTCAAAGCAAGCTTAGATCCCACCCCAAAGGGGGAGAGCCCCAGCATTGCTCCACAGTGACAGCACAGGGGTAATGTGATGGAGAAATCGCTTACAGTGAGCTGTTGAGTGGGGAATGTTCAGATGGCTCTTCAATCCCCAAAAGCCAGGCATGTCGTGGTGGGGAGGGACAGGGTGACAGGGAACCACCTCGGGGCTCTGTGTATGGCCGGGTTGGCTTCCCTCCTTCCTACCCTGGGAAATGAGTGTCTGCAGGAAAGAGGCACATTAGGGACTGATACACTTTGCCTGGGAAGGAAAAAGCCCTTTCCTCCTCCGCAGCAGCCGTGCCCCTTCCCGAGGGTGACCCAGCCTCTCTCTTCCCTGGCAGAGTGTGAACACCTGATCCGCCACATGCTGGTGCTGGACCCGAGCAAGCGGCTCTCCATGGAGCAGATCTGCAAACACAAGTGGATGAAACTGGGGGAGGCTGACGCAGAGTTTGACAGGGTGAGCAGTGAGTGGGGGCTGCTCGGTGCCTCAAATGGGCTCCGGGCATGTGCTGTTGCCATGTTGGTCCAGCTCTCTGGGAACTCTCATTCCCAGTGCTGGTGTGCTGCCTTTCCCCTTCCTGTGTCTCCTGGCCTTGCTTGTCACATCATTTCTCCTCTGCATACGTTTTTTATCCTTCCCTGTGGCACTGGGAGCTTGAGGCACTGGATTTCGGGTTGCTGTGCCGTCAGCCCTCAGACCTCATGCCAGCTGCAGCTGGAGCCCGGTGCATGGGTTCTTCAGAGCACCGTGACTCATCAGTGTGCCTTTGGGAATGTCAGCACTAACTCTGAGCCTGTGCCCTCACAGCTGATAGCGGAGTGTCAGCACCTGAAGACCGAGAGGCAGCTGGAGCCGCTGAACGAGGATGTGTTGCTGGCCATGGCGGACATGGGGCTGGACAAGGAGCGCACGGTTCAGGTGAGGCCCTGGCGTGTCCTGCCTGTTCCTGTTGGAGATCAGTCTGTTTGCTGGCAGCTGAGCATCCCAGCACAGTATAGAGTGTGTTTTATCACTTGACAAACAGCTTTTCCTTTCCCTTCAGTCCCTGCGAGCCGATGCCTACGATCACTACAGCGCGATCTACAGCCTGCTCTGCGACCGCCTCAAGAGACACAAGAACCTGCGCATCGCCCCGGCCCCCAGCATTCCACGGACCATGACCTTCCCCACCTCGGCCAACATCCAGGTACACCCCCCTTGCCTTGTGTTCTTCCAGCCCTGGAAGGCCAGCCGGTCTCTTACCTGCTAAACTCAGGCTTGCTTGTGGGTGTCCTTTCCTGGATGGAGTGTCAAAACATTCCTCCTCTGAGAATTTCCTCCTCTGACGGAGGAGAAAGCACTGTGAGGGTTTACTGGGAGCTGGAGTTCACTGCTCAAGGCTGCTCTGTAGTGCTTCTTCCTCAACTTGTGCTGCTGTTGAAGCAATGAGCACTTGTTTTGGGAGAGGCCAGGTCATAAGGGAAGCAAAAGAGATGCTGACCCTTCCCGAGCAGAAGGGAGTTGGGGAAATTAGCCAACCCCTTGAGAATTGAGAATAAACAGCTCTACATTGGCTCCAGGGTAACCTCCCTATTCCCAGGTGCTTGGGACTGTGCACTGGTGTTAATCTAGCAGTGTTTGTAAAGGGGTTGTAAAGCAATGCTGTCTTTGTGTCTTCTGATGCTGATCTCTCCACTCAGCAGACAGAACAGACAAGCAACACCATGAACATCAATGTGCCACAAGTCCAGCTCATCAACCCTGAGAACCAGATTGTGGAGGTGAGGTACCCCCTCAGTGGTCCCTGCAAGTTCTTTCCCCAGCTTGCATTAAGGCCTTTCCCTTGATCCTTGTATCTCAACATCTCCAATGTTTTCCCTGCCCAGACTGATGGAACAATGAACCTGGACAGTGATGAAGGGGAAGAGCCGTCACCTGAGGCTCTGGTCCGATACCTGTCGATGAGGAGGCACACGGTGGGAGTGGCTGACCCACGGTGAGTAAGGAGCTTTTTTTGAAGGGAAGCTGCGTGTGCTGGGTCTGTGAGGGGTTTTCCTCCCATCCTGGCTAATTCACCTCTCTTAATGTGATTGCCCAGGACTGAAGTCATGGAAGATCTGCAGAAGCTGCTGCCCGGCTTCCCCCGTGTCACTCCTCAGGCTCCATTCCTGCAGGTGACCCCCAATGTGAACTTCATGCACAACGTGCTGCCCAGGCAGAACCTGCAGCCCACGGGGCAGCTGGAGTACAAGGTAGTGCCCGGTGTGCTCCCTGCTGTGGTCTGTGCCCTGCCAGGGTGGGGGGGGTGTTTGTGCTCCCACTGTTCGCTCTGTTTGCCAGTTCCTTGGAGTTCAGAAGCCTCAAGATTTACTCTTTTTAGGTGTGACTCCAATTGGTTCTCGAAAGTAGGTTTAGATCTGATATTAGGAAAAAATTCTTCCCTGTGAGGGTGGGGGGGCCCTGGCACAGGTTGCCCAGAGAAGCTGTGGCTGCCCCGTCCCTGGAAGTGTCCAAGGCCAGGTTGGATGGATCTCTGAGCAACCTGGGCTAGTGGAAAATGTTCTTGCCCATGGCAGGGGCTTGGAACAAAATGAGCTTAAAGTTCCTTCCAGCCTAAACCATTTTGGGTTTCTGTCATTCTATCAAAAAGCTGAAGAATGAAAGAGCAGTGCAATATGAAATTAATTAGTGGGCTGGGGAGAAATAGGACTCTGCTGGCTGGCTTTGAGCTGCAGGTTGCAGCCTGACAGCTAAAGCAGTGTGCAGGGAGATGCAGAGTTAAACCCTGCTCATCCACTGACACTGCCTTTCCCTGCCCCACATCACTGGAGATGTTGGTGGCATTCCTGAAGCCCAGGAGGCATGTCTTCTGCCCGTGTCTGGTTTGTGACCTTGGGGTCTGCTTCGGGGTGGGTAACTGGGCTGTCTTGTGTCCCCAGGAGCAGTCCCTGCTGCAGCCCCCCACCCTGCAGCTGCTCAACGGGATGGGCCCACTGGGCCGGCGGGCGTCAGACGGCGGGGCCAACATCCAGCTGCACGCACAGCAGCTGCTCAAGCGGCCCCGGGGCCCCTCCCCGCTCGTCACCATGACGCCAGTAAGTACCAAAGGGACAGGAGAGAAGGGGGGCTGTGCTTAAAAATATCTGCTCCCGCAGGCAGAGGTGACTGTGGCCAGGTCGCAGCGCTTGGGAAGCACTGCAGGGATGAGCCTGCTTGCTTGAAGGTTCCCCTGCTCTGGAGCAGTGGGTGCCCTATCCCCATGCAAGGGAGTTGCTGTGCTCTCTGATAGATATCTAACAGCCTCTCTGGAATTGACAGTGCTTATGCATTTTTTTAATGATTGCTTTTCTTCTCCTTTTCTGATGCCATGGAGAAACTGAAGTGTCCATCTTGGGCATTCACGCATGTTCTTTCTTCCTTGGTGCATCTGTATCAATGAATTTTCCGTGTAGCAGCAACCTTGTCCAGGCTGTTTGATGGGGAGGGAAGGATGGAAGGGGTTCTTGGCCGAGTTTCTTCGGTGCTGCAGAGGAGCCAACACAGCCCTGCGAGAGCTCATTTGGGAAGGTCGGGTGTCCCCTCTGTGTATGGGACTGTGCTGGCTGTCCTTTAGAACTGTGGTTTCTCTTCTCTCCACAGGCTGTCCCAGCTGTCACCCCTGTGGATGAGGAGAGCTCTGATGGGGAGCCAGATCAGGAAGCTGTGCAGAGGTAACTCCCACTCTGTTAACATTTGCCCTTCCTACCTCCACGAGGCTCACCCTGGGGTGTTCCACAGCTGAATTCAAACACAGCACCAAACTTGATTACAGCGAAGGCTCCACACTTCTCCTGTTCCTGTGGGTGTTGATTACTGCAGGCAATTGCTCCTCTGGCACTACTGGGTGCTTACAAAGCTGGATTCCCCTGAAATGGGTAGCTGATTGAGCAGTAGGTTCTCCAGAAACTCTTGGAACTGCTAAATTCCTTTGCTTAGTGTGCAGCAGCATGCGATCCACACTAACCTGCCAAGTGAGTGCCGAGGGATTCCTGCTCCCTGCCGAGTGCTGGGGGTGGGAGGATCTCCTCTGTGGCCTGGGGTGCCAGTGCAGCTTTTGTATCAAGACATGCAGTAAACATCCAACTCTGATGCCTCAAACAAAGTGAGCTTGCTGGAAATACGGGTACCTCTAGCTGCTAATTTTAGCATTAGGCCTTAAAATAGTCTGCTCCAATAAGGAAAGGATTATGGGCTCTCAGGATGGGAACTTCTGTTCTCTGTGTCTGCTCCAAACATGTAGTAGGAAGGGGATAGAATATGCTTGTACTTTTTCAGTCCATGAACACACTAACCATGGCCTCACTAACATTTTCTTAGTAGCTTTTGCGTAGTTCTTCTCTGCTAACCAGCTGGTGCATTGTGTGTGGTGGGTGCTCCTCCTTCTTACCTTGAAGAGCTTTCTGGATCCCCCCCGTTGTACAGGCCAGCACCTGAGTAAGGGAGGGGTTCTTCAGGAGCTCAGAAGGCTTCAGACTGGGCATTGTTACAGGCAGAGGGACACTGGGGTGGGTGCAGGTCATACTCCAGAGCCTTGGCCAGCTCTGCTCCTCTTGGTGCTCCAGAGGAAGTGTCAGCAGGGACAGACTGTGCACTGAGATTCCTTTTGCCTACCTGAGCTTAGAAAGTCTACTTTTAGCATCAATAATAGCCTCAGTAGTCATTAAAAGTTATAGTTTGGGACTCATAATGTCCTCAGACAGCTGGCAGTCTTTCTGTGCAAACCAGATAAATCTCATTCTTGGCAAGGGGACACCTGAACATCTTACCTGGGCAGATTTTCACTGCTCTAAACCCAAAGGTTTCAGTTGAGCATTTAAAGCAGTAGCTCAGCTAGAAACATTTTGAACCCCCCATCCAGTATTTTGTAGGTTGCAAGGCACTGAAATGTTCAGATCCCACTGGAAGCCAAATCCCCTTGGACCCAGAGGTCACTGCTGCTCTCGACAGAGCTGCCTTTAGTCCTCTCACAGAACATGTTCTTCTTCCACCAGATGGCCTTGAAAAAGCGCCATCCAGGTCTGTGTGTTAACTCGCTCTCCACCCCCTCGTGTTGCAACATGTCAGTAGTCATCAGAGGAGAAGGGTAAATAGCATTACCATAATGGACAGATGCAAATATTTAGCTTCTCAGAACACTGCCCCAAATACTCTGTTTGCAGCCACCAGTGAGCAGCTTTTGCCCTCCTTAATCTGACCTTGAAAGCAGAGCGTAGGTCTTCTCTCTGTTCCAGGGAACAGTCACATCTCCTTTGAGCTTTGGGAAACTTTCTTCCACCCGAAACGCTGTTAGAGCTCATGATTGGATTGTTCCCTGGAGGGCTGAAATAAAATGATCTTAGCAAACCACAGCAGCAAAGCTCTTCGGGAAACCTCCCCTGTCTGCATCAAATGATTCTTAAACAGCTAATGGCACAGGCTTTGGCGGGGCACCACAGCGCTCTTAACCTGCTTCTTCTGCTTAAGTGGCTTCAGTAGCAAAGAGAGGCTGGGTTTGGGCAAGGCAACGACTGTACTGCTTGCTGCTCTTTCTGCTTCACAGCGGGAGTTGCAGGGGACAAGAGCAAAGGTGAGAATTCCCAGGTGTCACTGGCCAAGTGGTCTTTGGCCCGGTTACCACCTCACTGCTGGTTCACAGGAGCAGAAGGAGTTGAGTTCATACAGGGCCGTCCATCCCTCCTGGCTCTGAGTGGGAACAGCTCTGGGAGGGAGCCCCAGCCCCCTCCTCACCCCCAGGGCAGCCTGGGCAGGGGCTTCACCTGCTCTCTGCTGGCCCCACACCCCGACCACCCCGGGCAGGGCTGTGCCAGCACCAGCAGGGCAGGGCAGTGACTCTCAGCCCTGTGTGGCCCTTCCTCACATCCTCATCAGAGCAGAGGCTCCGAGTTCTGCACTCTCCAGTCTTTGGGGGGTTTGCAGGAGACCTGCAGCTCTTTTCCAGTGCAGAGGGGGCTTTCCTTCTAGCTGTTGCCTCCCAGCTGTGGTGTAAGAGGCAAGCCCAGAGACTCTCTCACTGCTCGGGATCTCATTCCCTGTGCATCCCGCGCCGTTCCCGACTCCCTGGAGCGGAGCAGGGACTAGATGGCGCACTTGGACCGGGCTGGCACCAGCCCTTCCTCAGCCCAAGCCCTTCCTCGTGCTCCTCGGGCAGCCTGAGGTTCTGCCCACCCCGATCTCTGCTGGGGTGTCCCCCCTGCACCCTTCCCTGCAGGACCTGGGGTGCAAAGACCACCCTGGAAGGTGCAGCAGCTCCGCTCTGCACCCACTCTCTGCCTGGCTCTTGCTGGGTTATCTCTGTCTTGGCTCCCCGGGGCTCAGTGGGGCCTTGGGAGAGGGAGGCAGACCTGCTCTAGTGGAGGGAATGCCCGCTGAGGGCAGGCAGTCACCTGGGTATTCCCAAAGGGACATACCAGCTACGTGGCCTTCGTGCTGGGAAGAGCGAATGGTTCCTCTTTCCTTCCCAGGCTGGAGCACAAGCAGCTGAAACTGCACTTGTCCCATAAGCACTGACAACCCAGTGCTGTGACAGGCATGGGCAGTGTGCCCATGGTGTGTTCTGAGCACTGCAGAAGCTTCTTCCTTCCCATTTTCTTTGGATTATCTAACGCTCCCTGTTTTCGGAGTACTCCCATCAGTCTCTTATAAAATGTGCTCCTGCTTGTTGCAGATACTTGGCAAATAGGTCAAAAAGGCACACTCTGGCCATGACCAACCCTACAGCTGAAATCCCTCCAGACTTGCAGAGGCAGCTAGGACAGCAGTCCTTCCGACCCCGGGCTTGGGCTCCACACCTGGGACCCGACCAGCACCGGTGAGTAACGGCACCGGCCGGCCGGGCAGCTTTGCGCCAGGAACCCTGTCAGCTGGAACGGAGCTCTGAGGACATCCTGCTCGGCAGGGAGGGGTGAGGAGGAGGAGGAGGAGTAGGGATGAAGAGCAGACCCACAGAGCAGAGGGTGTCTGGCCACGCTGGGGACGCGAGTTCTGCGCTGGCACAGGCTCCCTGCCTGCAGGGACGAGCAGGAATTGGCTGGCTCTTCCCTCCAGTCCCATTTTTGTGGCTGGAGATGCTTTCCGGGAACGGCTGCCATCGCAGAAAGGTTGGGAATAAGCTGTTTGTTTTAAAGGAAAGCTTTTTCCCTGTTGTGATGTTTCGTGTCAAAGCAGCAGATTTGCTAGAGGATGTTTTTGGAGGCAGATAGAAGCCAAAGATTACACCAAGTCATCCACACTAGGGCTTAAAACCCTCACTGTTCTGCACCAGAGTTGTGTGTTCTGACTGCAAAGTCTCCTTGCAAAGCTCCTCAAGAGTCATTTTATTTCTAATCTGAACCCTTGGTGGGAATGATGTGGGGAAAGGAAGCTGAGGTGGTAAGAAAAAAACAATCACCTTGTCTGGGAAAGGGGGAACCGTGGGATTGGATCTAAACGCACTCAGAATGTGTGGGAGGGACACTCCTAATGGAGAGATGTTAATGTGACTGAGTCCTTGTCACAGCAGCAAGCCGGAGATGCTAATGCCACAGAGGGAGCTTAAGAACCTCTTAATAAAAAAACCCTCTCATAAAAATGCTTAAAAGTGCTCTGAACCCTCTGTGCCAGGAGCAAACCAGCTGCACGCTGGAGTTTGCAGCCTGTTGGGAAAGCAGTGGCTGCCAGGCCAGGCTGGTGCTGGTGTCCAGCCCCTCAGGCAGCTCACACTGGCAGGCTTGACAAAGCCCTTTTTATTGTAGCCAGAGACCTGCTGAGCTGAGCACTGATGTAATCAGCAGGGACAGGTGAACTCTGAGCAGACTGAGACAGTGCTAGTGCCACGCTGGAGCTCCAGAAAACCAAGATAAGCACCTCTCTGCCCTGAAGTTACTCCCTCAGAGGTGCCTGGGGGATGGGAAGAGCGGGAGGGGAAAGATTTCTAGGGCCACAGCTTGATAGGAAGAGGAGAGCAGCTTGCAAAACAAGCAGAATGTGCTGTGTCCTGCTTTCAGGATTGCTGCAAATCCTCAAGGTAAGCCAGGTCCTCACACACGGGAAGGAGCAGAATTTTTACAAGCCTTAAAACACATTTACCCTGTAAATATCGTTGGTGTCACCTCTGCCACTTGGATCCGGAGTCCTGAGGCTGTTGCATCACGAGCAGGGTGGTATCTGCACTCTCCACCCTCAGTGTCGTAATGTTCTGTGAGCCTGGCTCGTGTTCTTCCTGTGAAATCACAGAAATTTCGTCTGACCATGGCCTAAACAGAGTGTCCCACATTGAGTCCAAGACATCCCTGGCACAGAAATTAGCAGTCTTGTGTCATCGTGTAAATAAACCCCATTATTGAATGGCAGGTGGGTTTCCTTTTAGCCCTTAGCCTATTTTAAGCCATTTTATGTATCTTCTTATGTAGCCCCTGATTTTGGTCACGTTAAAGTGTCTGGAAGCAGAATTGAAGTACAGCAACTGTACCGGGCAGTGCAGCTGTTCTGCCTTGGCCACATGGCTTTTAGAACCTCAGCATGATTTTATCTGTAGCTTCTGCTTTCCATCAATGCAGCGGGAGAATAAATGGATCAGGATAATGGATGGGATGGCATCAAAAGGCAGGAGCACAGCTCTGTCCTTGGAAGAAGGTTGTGTGTGATCCATAGAAACTGAAGTACGTCCTGCTAAGGCAGAGACAGTGACAAAACTGAACCCAGTGTGCTGGAAGGGGTCCAGCATCAATCACTTTCTGATAAGGGCAGCTTGCAACAGGCCTCAGATGGGCACTGGAGTTAAGGACCAGTCCAGATGCAGCCAGGTGGGCTCTTGCTGGGTTTGGTGTTAAAGGTACTGTACAGACCATGTCTCCACAGAGAAACCCAACTGCTTGTTGTGAGGGGCACTGGGACGTGTGTATGCAGAGTTACCTTTGCTTGTGATAATACAGGTGGCACCTTGTGGCAGGGCAGGAGCTCAGTGATAATGGGGAGCCCCAACTTCGGGGGAAAACAGCTCCTGAAAAAAATCTGGCTCCCTCTGATGGTGAAGAAACCTCACTGTGAAGGGAAATTGCGTGTGGTGCCTTGGGCACAGTTGCCTCAGCACTGGCTGTGTCTGCCTTTGAGATGTGCCCAGTGCAGAGCATCCCCAGTGCAGGGGACGGGGAGGCTCTGGGTGTTAAGTGGGTAAGATTTCCCCCCAGTGCAGAGTTCCCTTCCCGCCCCCTTTTTAATTCAGGGGATCCCTAAGCATGGGTGTCAGCCTCCCTTCCTCTTTGGAGCTGCAGAACACATCAGGCTTCTCTCTCCATGTGCCATTCCTGTTTTCCACAGACATCAGGTGTAGTCAGGGGAGTTGGAAGACTCAGGAAGTGGCTGCTGAACAGGTGAATTTTAGCTTTTTAGGATGCTGAGTGGTTCCCATAAACCTTTTCCATCTGAGGGATAGATCCATCTGTATGGATGGAGTGAGTTGCTGCCCATCTGGAGTCTGATTTGTGGCTGTGTTGTCTCCAGCATAAAGCACATTTACCTGCCCAGGCACCAAGGACACTCAGTGATCCTGCTTCCTCCTCAAGGTGATGGTGGCACTTCATTTCTCCTTCTAAACCACAGTTTGTTCTGTGTGAGTGGGCAGGTAGAACTCGGCACGGCTGGTGGAAGTGAAATGGCTCTGTACTGGAGTTTGTTTTTCGGCTGGTGCCACTAACCCCCCTCCCCACGTGTTCAGCTCTATTTACAAGGACTCCAACACTCTGCACCTCCCCACCGAGCGCTTCTCCCCGGTCCGGCGCTTCTCCGACGGTGCTGCCAGCATCCAGGCTTTCAAAGCCCACCTGGAGAAGATGGGCAACAACAGCAGCATCAAACAGCTCCAGCAGGTGAGAGAGGGGCGAGGGTCTCAAAGGAGCCTCCCCGCGGGCTTTTTGTTGCCTCGGCCTTGCTGCTTCGGGAAGGAAAAGGCGGAATCTTTATGTTGATGGCTGAGGGGACACAGTGGGGGCTTCCCACCCGAGGGGCTGTTCCCTCTCTGTGTGACTGCAGCAACCTCTGAGTGTCCTCTGAACATACAGGGAGCTCACCTGCAGCCGGGGAGCTGGGCAGCTTCCACTCCCCTCTTTTTGGGGAGGAAGCGTTGTGCTGTGCCCACCCACGTGTGTCCTGCCTGCTCCTGCAGGGCCCACCAGGACTGCAGCTGCCCTCTCTCCCGTTCTCTGTGGCAGCAGTTTTGGGGCTGTTCCAGGGTGTCCCAGGAAAGGACAGCTCCTACCACCGCAGTTGGGAGGGTGTTGTGTGATACTCCCTGCGCAGCCAGGCACGTCTTGCCAAAGGCTGGAGCGGGATTTGGCCCCAGGACAGGCCTTTCCCCTTGCAGCACGGTAAGAATGAGATTGTCTCCTCACCTTCAAGCGTCATTACCAGAGCTTGGTGCCTGTGCTAAGAGAGCACAACGGCGCCAGCTCGGTGTCACGTGCAGCCAGTGCTTTTCTGTTGTCCTGCCACGTTCTTACACACCTGATTCTGTCAAATTAAATGGATTAGGCTTTCTTTACCAGCTTTTTTTTCGGAGGGGTGGGATGCAGGGCACGCCTTTTTGCACAGCAATTTGCTGGGCGTGAGAAGGTCATTTACAGAACGTGCTGGGTTCCTTGCAGGAGTGTGAGCAGCTCCAGAAGATGTACGGTGGGCACATGGACGAGAGGACGCTGGAGAAGACGCAGCAGCAGCACATGTTGTACCAGCAGGAGCAGCACCATCAGATTCTTCATCAGCAGATTCAGGTACTGGAGCCCGAGCCAGAGCTGCTGAAGGCTTAGCTGTGTTTTCCTGCTTTGCTGCAGACACAACTCGTGAGCAGGTCCCAGGGGGATTGAGGGAGGGGAGTTTTTGCTGGGCTTGCTGTAGCAAGACCAATCCTGAAGGATTTCAGCAGAGATGTTTGCACAGCTGCTGTGGTAGCCAGGGCTGCAGTCAGGGACTGAAATTCGGTAAATCTGGTTATGTCCTGCTTCACCCAGCGGTGTTTCTAAATTTACTAACTGAAACATTGACTGCAAACACTTTTTGTTTTCTTGTGGTGCCTGGTTCAGGACTGTATCCGGCCTCCACAGCCATCTCCACCCTTGCAAGCTCCATGTGAAAGCCAGCCAGCTCTGCTCACTCACCAGCTTCAGAGGTAAAGAAATGATTGTAGGAATGCTCTGGGGAGTGGGTTTTACTCTCAGGCCTGGGAACGAGCTGACACACTCAGGAGAGGCCAGGCTGAGTTGGAGGTATATGAAGTGAGACTGGCACAGCCAGGTGAATGTGCCTGGTCCTTTGAGCTGGATTCTGTCAGAAGGACTTCAGAAGCAGAGAAACACGATTCAAAGGCACAGACCTGCTTTGAGCAGGGGACTGACAGTCCTGCCTTTTGAGTGGCTTGAAGATGCCACTTCAGCAGCTGGGCTCTCTCATGGCTCCTGCATATCTCACAGCGCTCCAGGCCCTCGGTGAGGTCACCGACTTTGCCCTCAGCATCCTGACCTGTAGGTGAGGCAGGCTGAGTTACAGGAAAGGAGAGCAGGGTGTCTCACTGCATGCAGTGAGTCAGGAGGTGAGCCTGTGGTGTCCTTGTCCCCAGGTTTCTGTTGTAGTCACCAGGTCATGCTCGCTCCATGTGTGGCTTGGACAAGGCAGGTGGCCCTCAGAAGAGAAGACAAGCTGCACAGAGCTTGGGATCCCCAACAAGGGCTTTGAGGTGTTTATTTAGAACGAGACGTGCAGCATTTGGCATCAGCTCTCACAGTTGAGAGGGAATCTTAACGAGGAGCAGGCATGATGAGAAGGTGCTTGTTCCCCTGCGTAGGTTACGGATCCAGCCATCCAGCCCGCCCCCGAACCACCCCAACAACCACCTCTTCAGGCAGCCCAACAGCAGCCCACCCCCCGTGAGCAGCAGTGTGCTCCAGCCCCACGGTAAGCAGTCCTGGGAGCTGGGTGGGCCCCCTGGCAGGGCTCTGTGGTCCCTCAAACCTTGGGGAAGCAGTGTGGGGATCCAGGCCCTGCACAGTTTGCTGATGATGTAAAAGATTCTTCATCTGGCAGCAAGGGCTGGCGTTATCAAGAGCTCGAGAGGAGCTGCCAGCTGGAATGTGCTGTTGAGTTTCTTGTCACAAGATCCTTACTTATCGCTCCTGGGGGTGGGGAGGAAGGGCTGATATTCTTGGGTTTATGCAAATCACTGTCAGCTCTGCTGAGTTTCTGTTTCTGTGGAAGGGCTCTTGCTGTGACCTTTGCACGCTGGCACAGCATGACGGAGCACTCGGGAGCCTCGCTCCTCACCCCCACGGACACGTACTGGGCTCCCAACATGGCCCAGAATCAGAGAGTGAATCATAGTTTCATAGCCTGGTTTGGGTTGTAAAGGACCCTAAAGATCATCTCGTTCCACCCCTGTGCCATGGGCAGGAACACCTTCCATTAGACCAAGTTGCTCAGAGCTCCATCCAGCCTGGCCTTAATCACTTCCAGGGGTGAAGAGCAGATCTCTCCCCCAAGTCTCACCGTGGGCTGACGGGGGTGCTGAGGGTCTTTGTTCCTTGTAGGTGCTGCCTCCCAGTCCCAGTTCCAAGGGATGCCATCCCACAACACAATGTTCCCGCAGTCCGGTAACTGTTCCCCCCCTCCAGCCATGGGGCTGACGTGCCTGGGCCTGCAGCAGCAGTCGCAGCCTCAGCAGGTCACAATCCAAGTGCAGGAGCCCGGCGACATGGTGGGCAGCAGCCTCCTGCCCGGAGCCCCCGTGGGCGGGCAGGGCCTGGCGTCCCACGCGCGGGGCATGTCCCTGAGCCCCAGCGCCAGCCAGATCCAGATGCAGCACCGCGCCAACCTGATGGCCTCCCTCAGCTACGGCCACCGGCAGCTGTCCAAGCAGCTCAGCGCCGACAGCGCCGAGTCGCACAGGTGAGGCCTCCCTCGCTGCTCCCGGCCCCGGGGAGCGGTGTGGAGGACAGGGGGTGGGGGGCTCGGGATAGGACGTGGTGTCCTCGCCAGCCCGGGCCGTGCTGTGCTGGTTTTGGGGGGTCGCTCCCTCCCTGCCCTGGGGAAGGAGCTCCTGAGCCAGCCCAGGGCTCTGCAGGGCTGCTCTGCCATGTACTTGAGTGCACCCCTCGGGCTGCCTGCTGAGCAGGGCGGGCGGCCCGGCGTGCTGAGCCACCGCAGTGCAGTCACTCGTCCTTCTCCTTGAACGTGCACAGGTATCCCCCTGCCAACTACGACCAGGTGCACTTACACCCCCACCTGTACCCGGAGCAGCCCCGCGTTTCCCCCAGCAACTACAGCCCGTCGGGAGGGGTCGGGTTCCCTCCAGCTCAGCAAGCTCTAAAGGTCCCGCAGCTTGACCAGTATCCCAGTTTCCCTCAAAACGCACATCAGCAGCAGCAGCAGCACTACACGGCATCGGCACTACAGCAGGCACTGTTGTCCCCGACACCTCCCGACTACAGCCGACACCAGCAGGTACCGCACATCCTCCAGGGACTGCTCTCCCCCCGGCACTCGCTCACGGGGCACACGGACATGCGGCTGCCCCAGGCAGAATTTGCACAGCTCATCAAACGGCGGCAGCAGCAGCAGCAGCAGCAAGAATTCCAAGAGTTGTTCAGGCATATGAGTCAAGGGGATACTGGGAATATGGGCACCAGCGTGGGACAGAACCTCTCGGAGCGCCAGTCGTTGTCTTTGCCTTATCAGAGTGCTGACACGTACCACCCCCAGAACAGCCCCCAGCATCTCTTAAAAATCAGGGCGCAAGAATGTATCCAGCAGGTCCCTGCAGTGCCCCCGCCACAGGGATACGGACACCAGCCAGCCCTGTTCCACTCGGAGAGCATGGAGGAGGACTGCGCCTGCGAGGGAAACAGGGACAGCTTTCCTGACAGTAAGAGTTCAAACACATTGACCAAAGGTTGCCACGAGACCCCTCTGCTTGTAAACGCAGGAGGGCACGGGGACCCCGAATCTTTGCTAGGAACTGCTAATCCCGCGCAGGAGCTGGGAACGCACCAGTACAGGCATCAGCCCGCGCCCGGATTCAGGAATAAGGTGCCCAGCAGAGGTAAGGCTTCCTGCTGCCCATGCAGGCCGGTGTCCCCCCGTGCAGGCTGTGTGCCACTCACCTTCCTGCCCAGGACACACCGCCCGGCACGGCACGGCAAGGGTTCCCTGACATGTTTTGCACAGCACGGCATTACTGACATTCTTTCTGGCTTTTGTGGCCTTAAGTAAATTGCAGGCAGAGCCTCTGTAATAAACAGGGTTGAGTAAGGAGGGAACCCAACCGGCTGCTTCCCTTAGGAATTTGACCTACTTCTGCAGGCAGGTAAAGCCCAGGCCCCAGCGTGCCACCATCTTTTCAGGGATGCTCTGTGCTGGCTGTGGATTTATTCTTGCTGGTGATGTTTCCCCATTCCCTGTAAACACAGGGTAGGAACAGTTCAGCTGCCAGCACACCCCGAACTGTAGCAGTGTATCTGTGTATTCCTGCTCTTAAGCACAGACCCTCAAGTGCAGGCACTGCTAAAGCTCCCACAAACCCACACAGTAACAGCGCTGGTCAGTGTCCTGTGGCTCAGGTGGCCTTGCAGCCTCTCTGGCACTTTGGGAAGCAGCAGCAAGACTCTATCCCTGCTTGAACTGGAAAGGGTGGATTCTGGAGGATATGAGTTGAAACTTGCCATTAGTTTCTGAAGACCTTTCCTGCTCCTTGGAAGAGGCTGCGCCTTTGCTCCTCAGTGGCTCTGCTGGCAGCACTGCGCTGTCAGAGAATTCCTGCCTGAGCTGTAATTCCAGGCCCCTCTGCAGGAAAAACACCCTCCAAGCCCCTTGCTAAGAGGGCTTTCAGGAGAGGCTGAGCAGGCAGATCAGTATTCCGTGCAGGACTCGGGGTGCTGGGCTGGAGCCACCAGCTTGCCCTTGGCACCAAAGGCCCTATTGCAGAGGAGCCGTGTCCAGGGCACAGGAGGCCCAGCTTTGTTTGGGGACACAGCACGGGTTTGTTGGGAAAGTACCGGGCTGGAACAGGCTGGCTCAGAGGTCTGAGTGGGGCTGCCAAGCCCTGACCCCCCAGAGCGTGGGCGGGGGGCAGGGACAAGGCAGGGCTGCTCGAAATCCTCCTAAATTCTGAATTACCGATGTGTTTGCTCTCAGAGCTCCATTTCCCTGCTGTGCTTGGAGCATGAGTTGAGGGAATTGCCCCAGGTTCAGTGGAGGTGGGAAGCTCTGTAGGGGCTTTTGGTACGGAATCCTGAGTTGCACCTTGCCACCATAGCCCATTAGATGGACAACGAGGTTTGGTGAAGTCAGAAGCCAAATCTCTACACCCACACTGCTGGTTACACAAGGGAACAGGACTTTAGACTACAAGGCCTTGTAAATGAGTAAAGGCAAGTAAATGTTTACAAATATTCTTGTGTAAGCCCTTCTGACAGGGCTGTTTGGAGGGATCACGTAGTAAACTATGTCTTGGGATGCAACTGCTTGTACCACTTTCCTCATGGCCTCCATAACCCATTTGGACTCAGGCCTGCGCCACTTCGGGTCCAGGCAGAGCCGCCTCAAGGCTGCCCAGGAACCCTTACCTACACCAAATCTCATATCCCTGGGTTTTCCCACTAATGACCTGCACCAAATCTGATGTCCCTGGGTTTTCCCGCTGTTTTTCTTGGAGTATGTTATGAGACTGCAGCTTCTCTTGAGCAGGGAGTACCTTCTCTCCCTGCCCCAGCTCTCCGAATGTGTTGTCCCTAGAGCAGGGTGTAGCTTCTCAGTGGCTCAGGAGCTCAGTCTGTGCTTCCACGGGAGGGTGTTGCCGCTGATCACAGAGCCCTGGATGTCCGTGGAGCATCTGCCAGAGATGGCAGCCAGGGACCGTGAGAGTCGACCAGATCCGCTCGGGATGTGACTAAACTGCCTGTGAGCAGCCGTGCTCCAGTTTTGCTCCAGCGTAGCCATCCCAGGCTGGGAGTGCTGCCCATGGGAAACCTGCCTTGCCCCGGCACTGAGGGAGCCGAGCTGGCGGTGGCCCTGCCCGCCGTGCCAGCGTCACATGCCACGCTGACACAAAGGAGCCATTCCCTCTGGATGTGGGGATGAAAGGCCCTCCTCTGCAGCACTGGGGCAAGGAAAGGAGCCTGAATTCAGGGTGTGTGCCCCTTGGCCTGAGCCTCATCCCCAGAGGTGCAGTGCTGGCACTGGGGAGCGTGTGGCTGCTTTTTGGGGCCCGGCTATTCCAGGCTTGGGGGACTCGTCACCCCCAGCACCGGGGCTGTTTGTGGAGCTGGAGCAGGAGCAGCAGGGCTGCTGGCCCTGACCACTGTTCCCACAGTTGGAACAGCATCCTGAGCAGTGTGTGGGTGGCACTGCTCCGCCAACATCTGTTACCTCATGTTTTCCTTCTCGCTTTTCCGGGAAAGCTGACTGTTAACCGCACGTTACCCCATGGTTGTGCAAAGGAAGGGGGAGGCCAGCTGCATCTCTGACTGTCCTGGGACAGGGCTCCAGCAGGAATGCCGTATCCCTGATGGAGGAAGGGCATGGGGAGCAGTGTGCTAGCTGTGCTACCATGCTCACTTGCCTGGGAGTGGAATGGAGAGCTCATGGGATGGGGTCTCATTTGGATCTTGCTGAATTTATGGACAGATTTGAGACTGTCCTGTGCAGGGTCAGGAGCTGGACTTCAGTGATCTGTGGGGATCCCTTCCAACTCAGGATATTCTGTGATTCTGTGAGGTCTCTTTGGGGAGCAGTTCAGTGGCACTTCACATTTGCAGTGCCAGCCGGGCAGTGTGGTGTCCCAGCACGATGTCCCAGCACAGCAGGAGGTCACTTCCCACTGGCCAAAGCCCTGGGAAAGCCGATAGCTCTGGCTGAGGGATCTACCTGCAGCTGTGTCACCTCGGGGCAGCTCCCCAGCGCTCGCAGCCACGTCGCATGTTTGTGCTCCGCGGGGTCCACGAGCTGTTTGTGTGCTCAGCCCCGATGACAGGCTCCTCCATGGCTCAGGACTTTATCCAAAACATCTTGTACTTGATGATGAGAGGCTTTGCCTGATAGGAGCGTGGCCTTTGCCCTCAGTCACAAGAGCTTGGGGTGCGGATGGACTTTGCCAGGCAGAACACTCGTGTGCTCCCGCAGCCAGATTGTGGGAGGGCAGGGAGAAGTCATCTGATAAAACTGAACATCCTGGCCAGCTCTTCCAGCAGGATTATGTTGCTTACAATTGCCAGGGGGCCCTGCTAGAACATCCCGTGTTGGAGGCTCCCCCAGCTCTTGTGTAACGATGTGCACAGCGTGGGGGTCGAGCTCAGGCTTGAGGGGAAGGCGGCAGTGGGAAAGGGCCTGGTTCCTGTGCTTCTGCCCCTGTCCCTCCAATTTTAGGCTGCTTTTGTAGACCTGATCTCAGTGCTAGGATTGGGATCTTAATGCTGGAGGGAGAAGCCTGCCAGGGTGCAGTCAGGGGCACTGGTGCTGCCCCACTCCCACCACAGCAGCCGGGGGTCCCGTCTCTACTCTGCCAGCGAGGAGCACTTGTCCATGGCATCACATCTCAGCCCCCAGTTCTGCAGCGGCACACGTGGCTGAGAGGTGCAGACCCTTGTACTAACCTGTCATTTTCCTGTCTTGTCTGATTTTCAAGAGTCCATCGTAGGGAACTGCATGGACAGGAGCTCCCCCGGCCAAGCCATGCAGCTGCCTGACCACAACGGCCTGGGCTACCCCGTGCGCCCCCCGTCCAGCGAGCACCCGCGGCCCAGGACCCTGCAGAGACATCACACCATCCAGAACAGTGATGATGCCTACGTAGGTGCCCTGGCCTCCAAGGCCCTTCCAGTGGAACAGCCCAGGCTGGCTCTGGCCTGGCTCTGGTCACAGGGGGATCTGCAGGCACACCAGCCCAGCCGTGGGTCCAGCTGTGAAGGAGCTGGTTGTGGCAGCCCAGGCCTCACTCCTCTGCTCCTGGGGAGGTTTGGGGTGCTGGGAACAAGTTCCACCTCAACATGGGGAAGAACTTTCCATGGAGGGTGGCAGAGCACTGGAACAGCTGCCCAGGGAGGGTGTGGAGTCTCCCTTTCTGGAGGCATTCAACCCCCACCTGGACATATTCCTGTGTCATCTGCTCTAGATGACTGTGCCTTGGCAGGGGGGTTGGATAGGCGATCTCTGGAGGTCCCTTCCAACCCCAGCTATTCTGTGATTCCGTTAGTTCAGGGGGATTTGGACTGTTCAGTCCATTCTGCTGTTGAGGGGACACTGGCTGCACCCAAGCTGTGCCTGATGCACAGTTCTTGTCCTTCTGAACCCTCACCGAAGTTTTGCAGAAGCTTCCCAGTCAGCTTGTCTGAGAGCTGGGGTGCAGGTGGGAGGAATTGGGGCGCCTCTCCCAAGTTCCCCCTTGACGTGTGTCCTGTGTTCTCCCCAGGTGCAGTTAGATAACTTGCCTGGAATGAGTCTAATGGCAGGAAAAGCACTAAGCTCTGCTCGCATGTCGGACGCCGTGCTCAGCCAGTCGTCGCTGATGGCCAGTCAGCAGCTGCGCGACAGGGACAGCGAGGGTGAGGCCCTGGGCAAGCTGCAGACGTGGCACAGGGGGGGTTGGGGGGCTCCTCGGGGTCTGGGTGGGGGGCTGAGAGGACCAGCCCGTGGTCTGTGTTGCAAAGCCACCTCTTCTTTGCAGAATGTGGGGAGAGTTTGGAAGGTCAAGAGCACCCCAACCTGGGCGATGGCAGCCAGCACCTAAACACCTCCTGTTACCCCTCCACGTGTATCACGGACGTCCTGCTGAGCTACAAGCACCCAGAGGTGCCCTTTGGGATGGAGCAGGCGGGGGTGTAACCAGGCGGGAGTGAGTATCCTTGTGTTCTCTCTCTCACACACTTCTGGGGCTGCCTTCACGGCCTTGCTTCCACGGGTCTCCTTCCCTGCTCGTTGCTCCAGTGCTGGGGATGGGACCATCAACTCTGAGCTCCTGTGCTGGGGCTGTTTGCTGTCCCCCCATTTGCCCAGGGCAAACACTCCTCCTTCCAGGCCTGTGCTGTTTCCAAAGCCCCTTTCCTGGGGCAGGGCTGGGAATGAAGTGGGGGTGCTGGAGGGCTGTGGGAGCAGAACTTTCATTCTGGTGTCTGCTGACGTCTCTGTTTCTCCTCTCTTGCAGGGTTTGTGTACAGCTTTGAAACGAAAAGGTCCATTTTAAACCAACAGTATCTAGCAGCATTGCGCCAAATTGCCGTAGTATTTCTGACTAACTGGAATACCATGGCCCCTTTCCTCATCCTCACCTCATCCAGTGTGTCGTTCCTTTGGGTTCTTTAATTTCTGCCACACTTGCCTGTAACTCCAGCTCCCACCGAACAACCAGAGACCTGAGCCTGGCGCGGCAGCGGAGGATCGGCGGAGCCTCGGCACTGGGGCTGCTCTGGGGGCTGTCACTGCCGGGGCTGAGCCTCCCTGAGGAGTCCAAGGGGACTGGAGCCACTCCTGGATGGAGCCTGTGCTGTCCTCCCCCTCTGTCCCGCTGCACTGGGGGAATCTGAGCCTGGGGCCCTCCCCATCCCACCTGGGGCTCCGGCTGGTGCGGGGAGCTCCCACCCTGGTGCAATGCGCTTCTTGTCTCATCTCTGTCTGCTCTGTTCCCTCTTGTGTGCCGGGGTGCTGAGGATCACCCCTTCCCTGCCCTTTCTCCCCCTCTTCTTTCCAAATCCGCCACGACTTGGGGTTTTTTTTCTTTTCCTGGCTAATGTAGAGCAGACGGATTTTTCTTTGTTTCCTTTGCTTCTCCTTCTGATCACGTAGGAATTGGTTTTTTTTGGTAAATGTTGTTTTATTATTATTGTTATTAATAAAAGGCAAAAGGAATTTCTGTTTGAGAGAAATTTTTAACTAGATTCTGTTCTATATGAATTGTGACTTGCACCTTTTGTTCAAAGTATTTTATTTCTTTTAACGACATTGTACTTGTGACTGGTTTTCTCTCGTGCCAGTGGCGACAGTGGTAATTCTCCTTATACAGTTGGGACGTGCAGAGGTCTCTTCTTTGTCCCTTTTCCATCCTTTCCTTGGTGGATAGAGCGGGAATCCCCCCCACCGGGGCTCTGGAGCACATGGTGTCACCCTTGCCTTTGGGACTTGACAAGCTCCAGCTCAGATCCTTCTCACTGACACTTTTCTGGAATATTTTATAAAACTAAAGGAAAAATCGGCCCAGCCCTCCTGACTTTGCACAGAAGGAAGTGTGAAACCAGCACAGCAGAGGTGACTTTGCTATCCTTACCCGTGCCTCTTCCCGGCCTCCCCTTCTCCGGGAAAACAACGCTAGTGGCTCTGCAATCCCGAAAATCAGAGAGGAGGGAAGCTCCGCAGCCCGGCCGCGCGCGGCCCCTCGCCTGGCACCTGCGGGCTCGGGGAGGGGGCGCGGGGGAGCCCGGCGGGAAGGGTGGGAAACACGGAAAGCCTTTTTGCTCTGTCCCTTTGGTTTGTTTTCCTTTTGTTTACATGACACTGTATCCTGGGAGAGTCGCCGGGGCCCCCCCCCCCAGCAGCCGCTGCCCCGCAGGGCCGCGCTCACCGTGCCATCCGCAGTATCACACTTTTTTTATCATGGCTTTGTATTGTAGTAATCAATACGCGCAGTATATGTTGAATGTATATTAATATACTTTGCTATTATTTCTGTTTTTTGGAAATGTCAGAAGTATTTTTTTTTTCCTTCCTCATTTATGTTGGACTAAAACAAAACAAAACAAACAAACAAAAAAGTTTCAGTAAATCTTCAGTCCATTTTTTTGTGGGTCACTTGCAACTAGTCAATTAGTTGGACAGTGGGATCATAACAAATAAAACCATGATTATGATCTTCCCTGGGCTCTTGTTTGCCTTGTTGCTCAATGTCAAAGCTCAAGGGGCAGCAGCACGGCCGCGCTTGAAGCTGCCGTGTCCCCAGTCCATCTCTGGGGCTGTCACCTCCCCTGGGCTCCTGCTCCTGCTCTGGCTGGGTTTCCCAAAGCCCCCATGGCACTCACAGCCCTGCTGCAGCACTGGAGCTCAGCAGAGCCCAAGTCGTCCTGCGAAGGATGTGGGTGTGGGCAAATGCCTGCAGATCAAACCCTGCTGGGGGGCAATTCCTTCCCCAGCCAGGCTTTCCCAGGAATGGGTAGAGTCTGGGAGGAGCAGGGAGCTGTGCCTCCAGCACCCTGCAGCGTTGCAGGGGATGGCTATACCTGTGCAATGCCCATGAAGTGCCCAGTGAGCAGCTCCGGAGCTTGAGGCTTCTGGGAGCTGGTGCCACTCCAGAACAGGGAGCATCACTCCTCTGGAGCAGCTCCCCATGGCATTCCCAGCCCTGCTGGCCACACGCTCCCCACAGCCCTGTTAGGGGATGTACCCCCTCTCTCCCTGTCCCCATTGCCAGGGGCTCCTCCCAGGCTCGGTTCTTGTGGCTCCCCGGGCTGGTGGCAGTGGGATGAGGGAGCACCTCGAGCTGAGGGGGGTTTTGGGGTGGCTGTGCTGGGGTTTTGGGGTCGGGCTGGAGCTGGCTCTGAGCTCAGCCTTTGCTTTGCTGCCTGGGTTTCCGAGGAAGGCTGGTGTGAGTGGACAGCAGGGCACAGCTCCTGGGACTGTGCGCTGGGGACACGGCAGGAAAAGGGGTGACATGAGCAGTGTGGTCTCACTGGCCCGATGAAGGATGGGGGACAGACCCCCAGTGCAGGCAAGGGGTCTGGGTACGGCAGGACAAATCCCTGCGGGAATAAACCTTGTCCCTGGGCCTCGGGCCAATCCCTGGGGGCTGCGAGAGGCCCCGGCAAGGCCGCAGCGGCCAGCAGGAATCTGGGTCAGCGGGAGCGTAAACAGGCTCCTTGGCCAGCGAGGCGCGTCCCGCCGGGAGCTCCTGTTTGCTCGCCGCCCCTGCCAAGCCGGCGCTCCTCGGCGCTGGGCTGCGCGATCCTTGAACCCTGCGCGCCACATCGCCCGCCGGGAGCGAGTTCTTGGGCCGCCGCGCTGGCTTATCTCCGCGGAACTGCCCCTCCGGCATAAATAGCGGCGGCGGAGCCTCGGCCGCTCAGACGGGACGAGCAGCAGCAGCAGAGATTGCTGGTAAGGGCCTGGGCTGCTCCAGAGGACCCGCGGTGTCGCTGGGACAGCATCCTTTGCTCGTGGGACGCCGCGCTTCCCACCTTCCAGCTTCGCCCGCGGCACCGGCGGGGATCCCTCGAGCCGGGCTGGGGGCTCAGCTCCCCCGGGGGCTGCATTTGCCCCGGCTCCCTGAGCCCAACTCCCTTGCTCTGCCCCCAGGTTCAGCGCGAAGATGAGAGCCGTGGTGTTGACCCTCGCCTTGCTCTGCCTGACGGGTAGGTCCGGACGGGGCTGGGGCTGCGAATCCCCGCGGGATGGAGCGGGATGGAGCGGGATAGAGCGGGACGGGGCGGCCGAGCCCGATGCGGGCGCTGCTGGAAGCCTCCGGCTTCCGAAGCGCTTTGCAAGTCAGGCTGGAGCCAAGCGACTCCCCGGTCCCCTCCCGAGCCGGGCAGGACCCCGGCAAGGCTGGAGCCGTCCCCGCTGCGGTCCCGCCAGCACCGGGCAGTGTGTCCTGAGCATACCCGGTTGTCTCCGTAGGCACCCAGGCCCGCTCCTTCTGGCAGCACGATGATCCCCAGGCGCCCCTGGATCGCCTCAAGGACATGCTGGATGTGTACCTGGAGACAGTGAAGGCCAGCGGCAAGGAAGCCATCTCCCAGTTCGAGGCCTCCGCCGTGGGCAAACAGCTGGAGTAAGTGGGGGGTGTGTGGCAGGGGCTGGAGGGGGTTCCCTGGGTGCTGTGTGTGACCTCCCTCTGCTCCTGCAGCCTGAAGCTGAGCGAGAACCTTGACACCCTGGGTGCGGCCGCTGCCAAGCTCCGTGAGGACATTGCCCCCTACTACAAGGAGGTGCGAGAGATGTGGCTGAAGGACACCGAGAACCTGCGCAAGGAGCTGACCAAGGACCTGGAGGAGGTGAAGGAGAAGATCCGGCCCTTCCTGGACCAGTTCTCTGCCAAGTGGACAGAAGATCTGGAGCAGTACCGCCAGCGCCTGGCCCCCCTGGCTCAGGAGCTGAAGGAGATCAGCAAGCAGAAGGTGGAGCTGCTGCAGCAGAAGCTGACCCCCGTGGCTGAGGAGGCGCGGGACCGGCTGCGCGGGCACGTCGAGGAGCTGCGCAAGAACGTGGCACCCTTCAGCGATGAGCTGAGGCAGAAGCTGAGCCAGAAGCTGGAGGAGATCCGGGAGAAGGGCATCCCCCAGGCCGCTGAGTACCAGGCCAAGGTGGTGGAGCAGCTCAGCAACCTGCGTGAGAAGGTGACGCCCCTGGTGCAGGACTTCAAGGAGCGCCTCACCCCCTACACCGAGACCCTCAAGGCCCGTTTCATCACCTTCCTGGATGAACTCCAGAAGAGCGTGGCCTGAGCTGCCAGCCAGGGACTGACCCCAGCCCCGCTCCCGCAGCCGCCCCGGGGTGCTCCCTGCCCTGCCCCGGGTGCTTCCCCTCGGGGGGCTCTGGGGATGGGCTGCTGGAGCCCCTGGACAGCCCAGCCCCGGGGTGTCCTCCTCAGAGACCCCCTCCTCTCCTCCCTACCCCCTCTCCTCCCCTCCTTGGCGTCGCTCTCAGCTTTGCCTCCCTTTTGTCAAATAAACATGACTTAAGTTATTGGAGCTCGCTCAGTCTTTGCAGTGGATGCTGGAGGGGACAGCCTGAACTGGGGTTGGGGGAGAGGGGTGCTCTGGGCTGGGGGTACTGGAGAACCCAAGAGGGAATAGGGGGACAAGGAGCTGGTGTTGGGGTACCCTGGGCTCACCCTGCACTGAGCCCAGCTCTGCCCAGGGTGCAGCCAGGACTGGACCCGCACAAAGGGCTCTGCAGGGCGCTGGCACTGGGTTTGCAGGAGCTGGAACCCTCTGGATTGTGGAAGCAGAACCCAGTTCCTGCTGCCCTGGGCACCCTGACATGGTCGTGTGTAGCCCCAGTGCCGATGCCTGTCCCAGCCCTCCCTCTCCCCACGGCTCACACTCCTCCTCCCCATCCCCACAGTGACGTCACCACAGCCATTTGCTTCAGCCCCACTTTATTGAGAACCACGACAGCGGGTGGGAGCCAGGGGGACTCCAGCCCAGTGAGACCCCAACCAGTCCCCTGTGGGGTTACACGGTCGGTCTCTTCTTCCAGAGCTCTGCCAGCTGCTCCTTGAGCCAGACCAGCTGCTGCTTCGCCAGCTCCGCGTTGTCCGCCAGCCACTGCCTGTGAGGGGAGGGAGGGATGGGGATCAGTGTGGGCCCGGACAGGCTCCCCACCGGCATCGGGGGGCAGGACTGGGCTGGGGGCACTCGGGGGCACCTGGCCTGCTGTGCTGCCTCTGACTCCCGCACCCTGCTGAAGGCGTCCTTGGCCATGGCCGAGGCTTTCTGGGCGAGCTCCTGCACCTTCTGCACCAGCGCCTTGGGCTCCCCGGGCGTGTCGGCCCCTGCGAGCAGGAATCAGTTGGGAGTGGGGGGACGGGGCCCTGGGGCTGTGCCTCCCCCTGGAGTGTGCCCCAGCACCCTGAGCCCCGATGCCCTCCTCCCTCACAGCCCTCGCTGTCCCTTACTTGCTCCCACTGCCAGGACAGCCGTGCAGGCGAGCAGGAGCAGCAGTGACACCTTCATGGCTGGGGAGAGAGCAGAGCACATGGTGAGGGGTGCCAGGGGGGGCCACAGGGGTCCCAACCCCTACCCTATCCCCTTCCCAGCACGACCCTCACCAGGGATGTCCCCACTCACCTGTGCCGGGCTCTGCGACGCGGGGACAGCCCCGGGCTCCCCCTTTATACCCTCCCCACGGCCGCCCTTGAGGGGGTTTGTGCAAAGGTCAGGGTGGGGGGCTGGCCGAGAGCGGGGCACGGCGGGGGCTGCAGGGGGGCTGCACTGGGCCAGGAGTTGGGAAATCCCGCAGGGACAGAGCCTGCTGGGGTTCTGTGTGTGTCTGTGTGTGTGTGTGTGTGTGTGTATGTACCTGTGCAAACATGTGTGTCTGTGTGTGTATGTACCTGTGCACACGCGTGTGTGTGTGTGCGTGTATGTTCCTGTGCACACGCGTGTGTGGCCAGCCCGGTGCCCGCCGCAGGGCACAGCGCGGTGACTGCAGCCCTGGGGACACGCCTGGGGCCGTGGGCACACATGGCACAAGGGTGACATCCAGCGGCCTCGGCCCCGGGCTCGATGCCCTCGGGCACTGCAAGAGCCCTTTGGACCTTGTCCCTGTCACTGCCCGGCCGGTCCCTGCCCCTGCCCACGATGACACATCGAGGTTGCTCTGCAGCCCGAGCGGGGCCCCGGGGTGTGGGTGGGCTGAGTGGGTGCAGGGTTGCACCCCAGGGGTGTGCCAGGAGCCCAGTGCCCACGGCCAGTGACACACGAGGCCCCCACTCCTTTCCCAGGCACTCCAGCACCCCGTGGGGTTCCTGCGGGGTCCTGACCTGTTCCTCTGGCAGGGCTTCCTCCAGGAGCCTGGACTGGGGAGGAGCAGTGCCCTCCTGCACATACACAGCCTTGTGAGCCCCCAGCTCCATCACAGCATCACCCTGAGCCTGTGTCCTGCCCTGCTGCCCATCCCAGGCACAGCACAGCTGGTGGCAGGGCTAGGGGGGGTCCCCTCAATGTCCCCCAGACCCCATGCCCTGTCCCACCATCACACACCCCGGGCACCACCCCACACCCTGGGTACTGCACAGCTGGCACCAGCACAGCCACCATTGCATCCTACAGAGCAGTGAGCTGTCCCCTCTGCTCAGGGTCCCCATCCTCAGGAGGGGCTCAGTCCCCACGTGCCCCGTGTACTCCCAACCCCCTCTACCCCGGTCCTGGCACCTTGCTGGGTGGGAGCTGGTGGGTTCACCGGGGCCATGGGTGATGTCAGGGCTGCAGGTGATGTCAGGTCTGCGCACACATCAGGTGCTTCCACGTCTCAGCTTTGCTAAAGTCCAAGCCCAGGGCTGTGTCACAGCCCGCGTGGAAGCCACAGGGGTGCTCAGGCTGCATAAATAGCACGGGGAGCTGCCGGCTCGGCAGGTACCACGGCCGTGGCAGCACAGGTGAGCAGCTGCAAGGGCTGGAGAGAGCCAGTGCCTCCATCGCCTGTGGTGGGGCAGGTGGCAGGGGGCTGCCAGCTTCTGGGGCTCCCTTCACCTCCTCTCTGTGTTTCTGCAGGAGTCCCCAGTGCTCAGGATGGTGCCCAAGGTGGCAGCCCTTGTCCTGGTGCTCCTCGCAGTCTCAGGTGAGGTGGCGTGGGTGCTCGCAGGGGGGTCCTGCCCCCGGGCAGCAGTGGGGACCTGCTGTCCCCAGGGGAGTGGGATTGTCCTGGCGCTGATCCCGCCATCCCCTTGCAGGGGCACGGGCTGACGTGAACCCCGACGAGGTGGCCAGTGTGATCTGGAAGTACTTCACGGAGCTGGGCAGCAATGCCAAGGAGACGGTGGACCAGCTGCAGCAGACCGAGCTCACCAAGCAGATCAAGTGAGCTGAGCCACTGGTTGAGGCTCAGGGGGGCTCGAGGGGCTCGGGGGGTGCTGGGGGGCACACGGGCACTGACCTGTCCCTTCTCCCCAGCACCCTCCTGAAGACCAACCTGCAGAGCGTCAGCGCCTACGCCGAGGACCTGCAGGAGCGGCTGGTGCCCTTTGCCACCGAGCTGCAGGCGCGGCTGGCGCAGGACTCGCAGCGGCTGAAGGAGCAGATCCGGCGGGAGCTGGCGGAGCTGCAGGCCAAGCTGGCGCCCTACGCCGACGAGGTGCACCAGCAGATCGGCACCAACATCCGCCAGCTGCAGGCCAAGATCAGCCCCTACGCCGAGGAGCTGCGCTCCCAGGTGGACCGCGGGGCCGGGGAGCTGCAGCGGGCGCTGGAGCCCTACGCGGCCGAGCTGCGGGACCGGCTGCAGGACAACGCCCAGAGCATCCAGGCCTCCCTCAGCCCCTACGCCGACCGGCTCCAGGAGCAGATTGACGGTGGCGTGGAGAGCCTGAAGGAGCGGTTGGCGCCCATGGCCGACCAGCTGAAGGCGCAGGTCGGGCAGAGCGTGGCGGAGCTGCGGCGCGGGCTCAGCCCCTACGCCCAGGAGGTGCAGGACGGGCTCAACCGGCAGCTGGAGAGCCTGATGGCACAGATGGAGCGGGCGGCCGAGGAGCTGCGCGCCCGCCTGGCCACCAGCTCCGAGGAGCTGCGTGCCCAGCTGAGCCCGCTGGCGCAGGAGCTGCGGGAGGCGGCGAGCGGTGACGCCGAGAGCCTGAGGCAGCGCCTGGGCCCCCTGGCCCAGCAGCTGGAGCAGCGCGTGGGGCAGACGCTGGAGGCCTTCCGGCAGCAGGCGGCTCCCTTCGGAGAGACCTTCGGGAAGCAGCTGGTGCAGCAGCTGGAGGAGATGCGCGGGAAGCTGGACTCGGGCACCGCCGGAGTGGAGGATCACCTGCAGCTGCTGGAGAAGGAGGTGCGGGAGAAGGTGTCTGCCTTCCTCAGCACCATCCCGCCCCCCGAGAAATGAGTGCCCCCCGCTGCCGTGGGGAGGTGACACGGGGTGGCTGGCCATCCCCACACACTCCAAGCGTGCCCGGCCGCTGCCCGTGGCAGAAATAAACCTTGTGATGCACCTCGTGGTCCGTGTCCTTCCTTCCCCACAGGATCCTGCTGTCCTGCCCCAGGATGGGCAACCTGGGCCGCCTGGCCCGGCCGCTCTGAGCGGGGAACATCACCCTGAATGTTCTGGGGAACCTGGGAGAGGGAGCAAAGGTGGGGGCGGGTGGGTGGGGGGCTCAGTGCTGGCTGGAGGTGGTGGCAGCCAGATGGGCCAGCATGGGACCAGGGCCCCGCCATTACCTCCCTGGGATGCCACAGCAGCTGGGGGCACCCAGGGGGCTCCAGAGCGCCAGGGCCCCGGGATGCAGCTGAGCACCCACCCTGTGCCACGGGATTCTGTGGGCCGTGCCAGGGTCGTACCTCAAGGAGAGGAAAAGAGGACTGAGCGATGGCCACAGCGAGCCCGTCGAGCCATTCTGGTGGCGGGAGCGCGGGGTGGGATGGGAAGGGAAGGGAAGGAAAGGGATGGGACGAGACTGGAGCACGGCCAGCCCTGCCTGGAGCGACCTCACGCGTTGGCCCAGGCGAGGGAGCCGCGCGGACTTCGGTGCCGGGGCAGCGCCGGCGGCTGCTCGGCCTTTCACCCCGGGAGCGCCGGACTTCGCCCCCCACCCACGATGCCCGCTTGTATTCCCGGCGGAAAAAAAGCCGAGCACGGCGCGCTGGGTGTGCTCTGTGCTCCCCACCTGGGCTGCCGACACCGCTCATCCCACCCTCCCCTGGCACAGCCGGAGCCCATCCCGGGGGTCCAGGCTCCCTTTGCAGCCCCCCAGCCCCCGCGGCAGAGGCTGCAGCCGGCGTGCCCATCCCCGCCGCCCCGGCAGTTCCCTCCGGCATCCCCTCCGGGATGCGCAGGGCGGCTGCGGGGCTGGGGCAGCGCCGGCCCGGAGCGCGGGGGGCCGCGGGCGCTCAGGTGACCGTCCCCCAGGTCACCTTCCAGGAACGTGCGCGGACCTCCACGTTGTGTTTACACGGAGTGAGGTCCAAAAAGCCTCCCTGTGCCGCAGGGCCTTATCGCCCGCTCCTCTGCTCCCCCCGGACCTATATAAGGGGAGCCGCGGGCCGGCTCCCGCGGGAGGGACGCGGGAGGCACCGGGAGTCAGGTGAGGGACGGGGGCTCCTGGTGTCTGGTTTGGCTTTGTGCGGCCGGAGGAGCTGGGTGTGAGTTCAGAGGTGGTGCACAGCGGCGGGGACCCCAGGTGATATGGGGACCCCAGGTATTATGGGGGACCCCAAGTGTTACAGGGTGTGAAGCAGAGGCACCACCACCCTGTGAGCACTTGGTGGAGCAGCCTCTCCCGTCTCTCCCGCAGCCTGGCAGAGCTCGGCCCGGCAGACCATGCTGCTGAAGGCTGTGCTGCTCCTCTCCCTCCTGGCTGCCTTCCCAGGTGGGTGTGGGCACAGGGGCTGGGGGTGGGCAGCACCACGGACACCTCGCTCACACCACCCTTCCACCCGCAGTGTCACCGGCCCAGGCGGGGCAGGGCGGCTTCTGGGAATACCTGAGCCAGCTGACACGGGACAAGGACAGCCTGGAGCAGGGCCACGGCAAGCTGGGCAAGGACATCAAGTGAGTGCAGTGCCCTGGGGTCCCCCAGCACACCTGGGGCCCTGTTTCTCTGCCCCTGGGGGCACAGAAGCTCACGGGAGTGAGTGTTAGTGGGTGTTGGTGTTTATTAGGGGGGAGTGTGGGCACAGGTGGGTGCTGTGGTCAGTCAGGGGTGCTTGGTGACTGTCTCCTGCAGGAACCTGAAGGAAAGCATTCAGGATGGGGTCAGCTACATGGGAGACTTCCTGGGGAAGCTGTCGCCCCTCGCCAGGGGCCCCCAGCCCCGGCTGTCACAGGACTCGGAGAGCCTGCGGAAGGTCCTGCGGAGGGAGCTGGAAAGCCTGCGGGTGAAGCTGTCCCCGTACGTGGACGAGGTGCACCACCAGGTCGGGAAGCAGCTGGACAACCTGCGGCACCGGCTGCAGCCGTTCACAGAGGAGCTGCTGGACGAGGTGTCCCTGCGGGCGCGGGAGCTGCGGCGGCAGCTGCTGCCCAGCCGGGAGGTGACGGCGGAGCTCTTGGAGGGAGCCGGCGAGCTCCAGCGCTTCGTGGCCCACTACGCCGACAAGATCGCCTCGCACACGGAGCAGGTGAAGGACATCTTCCACCCGTACGCTGACAGGCTGGTCACCGAGATCCACCGCAACGTGCAGGAGCTGCACCGCTCCGTGGCCCCGCACGCCCGCGCCACGCCCGAGCAGCTCAACCAGCACATCCAGGAGCTGTCGGCCAAGCTGACCCGCAACGCGCGGGACCTGCACCGGCAGATCCAGAGGAACCTGGAGCAGCTGAAGGCGAAGCTGAGCCTGTACCCCGAGAGCCTCGGGGAGCCCCCGGCCCCCCCCGGCCGGTACCGGGAGGCGCTGGCGCGGGAGGTGCAGCGGCGGGTGGAGGAGTTCCGGCGGGACACCTACATCCAGATCCAGGCCTTCACGCGGGCGCTGGACCAGGAGACGGAGGAGATGCGGCTGAAGCTCAGCGCCCGCCCCGACCCGCCGGAGGAGCCGCGGGACGCGCCGCCACCGCCCGTGGAGGACCTGCGGGCCCGGCTGGACGCGCTATGGAGGGAGCTGGCGCTCAGCCTGGGCGGGGAGGCGGGCGGGGCGCGGGACGGGGCGGGGGCCGCGGGGCCGGGCCGGGATGAACAGCAATAAAGGCGCCGCCATCGCCGCCATGACAGCACGTGTCACATGACCACCCTGACACGTGACCGCCCGGGGCACGTGACCGCCGCGTGAGGGCGGGGCCGCACCGCCATGTCGGCGCTGGGGGCGATGGAGCCGGGCCCGGGCCCGGGGGGGTCCCTGTTCCGGCCCCTCAGCGCCGAGGACGGCGAGCAGCAGCCCGCGGAGATCGAGTCCCTCTGCATGAACTGCTTCCGCAACGTGAGGGAGCGGGGGGAGCTGGGGCTGGGCCCGGGCCCCCGTGAGGGCTCTGCAGGGGTCCGGGGGGTCTTCGGGGGAGCAGCACAGGGCTCTGCGGGGGTCGGGGTGCGAGCTGGACAGGGTTTGGCGGGTGGGGGACCTGCAGGGATGGGGGTCTGGGTGCAGGGACCCCGGTACAGGGGTCTGCAGGAGCAAGGGAGGATCCACTGGGGGCCACAGCTGGTCCCGGGGCTGGAGCACTGCTGGGATGTGGAGGGGAGTGGGCAGGAGCTGCTGGGTGAGGGAGAGGAGGTTGGGGGTGTGGGATCAGGGAGCTGCCCCCCTGGGAGGGGCTGACAGGAACGCTGCCCTGAGGGTTCGGGTTCCCACGACAGGGAGTGACGCGGCTCCTGCTCACCAGGATCCCCTTCTTCAAAGAGATCATCGTCAGCTCCTTCTCCTGCGATAGCTGCTCCTGGTCCAACACGGAGATCCAGTCGGCGGGCAGGATCCAGGAGCAGGGCGTGCGCTACACCCTGGCCGTCACCTCGCGCCAGGTGAAGGGCAAGGGGGCTGCCCTGAGCACACCTTTATCCCTCACTGTCCCTCACAGGCTGGTCTGGCCCCAGCCACAGAGTGTTTATCTTCCGAGCAGTTTGGGAAATAGCTTTGTTTGTTTGGCAGTAACTGTTGCAAGCACAAAATGTTCCCTTCCCAGGGGAGAGGGGGCTGGAGCCAGTGCTGCTGCACAGCCCAGTGTGGGAGCCCCTGGATCTTTGGGGATCCTAATGCTGCTCCCCAATGGTGTCTACAGGACATGAACAGGGAGGTGGTGAAGACCGACTGTGCCACGGCTAGAATTCCAGAGCTGGACTTCGAGATTCCTGCCTTCTCCCAGAAGGGAGGTGGGTGACGTGCCCCCCGGCCCAGAGCTGTGTGAGGAGGGGGCTGTGGTGTGTGAACGGTGCCATCACCTCTGTGTTCTTCCCCTCCCCAGTCCTCACCACCATCGAGGGGCTCATTGACAGAGCTGTGGCAGGCCTGGAGCAGGACCAGCCCGTGCGCAGGGTGAGGTGCTGGGAAAAGGGGAGCTCCTCAGTGATGGCAAATCCTCGGGTTGATCACCCCCTGCCCGCTGGTGCCCCAGCAGCAGCTGGACCCGGTGATCTCCACCCTAAAGGGTCCCGTGATTCCATGTCCTCTTGCAGGCGACAGACCCGGAGGTGGCCAGGAAAATAGACGAGTTCATTGGGAAGCTGAGGCAGCTGAAAGAAGTGAATTCCCCCTTCACCTTTGTGAGTGCACGCGGGAGGGAGGCCCTGTCTGGCACGGGCAGTGCAGGGCGGCTCCCTCAGGCTCCCTTTTCCCGCAGATCATCGACGATCCCTCTGGGAACAGCTTTGTGGAGAACCCCCACGCGCCGCGCCGGGACGAGGCCCTCGTGGTCACCCACTACAGGAGGACCCCCCAGCAGGCTGCTCTGCTGGGACTGGAGGTGACTGGGGGCTGCTGGGCTGTGTGCTCTCAGCCTGCGGAGCAGGGCTGATAAATCCCTCATTACCTGGGAGCCCCCAAATTAGGGAACCTGCTTCTCTTGCAGGGGGAGGAGGTGGATGCGAAGCCACCTGATGCTGCAGAGGATCTGAGGGACGAGGTGGGTGATGCTGCAGTGCAGAGGTGACACCCAGGAGGGGCGTTCTGGGCTGGCCAGGACATCCTGACCCCAATTTCGCTTGCCCTGCCGCAGGTCCTGCAGTTCAACACCAACTGCCCCGAGTGCAACGCCCCGGCCAGCACCAACATGAAGGTGGTGCGTATCCTTTGAGGGGGTGGGTGTGCATGGGGGTCCCTGTGCTGACCCTGGGCTGTTCATGCTGCACCTGGGTGGATTCTCCAGGGTGCAGAGCTGTCCCAGGCCGCTCACAGCGAGCTCCTGCAGTGCCTCGGGAGGGACCGGGGTGCTGCCTTGGGGTTTTCCTTGACTGTCCGCTCCAGAAATCCCACACTTCAAGGAAGTGATTATCATGGCCACAAACTGCGACTCCTGTGGGCACAGGACGAATGAGGTGAGCTGGATAAACCCTCTTAAAGCATCGAGGTGTGATTTGAGTGTGAATTCCAGGGAGCTGACTGCCAGCTGTTCCTAGGTGAAGTCTGGAGGAGCAATTGAACCACAAGGCACCAGGATTACCCTCCGGATTACGGACCCTTCCGACATGACAAGGGACATCCTGAAGGTACAGTGCCCTTGGATACCTGCCCTGTCCTCCTGTGGAGGCTGTGGGGTGTCCAGAGGGGCCATCCTTGCTGGGGACTCACAGGGTGTTTACCTTCCCAGTCTGAGACGTGCAGTGTGGAGATCCCAGAGCTGGAGTTTGAGCTGGGCATGGGAGCGCTGGGGGGGAAGTTCACCACACTGGAGGGGCTGCTGAAGGACATCCGTGACCTGGTGAGTGTGCTGTGCCAGCCTGGTGGGGTTCAGCCCCCTCTGGGCCCCTGTTTGGACTGGCCCTGGTTCTGGCTGCCTCACAGGTGCTCCCCTGCCCTTGCAGGTGGAGAGGAACCCCTTCACTCTGGGGGACAGCTCCACGCCCAGCAGGACGGGGAAGCTGCAGGAGTTCATTGGGAAGCTGCAGGAGGTGAGTGTGCTCTGGATTCCCATCCTCTGCCAGAAGTGCTGAAGGGTTAGGAGGAGCCTTGATGGCTGGATCTACTCTTTTCCTGCAGATCATAGATGGGAAGACCAAGGCTCACTTCATCATGGATGACCCTGCAGGCAACAGCTACCTCCAGGTACAGCCCTGGGCCCTGGGGAGGGCTCTCTGCACTCTCCTGGGGGTGTTGGGGGCAGGATGCCCCAGCCTTGGGAAAGAGGGCAGTGCAGGAGACTTCCCCTCTCCCCACAGAACGTGTACGCCCCGGAGGAGGACCCGGAGCTGAGGGTGGAGCGCTACGAGCGCACGTTCGAGCAGAACGAGGACCTGGGGCTGAACGACATGAAGACGGAGGGCTACGAGCCTGAGGGTGCCTCAGGCCGGTAGCAGGGGGTGCAGCCCGACCCTCCAGACCCTTCCCCAACCGCTCCAGGGACAAGGACTTGTCTGGGGCCAGGACTTTTCTCCCCTTCCTGGGAGTCGGGAGCTGCTCCAGGCCGAAGGCAGCGGGGCTGGGCCTCGGAGCCTCCCTGCGGGAGGTGTTATGCTGATGTGTTGGGGCGGGGGGATGGGGGGACTGGAAATCGGGGCCGCGACCCCCAAATAAAGGTGTTTGGATAAAAATTTATGGACG